>NW_006800087.1:1143710-1227759 GCF_000485575.1 Poecilia formosa
TATATATTCTTTGATATATTCTTTGTCTTTTTGCAGAATTTTTCAAGGAAATAATATAGAAAGGTCACTAAAGCAGACTATATAATCACACTAAATATTCAGACCAATTAGGACTTAAAGAAGTTGGATGTGGTTATAAGATTTCTCTCTTCACATTTCAAGTGTATTTATAAATCGTGACCAAAAAAGAGTCTGACCCAATCACAGTACCAGATGTGATCACACAGATGCATGTGCCGTGTTTCAAATCAGTATGAGTACCCACTGAACTTTTTCGTATTTTAGTCGACAAATCCTGTACCTTTGTATAGTATTGAATACTGGTAGATAGAGATAAACCTGCCCTGAAAGAACACCTTCCTTCCCCTGCAACACACAGAGGTGCAGACAGTGCAGTTGTGTTCATATTGTTACAGTACCACAGTTAAGAACCCTTGTTATTTTTGTAGAGCAAGCAGCTTCCATTTTATATTTTGCTATTACATATTTGTTTCTGCTTTCAGATTCTCGGACACTTGGCAGCCCTCTACAGAGCGTGAGCCCCGGCTATGCCTCTGTCCCCAGAGGGAGTAACGATGTGGACTCTGTGGTCAGGACATCGACGCTTTCAGCTAGTGCTCCAGAGTTTGTTCCCTTTGGGATGGGCTCATATGAAGTAAGAGAAACTTTTACACCAGATTTTTGCTTTTTTTTTTTTTTCTGTATAGATACTCGGTCTTTTTTTTATTTAATTTTTTTGAACAAGTTTAAATTTTTGTTAATTTGTACTTCATGAATTTGAATTAAATATATTGTTTGAACGTGCTACCGCTTATTACTCCTGGTGTTGACATGTTTTATATTTCTTAATTGTTTTTTGTTTAGGAGCTGGGGTATTATGATGACAATGACAGCTACAGTGAAAGCTACTACAGCGACTCCTCATTGGCTGATACAGTCACAGATTTCCTTGCTCACCTAAGCTCCTCTCCTGGCTCCTTCGAGTACGACGTCGAAGAGATCACCAGTATGCTTAATTCCTGGGTCACTACAGAAGAGCTGCTGAAGGAACTGGTGGAGCTGATCTTTACGCAGGTTTGGCAACATTCAGTTTTCTTCTTCTTTACAGACTCGGCTTCTCTGTTAAGACATTGATATGCATGTATTTGGGGTAACTTACCCAGTTTTTGTCTCTTTATCTCAGTCTACTGCCATCCCAAACTTCTCCTACACCGGCGCCAGGCTTTGTAATTACCTGTCCCATCACCTCGCCCTGAGCCCACAAAGTGGAAACTTTCGTCGATTGCTTTTGCAACGGTAAATGTATTTTTGTTTCTGATGAATTTTAACATTGCCAAAACTGAACCTAGATGTCATCTTGAAATGAAATCAGGATATGTCTCTTTTTTTATATGTCTAATATTACAAAAAGATGGGGGAGATGCTTTGATTAGAAATAATTTTAGTAACACACAGCAAAAGATAAATCTTGCATAGTATGTAATTGTTTATATCATTAACATAGATATTTTTTTGTTTTTCTGCTGTAGATGTCAGACGGAGTACGAACAAAGAAACGTAGCCATACGAGGAAGTCCAGAGGCTCAGAAGAAATTTCACTCCTTTGTGTTATTTCTGGGGGAGTTGTATCTAAATTTGGAGGTAGGAACACGCTTCTTTTGCGTCGCTGTATTTACATTTCTATTTTAAATGTCATTGTCATTATAAATGTGCCTTTTTAATGATGTTTCTTGTTTAGATTAAAAGTGGAAAAGAAGCTCCGAACAGAGCAGATATTCTGCTTTCGGCTCTCAAAGACCTGCTGGAAACTCTGCTTTCACACCCTGTCGACGCAAATCTCATCTGTGCCGTCAAGCTGCTAAAGGTTTCAGAAATATCTTCGACATGTTTTTTGGAGATTTTTTTTGTTTAGTGAAGGTGTTTTTAGTGTTGCGTGTGGCGCTTCAACGGGACATAAGCATGTTTTTGGCTTTTCAGTTGACGGGTTCAATCCTGGATGACGCCTGGAAAAAGAGTGGGAAACCACACATGGAAGAACTGGTCCAAAGAATCGAGACTATTCTCCTGGACGCTACATGCAGCAGGTGTGTATATTACCTGTACCTCAAAGACTTGTATTTATATTTGAAAGTTATATAAGATAAATCTGCCAGTAAACCTGCAACTGATGGTTGAAGACCACCTAAATCTTTGAAAGAACAATTTGTTTGAGGTATTCTTTTTTTTTTTTTTTTTTTTAAGGTAATCTCAGCTCCATATTTGTTTTTAAAGAGCACATGTCTGTAACAAGCTGGGCATCAGTTAGCAGCTGGGAGAAGCTCAGCAGTGCAGGAGGACGGTGCTCTGAACGTCTTCAGTAAAACCGTTTAACTGGTTTTCCTCAGGGACGTGAGACAGATGCTCCTGAAATTAGTGGAGCTGCGATCCAGCGACTGGGGCAGAGTCTCTGCTGCTGCCACTGCCAGTAACGCCACACCAGACAACGACCCCAACTACTTCATGGTCAGTGTCGAGACTTAATGTCAATATCGGCTTTTATTGTTTGTTTGATTTGTAGACAATCTCCAGTTTTTGTAAACCCGCTAAGCTGCTGATGCTGATTGTTCACGGAATAAATGGCTTTTCTTTTCTGGTCTTCCTGTTGTGAGTGGTAATTAAATATTTATACAAAGACAAGAAGAAACAACACACTGAGAGAGAGAGAGCGATTGCTATAAAACAGAGTTTTGCGCATATTTTACTGAGTTTACCAAAAGGTTACCAGAACGGATAACTTTGCTTTACTGCGTTCAGCCTTCCTGTTTTCTGCTGAAGTCTCAGTTTTCCATTTTGGCAGAAATGAACATCCAACATGGCTTCTGTAAAAGAAAAATAAACAAATACAAAATACTGGTTGCTTTTAAACAGCCTCACACATTTTTGTTTCATCTGACTTTTTTATTAAACAGTGACACCAAAAATAGCTATTTTTCAGTCTTTCTTTAGTAATAGAAACCACAGCAAAGAGTGTTTTTTGTCAGCAACCCGATAGGTTAGGTATGAGGCGTTTACTGACTGGAAAAAAATCAGGCTTTTCAGTTTCAGACTGGGTGATTTAGCTGAAGTTCTACATCTTCATATGCCTCTTCCTCGGTTGTTCTTTTCGGTTAAGTGTTTTGTGTTTTGCTCTTCAGAATGAACCGACCTTCTACACTGAGGACGGTACACCCTTTACAGCAGCAGATCCTGGTGAGTGCATGGATCAGTTCTCAAAATATGCAAAACCTCATTATAACCAAAACACCAAAAGTAATCAAATGTTTTATGGTTTGCTAATACACACATGGTAAGCCCCATAAATGGTGTAAGGTTAAATGCTTAAGGTCAAGTTTAACTACGTCCAATAAGTCCCGATCCTCAAAGTGCTTCACAAATAGCTAAAATAAATCGAATACATGAGAGGAATGCAATAAACAATTCAATAATACGATTAAACCAGACATTTACTTGTACATATTTCTTCTTGCTTATAATATATGCTGAAAATGGATGGGAACTATGCAAAATTAAGTGTTGAAGAGTTTTGCTATAAAATTTGTATGGCAACCCTGCTGTTGATTTTGAACAACCCTGATCGCTACCAAACCCAAATGATTAGACTCACAAGTTCTCATTTGGACAATAATAATTATTATTTCTTAAGTGAATTGAGCATTTTTACTCTAGGTGTATTTATTATTTCTAATAAACAATAACTCGGACTCAGCGTGGCGCTTCTCTTCTGCTCACTTCGCTTTAGCACAGTCACACTTCTGTCTCAGTCTCTGTTGTGCCTGAAAGTCGCTCTGTCGGTTTTCACAGAATACGCTGAAAAATATCAAGAGCTCCTGGAGAGGCAAGACTACTTCCATGATGCTTATGGTGAAAACGGCAATGAAGAGTAAGTAACCTTTATTGATATAAATGCGACGCTAGTTCAGATCCTTTCAGCTAACTGGTTTGTTCAGACAGAAGTTTACAGATGCTTGTGAGGGTGAATGCTATACTCATTTTGGGATTCTGATCATGTATTTGATTCTTTCTGCATTTAAAGTAAACTTGCAATAAATAACTCCACCCTCAGGTCAGCAGAGGGTCAAAATCAGATATACAGTCTCGGATAGATGCGTACAAACTTACTTTTGTTTGGATAAATGTTCTTTAGCAGATTTCAGAGAAGCCACACTTTTGTAGAAATCAACCAGCTTGTGTCAGACCAAGATGCTGCTCTGGTGCAGGTTTCTTTAGTGTACCGGTTCTTGGGAGTCGTCTGATCAACAGTTTGCATTGACCTGGAACGATAGAACACAGCGTTCCTTTCATCAGTTCACACGTTGTTGCTTCTTTCCTGTTCAGCATGTTTCTTGGCAAATTGCAATATTTTCAGCACAGGTAACTGCACTGTTCAAACGGCGCTCTAAAGGTTTCATCCTGCCTGTTCATCTTTGGTCATGTGACTGTGAGGTAACATCACCAGACACATGAAGTCACATGACCGACTGTAAACCCGTGGGCCCCTAAGCTTGACAAATGTTTCCAAGTGACCCACAATGCAGCAGAGTCTATCCAGCCTCAGATCCAGTTTAGTCAGCAGCTGAGTGTCAAAGGGCTTTAGTCGCTGCCATTCCCCCTCCCAAAACTGAGTCTGCGACCCTGTTTTTCTTTGTTTTGCTCAAGTACTACTTACTTTTTGTAACAAAACAGTTAAAAAGGCATATTTTGGAATCGGTGTGTCTTAATTGATTTATTATTTTTGCAGGTTCGACATCGAGGACGAGATGGATCCAGAGATCGAAGAAGCGTATGAGAGTTTTTGTTTAGAGTCCGAGATGAAACGGCAGCAATGACACGACCGGGGTTGTCAGTGACATTTAACAAGAATAATACTGTACTCTTCCAAATTGCATTACAAGAATGTTGAAAAGCAAAGGATAACTAACATCAGGATACACTCACATCTTTTATTTTCCTGCGAACAAACCCTCTTTTTAACAAAGAGCTGTTTATAGTTGCACTTCTGAAATTCCCTTCAGTCTGCATTCATTAGAAAGTGGGACAATCAGTGGGATAGCTGTTCAAAATGTTGACTACTTCTTCTCTTATTTTTGTTTTGCTGTTTGGAATTTCCTCCCGGAGCTGCTTTTCTTTTCAACCAAATGCCAAGAGGGAAATAGTGTGCTGTGGACTTTTTTTAGAGTTAAGACTTGAATGAAAGATTTGTTGTTTTTTTTAAAAATATGTTCGTATTTTCTTAAATACCAATTATTGCCACGCATCATACGGTAATCCATTCTCCTTGTTTAAAAATGCACTATTGATGGGTGAGGCAGACGTTTTATTACATATCCGCATAAAGTACAAAGATGATGCAGCCTTTATCTCCACTGATGCGATATGGCGCATTGTAAAATTGCCAATATTAAATATTTCCACCTGTTTATCTGGCTGAAGTTCTTTTGAAACACGCCCAGATATTTAGGAACAGTTCTACATGTTTGCAACAGCTACAAATATGTAAAAGTTGTTTTGCATAGAACCTCATTTAAAATTTTATTTTCTTTTAAATACCTTTCTAAGTTACACCGTAGGAAAACCTGTAGGAAACGATCCAGAGTTTTCTGAATGCCGTTCATTTTAAATAGTTGATTCCCTGAATATCTGATCAAATATCTACACATCCTGCACGTTTTGGCGACGTGGCCCAAATTCTTGGTCAGCTCAAGACTGAAAGACTGTTTACCGGCAATCCACACATAACATGTAAACGAATGTTGTTTTATAGTTTGTACATATTATTTATAGTAATGTTTGCTTGCAATAAATTCTTTATAATGTGGGCTGTTGTCTTGTTCTTAATTACCTTTTCTTTAGTCATTTGAAAGGTAGATCAAAATGTCTTGAACTACAAAGTTAAGATTTATATGATGACGACCTTGGCCAAGGTCTCTTTCTGGTGAAATACAGATTTAAAAGAAAGTGTGCCAGACTTCCAGTATAAGAACTTACAGCAGTAGGATGTGTAATGTTTATTAATTCATGGCTGAATCTTAAAACATTTTTGGTTTGAGACGGTAAAAAAAAAGAAAAATTCTTAACATTTTTGAAAATGTGCATGTTTACATTTCAAGCTTTCAACAGCACCTATTTTCTTTGTTCTAGTCAAACACTGCCACCTGCTGGCAACAAAAGTTAGTGACGTCCTCTCCAAGCGATAATGTCTTTTTTTATGTTTGAGATCAAACATTATTTATCTCCATGCATGGTATTTTGCTTTCTGAGTACTCCTGCTTTCACAAACATGTCTGTTCTCTGCACATTATGCAGGGTGTAAGAGATCACTGAGTTTATTTTAATTGTTTTTTTGTTTTTTTTCCTGGCAGGAACGTGAGTTTTAAGCACAATTTGTACATTTATAACAGGGTAGCGGTTGGACCCGTTCCAAAAGGTTAACATTGGCCTTTTTTTCAATCAGTCCCAGTCAACACAAGTCCCTCTGGAGCTCTGCTGGGTTTAAGGAAAGCTGCACATTTGGGCATGTTGGAACACCTGTCTTAGTCTTTCTTAGAAGTGATTAAATTGTTGAAATCATGGTCTGTTTTTCTCCCCCAGAGGAAAAAGCTCCAGCTTTTTGGTTATCTTTGCCTTTGTCACAAAAATGTACTGCTGACATAAAGGGTAGTCTGACGATGCACATTTTAAATCAACATGCTTTATTTATTCTTCCTTACAATAAAATCTAACATCTGATCTGTCTTGTTTTCCCTCTGGCATGGAGCCAACCTGTGACAGTATGTCTGGGATTATTGTCCTGTTGGAAGAGAAAGTTCTGTCCAAGAGTCAACCAAATCCAGGAACCACCACATGGCAGGGCGGCAGGGGTAATGACCCAATCATAACCCCTGTATGTTTGTTTTGTCAAATCCAGGTGCCAGTTTAGCTTTTGGACAGGCAGTGTGCTTGAAGCTGTATATTTAATTTTCACTTTATATGGATTAAAGAAAATCCATAATAATTCCAAACTTGTCCGCCAATGCTGGTGATGCAATCAGCACTCTGAAAAATAACAAAACACTAAAAGTCCAGAATTAATGCCTTGCACCAGCACCAAATTGACATATAAACAAACGAAAATACAAAAATTAAAAACTCTCATTTATGCTTAAAATAGACGGAGCCCAATATATTCTTGGTGTTTAGAAGTTCAAAGCACAGCACAGCTCTCTTACAAGACAACATTTGTGGCTTGTTGTTGAGCTAAGAGGAATGTTATTCTCATCTTCCTCTCAGCAAAGCCGACCGCTAAAAATCTTCAAGGCCTCTTTATGCCAACATGACAGCTTTCCAAACATAAACCAATGCAGAGACAAAGGAATGCATTCTCTTTTAATAAAGAAAGGAAATTGCAAAACAGCTTATAAGCCAACATGGTTCCATACAGAAGCAGACATGCAGACTGGAAGGTTTTCACACTTATTATGTGCCATTGGGACTCTTCTATGCAAGCAGAAGAAAACAGAACCGTTTTCACCCTCAGTGATCTCTGTGTGGCAGTTAGGTCCACTTCTGCAAATGTGGGGGAATCTTTTTTGCTGCTTTCAAAACCAGTTTCTAAGCAATACCGATGGTGAGATGTTCATACGTGGTATAAAGTTTCATCAAAATATTTTTTCTTTTGAATTTTAAATCTATCTTGTCTACACTGATTTACCGTAATCAATGTAAGATACAATGGATTAAAGTTAAATGTGCACATCTGTCAGTTGTTACAGTTTTTCTGGAACCCTCACCCTCATGTCTGTCTTCAATTTTTAAGCCAACATGCAGTTGTAGTTTGTCTAAACCACAGAGCAAATAGGGCTTACTGTTGTGCTGCAGTGTTTTATATAGATGTTCTCATTCTAAAGAGAAAAACAGAACCAAAGGGGAGTAACGTGTGAAGTCATGCAAACTGCCTGCTGTGGAAGAAACCCTCCTCACACTGCTGATATAATCTGCAAAGCACAGTTGTAAACGGATGACTGGCCAAAATCAAAGCATCAGCTCAGCATTTGCAACATTTGTGTCTTCTACTTCTTTAGAAAATAAATATACTGCTCATTACTACGATGTCTGTGCAGGTGGTGAATTGTGAAACGTCATGGCTGCTGCATGTGATGCTGAGGCAAACAAAAAAAGAGAAAGAGATACCGACAGGATAAACAACAGGCGTAGATTCTCAATGCTCAGCACATCAGAGTGAAAGAGGGATTAGCTGTGTGTGTTTGTGTGTGTGTGTGTGTATGCGTGGGTGTGGGTGTGTTGTGCTCCTGTACATCTCCATTAATTTCTCCACAGTATGCAGCAAATCAGAAATGTCTTCCTGAGAGAACATTCCTTTGAAACATTTCCAAATCAGCTCATCTTCATCAAGGTTAGTTTATCTGATCTCTTTTTCACACATATACTGTAAATGTTGCAATGGATAAAAAAACAGATGCGACAAAGATTAAAAATGTACCACCATAAACTCCACTTCTGCATTTATCTGCGCTGTGATGTTTCTGTGGCTTTGCTCTGCACCGTTAGATTTTGGTCAGTTAAACGCTGCAACCACTAGGTTAAAAAAGTTATAATAGAACTAGAAATTGAACAGTATATAAAAGACAGCTGATAGTGGTGTTTATTAAATAAGATGATTCTGTTTTTTAAATTATTTTAAAAAATATCTTATTTAGACTGGAAACGTCTGCAACTTGCCAGCTATCCAGCCAACCATCAGGCCATCTACTTTCATTTTCGCTTAGTCTGTGCAGGGCTGAAGAAGGAGGAGCACATCCTTCTACATGGTGGACATTTTAATGCCTTGCATTGGGCTTTCATTTGGCACAACTGTACAAAGAACTGAATTGTTGTGGAGTGAAATTAAAATAATACACAATTTTCATAAGAAACCTGCTCTACCACACACCAAATTAAATTCAGTGCAACCAACTGTCTTTGATACTTGTTTCATTAGTCAATAAATGCCTCCTGTTTGGTTTTTAATCTAAGCATAAAAGCAATTCTTCTGTGAAGGCATCTGGTGTTTGTTAGAGAACATTAGAGAAAAAAAAACAGCATCATGAAGATGACATTATGAATAGTTCAAAGCAATGTAAAAAAAAAAAAAAAAAAATCTCCGGAGCACTGTTGAAATCTGAAAAAGAAAAGAGTGTCACAGATGCAAACCCACCAGGAAATGGCCGTCCACTGAAAGTGACAGGCCAGGAGAAGCCGGGATTAATCAGCGAGACGTTCATGGAAATTCTGGAGATCCTGCAGATATTCACAGCTCAGTCAGAAGAATCAGTTTAATGATCTGAGTGTGTTTAAAAATATATCTTCATGTCATGTTTAAAGTTTGACACTGGCCGTGTAAAATGTGGGAGAAGTTGTTTTGGTCAGATCAGACCAAAATTAAACATTTTGGGACCCAAAAACAATGTGTCTGGTAGAAAGCTAGAACTTCCCTTCTGCTTAAACATTCTCCTTGTTGACACATGGTCCATTATCCTGTGGGATGCTGTTCTTCAACAGCAACAAGAAAGCTGGTCAGAGCTGATAGGACTATTAATGGAGATATATACAGGAAAATCATGAAAGAAAATCAGTAGAGGTGGCAAAAGACCTGAGGCTGGGGCAAAGGCTGCCCACCAGAGACAAAGAGTCATTAAAAATTGTTGCTTGCACAATTCATCCAAACTGACTTCTCCAAATTGAGTTTTATAGGTGAATAGGAAAAGTCTGTAGATGCCCATAAACAAATACCCAAAAGACAAGGCAATAGTTGGCTCCTCCAAGTATTTCCTTGTGAAGCTTAAATATAGGTGAAGGCCACACTTTTCAGATTATATATAATCTGAAAAGTGCTTCTGTGTTTTACAATTTGGTTTTTAAACAGTTTGAAAACCAAATATCTCCCAATAAAATACACAGATTATTTGCAGTTGTAATGTAACAAAATGAGAAAAAGGCATTCACTTCAAGAAATGAACCATGTCAGTCAGTATGCTGTCAGTGGCTAATAATACAGGTGAATAGGGTTTAATTTGAATTACATAATGAAGTGGGTTTTTTAAGGGCTCCAAACATCCTGACCAACATGAAGTTGTTTTGGTTTCGCCTCAGAGGGGATTTTTGATGACACTCCAAGTGGCAAGCAAGAACAAAGTTTCCTGTCTAATCTGTTTCAGCATTCTTTCTAAGATTCTTCCTCGGATTGTTCTATATGATTCAAGGAAATAGCTCTAAACAATGGTGCTGCTGTTAAAGGAAGTAGCATTTAAATCTAAGCAATGTGGATCCTTCTGAAAGAAGAGAGATTTACATCGCTGTTGAATCTGTGTGTTTTTAGAGAAAGGTGAGTCAGTTTGCCAACATAAGATTCAGAAAATCACCTCAGCCTTTTCCAGGAACTGCTTTGCTACACTTCCACAAAAACACTAGGAATGCTCAAGGTTTTCTGTTCAGTCAATGACTAACGTGTGAATCACAACTGAAAAAAAAAATACCAGAGTAGAGGGGAGGAAGGGTCTTCAGAATTAAGCAATAGTTGGACTTGGACCAGTGATATTTTATGTGTTTTTATTAGCAAGTAGTTACAACTAACTGCTAGCCATTCTTCATGTTGCACAGTGAAGCACAACTACACCCATCACTCATCAGTGTCAATGAATTTCTAACCAGTTGTTGCTTCTCCTCCACTTTTGCTGACAGCCGCTTGGCAGCTTCTCTGATCTTTTTCAGTCTCATTTTTTCTTCAAGTTTGGAAAAATATCCAATCTGGCTTTTCTAATGTGCCTGTTGTCCCATACTTTCCCCTATTGTTGTCTTTATGGTGCCATGAAGCTAAGCCCAAAAATGATTCATACTCCTGACAGAGTTAGGTATAAAGTAAGTTTTAAATTGTACCAAGATGGTAGGATGTAATATTGATCATATCATACTGTTACGTGATTTTGTTATCTTTTGTTTCAGTTCCTATCAGAAACAAAACTGGTTGGATGAAAATGACCGAAAATAAAAAAAAAAAATATTTGTTTCATGTCCAATCCTTATTAACAACTTCGTAAGATTATACTAAACTTCAGCTTTAAATGTGTAAAGCTGAATTTAATTTCCAGTTTGCATTTATTTAAACAGGGTTTTGCAGATTTTTATGTATACATTAATATAGTTAATTTTGCATTACAGAAATTTTGGCTCAGTTAAATGTCTGTTTTTAATAGGAATGCACAGAGTACATGTCACAGACTTGTGCAATTATTTATCTAAAATGTATTTTTTTGTCTTGTAAAACCAGTTAAAAAGCAGTGTAAAAGATATTATCTTCTGTTTTGCTCTTCTTAGGCAACACTGTCCTTAAATTTTGGTATTTGTTTACATGCTTCTTTCATCTTCTCATTCCTGGATCTGTTGATATAGAGAACTCCTTAATTCTGTGTCTGATCCTCCCTTGGATTTCTGCTAAAAAGGGAATTTTTCTTTTCTATATTTGTCCTTCTGTGTGTTTTCAAAGTGGGGGACTCAGATTGCTCAGGTTTCTAACTGTACAGAGATTTTATCATGACTCATATCCTCAATCTGAATTACAACCAAAAGAGAATCACAGCAGAAACAACTTCAGTTCACAATGCATTCAAACTTCAGTGTCAGTGCTGTTGCAATGTGCTGGTAATATACAGCAGGAAGAAATAAGTATCTGAATCCCTGTTAATTTTGTATTTTTTAACTCTTGCTAACAATTTCTTTCTGACAGTTTCATTTTTGATTATAGACACAAAACATCAACAATTATTAAGAACAATGCATTAAATATTAAGATAAAATTATATTGATTGAAATAAAAAATAAAACAATGTTAATTTATTCAAAATTATCAGGGGATGGAATAAACATTTACCCCCAAAGCTGAACAGTTGGTATCACTGTTTCCTTGCAGTAAGAAGTTCATGGGTTCAAATCCCAGCATGGGACTTGAACCCGTGGAGTTTGCCATCTCTGACTTTCTCCCACAGTCCAAAACCATGACTGTCATGTTAATTGCTCTCTCTAAATCGTCCTGTGGTGTGAGTGTGGATGGTTGTCTGTGTTGTGCTGTCCAGGGTGAACCCTTCCTCTTGCCCAATGACCGCTGGAGGTAGGCACCAGTTCCCTCACAACCCTGCAAGGATAAGCAGATACAGATAATGGAGGAGTGGGTTAAAATGAATCTGTTATTAATTCGGCAAAGAAGCCGGCGGGTGGATAAATTAGTGAATGTTCACAAATCCTCTTACATGTCCGAAGAAAGTCTTTAAAATGTGTGGGGTGAAAAGCCTCTAGAAGCTTATAAATCCACTGAAATATCTGCAATCTGTGATCTGATGTGGCCTGCTCCAAAGGGCGGGGTTGGAAAATGATGTTGTAATCTTCTTAGTTATTCAGCAGTCACTTCTCTGACCTCAAAGACAATGCCAAGTAAAAAGCTCCAAGACTGTTAAACTGGAAGTCAATTGGCAGCATTCAGAGTCTGGGAGAGTGGAACAAATGTTATTAAATTTGACAGACAATTAAAGTAGCAATAAGACAGACTTTTAGATGTCGTGCTATGAGTTCATCTGCTATTTGAGTGATGAAATGCACAGACTCAGTTTCCCTGCGATGTCAAAGTAAGAAGGCGCAAGCTCATTGTTTCAAGACTAGCTTAAATTCTCCTGGTTTATTACTGTTACTGTTACCTTTCAAAAGTATTCATAGCCCTTGAAACACAACTCACCTCTGAATATTACACAACCATGAAACGTCTGGTTTTTTCTAAACACTTCCCACCATAATTCTTCATTTGACCCATGTTGCCATCAAATTCCACAAGCGTAGATCACAATGAACTCTTTCTGTGTAATGTATGAAGCCATGGTGATGTCATGGAGGCTATTTTTGAGACTTCCTAAGAAGCCCACAGAGAAACACTAAAACCGCCTTCAGCATCTGTGTTGAATCCTCAAATGTTGCTTTACTGGTAATTATGTGTGAAATCTGCAAAGAATTTATTACAACTGATGTTAAAACTGTTGCCAAAGATGCATCTATAAATCTAGTCCCATCTATCTGATCTAAGTTACTAACACACAAGCCGCTGGTATGTTATACAACATGCTGTGCTGATTGTGTCTGTTGAGCAACAAGTCCAGTTAAAGTTCTTTCCAAATTATTATTTTGAACTGGCACCACTAATTGAGAGTTAAATTTCACCGCCCCAGCTTCAGTTTAATGAAAGGTCTTACATCAGTTGTTTTTCCAGCGAGAGGAAAATAACTGTTGGTCTTTCTCACAGCGTGTCACTCTACGTCACTGCTACTTAAACGTATGTTACTTAAATGCCTGTTTAACCTCCTATTATAGAGCTACTGAAGGTGAACCAGAACTGATGTCTGCAACATGACCATGACCTCCTCAAAAATACCAGTAAAACCACAAAGAACTGGCTAACACAGTAATAAATAGAAAGTTCTGGTGAAAATCAAACCCCAGATCTTTATCTCACTGAGATCTGTGACACATTAAGTTCCCATAGTGACAGAGACTGGTAAAAGGCTGTAAGATACAAGAACTCTTTCTGTGTAATGTGTGACGTTTAGTCCAATAAGATCAATTTGTCTTAATGTCTAATTTACAACACACACTTAAATATAATGAATAAAACAATGGTAAACATTGTTGTTTGATTCACCTGTAGCTTCCCTCTCTGCTCCTTAATGCTGAATGAGTAACTTTCTCCTCAGAACAAGCTATTGCGAAGTTTGTGCCTGCAGGTCAGTAAAGAAGGCTCGAGTCCTTATAAGGGAAACATATCCGGTTCGTCACAGCTGTGGAGCCGAGCCTTTGACGCGCTCGGAGGCATTGTTTGATCACCACAAACACATGAAACAATGACCGGGATGGATCACGTCTGGAGGAAAATCTTCTTTGCTATAGTAGTTATCTGTAAGTATAAATCACGTTTTGTTTTGTTTTTTTGTTGTTTTTATCTTCGACATTAAATTTTTTACTTTTTAAGCATCGCATTGTCGAGCTCCCATATTTTGCATGTGATTACAAGAAGTAAGTTAGTTTTTTTATCGTTTTCTAAGGATTTGAGTTTTAATTATTATGAAATTGATGGCAGCTTTTTTTTTTTGGTCTCTAATAGACTCTGTTCGCATCGAGTGAACGTCAGTATAAAATTCATTAACTGATTATGAATGTCTTATTTTAACTTCTAATATGTGTTGGTCAACTTGAATTGTGATCCGCGTGGCGAAGAGTTCCACTATTTCTGTTTTCCGCTGGTACTACTGCTTCATAAGTCGTAGACATGCCGCCAGATACTGTCCTTCGCTATGAGCACATTGTTTCTAATACTCAAATAAAGTAAAAAGGCGCAGTCTGCGTAAGGAGTGTGTGTGCGCGCTGCAGGTAAAAACAGGCGTGGCAGGAAAGGGCTGCTGTTTGTGAAGGTTTTCCCGAGTTCAATATCCACATTCCTGGTCCTGGTGATTGCAGAGGGGAGCGCAGCTCTGCCTGTTTAGGCTTGTGACACTGATAAAGCAGGAGGACTCAACCTGCTTCTACCTGAGGGTGTTGGGAGCCTTTTTGATTATTATTCCAAGAAGCCGTCATTAAATGAATAATCTCCATGTATGTGTTTTTTTCTTGCCTCCTTGAGTCAGGCTTTGCAGGTGTTGGTTATTTTTTTTTTTTGTTACTGTGCAAGATTAACCCACTTTTGATTCATGGAGGGAAGTGGTGGCTTTACATGTCTCTCTTAAGAGAGCAAAATTCAGGAAGCAATCTATGACAATTTTTAGTTATGGGTTGGCATGATTATGACAATATATGACAATATATTTTTGCAAAATTATTAAAAACCTGTTATCTATTTATTTGCATTTTTTGATAAGGTAATACAAATTGCTGAACACTTGCAAAGACAAAAAAATTTATTTTTTAAAATAATATTTATTTATTTAATGCATGCGGCTGGTCAAGCTCACCTTTTACTTTTGCACAAATCTTTTTATGATTTTTCTCTCATCTTTGCATGTAGAAACTGTCATTTTGCCCATTCTGCTCTGCAGAGCCGGCCATTCTCAGTCAGATGGATGGACAGGGCCACTCTAACACATAAATGCTTTGACCCAAACCTGCTATTGTAGCTGTCTGTGTGTTTTGGTACACACCCTGCTGCGAGGTGAATGTCTCAATCACAAGTTTTTTGCAGGTTTTAATTGCTTTTCTTCTAGGACTGTGCTGTATTTAGCTTCATCCAGCTTTGCCCCAGCTTTGAAAAAGCTCTGAAGAAAAACCACCACGCATCGTGCTGCACATATATGGTCATATATGTGCAGCACGATGCGTGGTTGATATGCATCAAGACATTATATATATGTGCAGCATTGTGCTGCACATATATGACCATATATGTGCAGCACAATGCGTGGTTGATATGCATTGCTCATTTTCCACCATGTACACAGCCCAAAAAATGTAAACTTTGGTCCAGAGCTCCTTATTCTACTTGATTGCTATTTTCCCTGCATGGCTTGTGGCAAATTTTAAATGAAACTTATAGCTTTTCTTCAACAATAACTTTATTCTTGCTATTTTTCCATATAGGGTAGATTTGTGAAGGACAAAACCAGTAGATGTCATGTTGACAGATTTTCCTTCTTGAACTGTGAATATCTGCATTCCATCTTATTTGCTGATATTGAAGATGTTAAGTGCAAATGCCTCTTATTTGTTGCACAAATTCCCCCATTTGTGTAATAAAATGCACTAAGGTTTGTGGTTGTAGTGTGACAAAATGTGCAAAAAAATGGCTACGGATAAATTTTCAAGGCATTGTAAGAACTGTAAGAGTCTCATAAGTCTTAATGGAACCTTCTCTGTTTCTTCTACCAGCTGACAAGATTAGCCAATTGCAGTCCTTCAATGTTGGCACCGCAGGAGCTAAGATTTTCCTCGGCCCAGCTTCTGATGAATTTGGCTACACAGTCCAACAAGCACCAAACTATCAGGACAAATGGTAGGAATGTGATCAATAAACTCTAAACTGATTTTTAAGTTATCCTGTCCAAAAGATTTTAAGAGCGTTCTCATAGAACTTCATTAATGTGATCAAAACAGTAAAACGGGAATGACACTTATAAATATGCAGAACGATCAGTATTGATGAACTTAAAACATCTTCACCCCTGCTTCATGTCAGGGATAGTTTTTCTCAGTTTGGAAATGAAAGCCTGTTGCTGCCTGCAGAATGATGCACACACGGTTTTTGGTTGTCTTTCAACACTGCAAACAAGTCTTGACACTCTTGGATCATCATCAGTTTTATTCACTTCAGCCACTTTTATTTTTTTTTGTGATACCAAAGTTTGACCTCATTAGTCATTTTTTCACTTGATCTTACAGGTTTTTATTTATTTTACAACACGCTACACAATCGTTGCCTCCCTTGGTGAAAAAAAAAAGAAATGTCTTCAAATAAGTACATTTCTTAATGCATTTATCACTCTGATGAATGCAGTTCTCCACCAGTGAGCTTGAAGATGTTTTTTTTTCTTCCTTAATCATTCCTACTCTGAGCTACCAGAGTATAACAAAACAAATGAAGTGGGTTGAATAGAACTGGTGAAACTGGTGAAACTTCATGTTGTAGGCTGCCTTGGTCACACACACCTTCTCAACTCAGTCAACAAAGATTTTCATGGGATATTTTGCCACTTATAATATATATGGTACCAGCAACCCTCCCGACCCCATTAGGGAAAAGGGTGTTAGAAAATGGATGGACAAATATGCATAGTCCATTTCAAATACCAGTTTATTTAGAGATTTTACTACAGATTAGAGATTACTACATTCCTCATGATGTCTTTTGTGAAGATCACCAGATAAACACTCACAGGTCATGACTAAGTTCTTCCATCAGTAGACCACAGAGTGTGTGGTATGATGAAAATTCATTTCTTTAGCCTTGTGTGCAACCCTATTTTCACAAGTTCTTGTTCTTTTGCTCTGTGGTTGATTGACACTTTCCACACCAAAACACACGAACAAGACAGAACCTTTCCATGGTGTTTACACTGGCATATCATATTTTTAACAGATGAATGTGGTACCTTGAGTCATCTGGGTTTTGCACGTATGTGTACAGTTCCATGATCATCTTCCTGATATCGTCACTAAATGTTATTAATTCTCCCATGGCACATAAAAGCCATGGGAGAATACATGAATTGCTTTCTTCTTGCAATTCATGTTGCAATATACCACATTACTGTTTAACGTTTAGCTAAGCGGCAGTAAAAACTCCTTGTTGTAGGCCAGAGTGACACTCCCAGTCTGTACAGTCAGTCACACTCATAGAGTAATTTAATGTCTGGAGGAGTTCCTTGTTGTGTAACTCAGAAAAAAACAGTGCCTCTGATCATAGTCTCTGACTGTAAGCCCCCCTATGACACACCAGTATACGTAATGTTTCCTGTCATCAAGTCTTCAAAGAGTCACTTTTTACAGTTTTGGATATTTATTTAGTTTCAGATATGGTGAAGTTACTTGCACCAACTTATTTCTTTATCTCAGAGAATTAAAAGGAAAGATATGACAAATTTTCTGCCATATGCTGATACGCAGTAAAGAGAACTTACTAAGACGTTCAGTCTCCCTGCCAGATGTTTTTTCTTTCTTATTTAGTTCTGCTCTGAATGCATGGTGTGGATTGCACAGAAGTATCCAAACACTGCTATAATCGCCTGCAGATGCATGCAGTTTGGACCTCTCTCTGTTGCCGTGATCGAAGAACTAGAGAAGAATATTTCCCAAGTGAGAGCTCCAGGTCCTGACAGGATCGAGGCACTCCCTAAAACTTTAAGAGGATCCGACTATCCTGGAGGAATCTTGTTCAGAATTCAGTTTCTTAACTATACTTAGCATGTGTTTTATCTTAAAATTGCATGATGGTTGGATCCCTTCTGATCGCAAATTGACACATTCTTTTGCTTGATTTGTAAGCTTGTATTTTTACATTGTTTTTATTAAAACACATTCCCATTTTCAAGTAAGAATGAAGTCATAATAGTTCATTGTTATTGGAGGTTTAGTGATTAATAATCCTGTTTTCTTCAGGCTCCTGGTTGGAGCTCCTTGGAGTGACAACAGGAAGGGAGATGTTTACAAGTGTCCAGTTCAGGGATCCAGTAATAGATGTGATAAGCTCAACCTTCAAGGTAAACTTCAGGGTTTTGTTTAACTTCCACCCTCTCCATTGTACTCAAAAAATGCCTAATGAAGTCTACAAATCTTTCTCTTTGAATTTTCCTTCTTAAGAAAGAAGGACAATTCTTTCTTAAGAAGAAAGAATTCTTCTTAAGAAAGAAGAATTTCTTAAGAATCATGAATCATTTGATTCATGATGTTACATGAATCAAAGCAATTCATGTAACATATTCCTAATTTTGCCTTTTTATGTTTTTTTCCCCTCGCAGATTCTGTTACAATTCCAGATGTTACAGGTGTCAACACCAACATGTCTCTGGGTTTGACTCTTGCTCCCAACCATACAGGCCATGGTTTTTTGGTAAGTTTTTCTGTTGTTGTTGTTATTGTTGTTGTTGTGCATGTATTGTGCATCTCACAGAGCACTATTCAGCTCATCCTTTTAAAAATTGGGAAGAGCATGTCACAACTTTGAAGATGCCAAAACAGGCAGTTTCTATTCTATTCTATTCTATTCTATTCTATTCTATTCTATTCTATTCTATTCTATTCTATTCTATTCTATTCTATTCTATTCTACTCATATGATCAGTGTTTATGGGAAAATTGAGACAATTAAATACAGGCTAATCCTATTTTGCAGCCTGGAAGAAATAGGCTGCAAAATATTTGAGACTGCGATTTCAACAGGACAATGATCCTAAACAAAAGTCCAGAGCGAGAATGTAATGCTCTAAATCAAAACAAATTCATGTATTAGGATGGACTTTTCAAAGTCATTTTCAGAATCTGTGACAACACTTAAAAACTGATGTGTTTGCATATTCTCTGTCTAATCTGCCTAAGCTTGAGCTATTTTGCATGTACCACAAAATAGCTGCAGCGAACAGTGGTCAAACAACATATTGACTCAGGGGAGCTGAATAGAAATGAATGTCACATTTTGTTGTTTTGTTTGTAGAAATTGAACTCAAAACTGTCATTCAAGAAAACAAGTTTGTTGTTGTAAATATTGAAAATGGGAAGAAATTCATGGGGAATGAACTTTTTTTTTAAATGACACTACCAAACCAACATACACAGGAAAAAGAAACAGATGTATATAAAGATATAGAAGCATTCACACCATAACCAGGGTACAGGAAGTGGTATCTTGCTTAGGTAGCATACTGCAGTATTTCTGCCCACCAGTCACAGCTTAATGTACAAACATTACAGGCCAGCACCTAATGACAGCAGTTATAACAATGAACATTCCTATAATTTGATTCAAATAAACATCCCTTCCCATTGTCTTAGATCATAAATTTAGAGCCTTTTAGTGTTTCACCACACCTTTTCAGGACTTAAATAGACAAATATTTCCAAGCTGTTGCTTTAATTGACTTTTATGGTAGGCATTCGTGATTGTATAGTGTTTTGTTTTTGTGTTTTTCTGTGTTTTTGTGAAGCAACAGAACTGTAAAAGATGTCCTGTATAAATAAACTTTTATTTAATTACATAATTTTACTCACTGCATCCTTCTGGAGCCTTTTGGCTGCTGTGGAAGCCAAGTAAATGTATTAATCAGGTCTCTTGTTTCTTCTTCTGTCATCCCTGCTGCAGATGTGTGGTCCTCTTTGGGGACAGCAGTGTGGCGATCAGAACTTTTATCCAGGAATTTGCTCGAAACTCAACCCCCTCTTTCAGCCTCAACCTGCCTTCTCGCCTGCCATTCAGAGTAAGCAGTATTTTCCCTGTATTCACTTTATTACAAATCTGTCTCTTGTTTTTCACAACTCTCAGTCACAACAGTTACTGAACCCAACAGCTTATTTTTTGGATGCATGAGAGGAAACATTTAAAGAAAAGACTTTGCGTGAATTTTAAGCTTTGACATTATAAGCTATTTTCTCCTGCTTCAGTCCTGAACTTAGCGTTTAGCTTAGGGAAGTGAAGAAGAAATCCTAAGGGAGGCTAGTTCTTTTTCAGAGCAAAAGTCATTCAGGTCCCCATTATTAATAACCATCATCTGTCCTTCTTTGGTGATGTAAGATAGTTAGTCTCATTTTTTTGTACTTTCATTTTGGTTTCAACTGCTTCTAAAAGCAGCCCTATCACTTGTGCAGGAGGCTCAACTTCTGCTTTTCAAAGCTGTATGGTTCTGTATGGTTCTAACAGATGGCTGCACATCTGTTTGCAGCCATTTTCAGGTATCGGTGTAAATGTTGGGTTGGGGAGCGTGGCCAGCTGCAGTTTATTTGGATTTAAAGTGACAGAAAACAGCTAATCCTGAAAGGAGCTTAAAATAGACAGAACTGACCAGACTAAAATGCCATTATCTATGATTATGTGTAAAAAAATATATATATATATAATGAACATGTGTTGTAGAGTTCATAGTCCTTTCTTAATCTGTTCAAGGAAACTTAATAGGCAATTTTTTTTAAAAACTAATCATTGTAAACAGAAATACTAACCTTATTAACTACACAAGCAGGCCTGTAAATATCACAAAATACTTGTATCTTAGTCAAAACTTACACAGTCTTGACCAACAGTGCTAAATAAAAAGGCTGGACACCATAAGGTCATGTCTTTAGCATGTGCAAAATACCATCAAACAAATATTGCTTTTGTCAATGAAAAAAAAACCTAAACCAGTGGCTCAGTAAAAGTTAAAGACAATTTTTTTAGAGTGTTGTATCTTTTTTAATGATGCATTAACCAGCTTTCCCTCTAATCTACAGAATGTACAGGATTGATGGACATTGTGATTGTTTTGGACGGCTCAAACAGCATTTATCCTTGGCCACCAATGACGGAGTTCCTGCTCAAATTGATACCCTCTTTAGATATCGGACCTCAAAGTACACAGGTGACTCTTGCGCAATTGAGTTACGACAATTCTTGAATGCTCTTTTTCATTTTATTTTATTTTTTTTTATCTCACAATAGATGAGCGTCATTCAGTATAGTGATAACCAAAAGGTTGAATTCAAACTGAATCGTTACACAGACAGGAGCCAGATGCTTAATGCAGCATCCAAAATCGGACAGAAGTATGGCACTTCTACCAATACCTTCGCCGCAATCTCATTTGCCAGGTTGGTTTGACAGTAAACACATTTTTTTCTTTTAAAATACATGCAGAGTCTGTGTTTTTTTTTTACTTCTTAACTTAGTGGCTTGGTCATTTCTTCCTTCCTTCTTTTCTTAAGGGTTATTTTTGGTAACACTTTGACAGTTATTTGACAGGGTGTGCATAAGACTGACATGACACTGTCAAAAACATGACATAACACCTGTCATGAACATGAAGGAGTCTTTATGAATTTCTATGAATGTTGTCATAGACATTTGGAAAATTATGACACATTTAATGCAAAGTTGCTTTAAACTTTGCATTAAAAGTCCACTAAAAGTACCAACTTTGCATTAAAAGTGTCATTATTTACCGAATGACACTTGATGACAACAGTCATAAACGTTCATAAAGACTCCTTCCTGTTCACAATAGGTGTTATGTCATGTTTATGACAGTGTCATGTCAGTCTTATGCACAGCCCATCACATAAAGGGCTACCGTTATTTTTCATTATGTTGTTTTTTCATTGTAAAGTGTCTTGGCATCACATAGTGAATCGGAGCTAAAGAAATGGTTGAATTGAATTATCTTACTGTAAGAACGTCTTTTGTTTGTAACCTTACCTCAGTAAGGAAGCTTTTTCTGCAAGCAACGGTGGCCGACCTGAAGCTGCTAAAGTCATGGTGGTCGTTACTGATGGGGAGTCGCACGATAACTACATTAGAGACAGCGTCATCGCTGAGTGTGACAAGCAAGGCATCATTCGATTTGGTATTGCGGTATGTGATCAGTTATTGTGTACTCTAAATATTGAATAGGTTAAGATTTCAAACAGACAATCATCAGATGACTCTTTAAAACAAGAAAAATAAGAAGCTTGGAATGCGTTCAGTGGCTTCAAATTTACTGACCTCCCTGGTAATGGAAGAATGCATTCTCAAAAATGAATAAACTTTAAATTCTAATGAACATTTAACACTGGAGCTGGAAAACATTTCAAATATTCAAAATAAACAAATAAAACAACAAATAAAATTTGTCTCTGTAGACACAATTATTTTTTAAAAAAAAGGGGCTAATTTAAACCTAAACACCAGACTGAAGATTTTTGTCATCCAATTTTTAGTTGAAATAGAAAAACAATAAATCATGCAAATAGAAATTTTAGGTTTCTTTAATTAATCATCTGATTAACTGATTTATTGCTTATTGCAACTGGTACTTCCTGGTAAATTTGTGTAAAAGCCTCATTTTACACAAAATGTAAAATGAGGCTTTTTGTTAGTAGAATGTAATGCTGAAGAAAATTTAGAGAAATTTGACTACACTTGTTCAGTTTGTAAAAATACAATTTAACAAAATTATAGGTATTACAAAACCTAAAAAAATAATCTCCCTGTTGAAAGATGGACCTTGCACCTTTGCATTGATTATTGTTGTTTCTCTCTGATTAATTCTATATCAATATGTAAAAGTTGAGTTTTTCCTTTTTGCTCCTCAGGTGTTGGGTTACTACACCAGAAACAACATAGATACAAAAAATCTCATCCAGGAAATCAAATCGATTGCCAGTGAGCCCACAGAGAAGCACTTCTTCAATGTGTCAGAAGAAGCAGTCCTTTCCACCATCGCTGGGACTTTAGGAAAACGCATCTTCAACATAGAGGGTGGATATTGTTTCCATTTTGTTTTTCTGTTCATGTACATGTTCTGTAGGAAACAACCGCAGAGATGAGAAGTGGAAAGTGCACATTTCATTGCTATCGTTGATCTGCCGTCCTGTTCTTAACTTCTCTATTGTGCTTTGTTTGCCTAAGGTACCGGAAAAGAGGGAGATAGCTTCCAGATGGAGATGTCCCAGGTCGGATTCAGTGCATACTACTCCAAGCAGCAGGTACAGAAATAATACAATTGTAGAAGAAATATATATTAAGTAATTATTAGTGGATCTATCTCCATTTGGTCCTTTCTGCTTGTTAAAAGGAGAATTAATGTGGCCACAGAGGCTCAGTATCTTTGTTAGAGAACCGCCACAGCTTTAAAAACCATTTTCCTTCAGTGTTACTTTTTTTTTTCATTCTAGTTAAATTAGTCACGTTTTATTTGGAAACTCTTGTGCTGGTAAATGAAGGAACCACAATGTGTCGATGTTTATGACGTTTTACTGGTTCCCTGGTGCTTCTAGGATATGATGATGCTGGGAGCAGTGGGAGCATACGCCTGGAGTGGGACTGTTGTCCATCAGAAAGGATCTGTAGCAACTATTTTCCCTTTCTCCGCCTTTCAGGGAACGCTTCAAGAGAGAAATCACAGCTCGCTGCTGGGTACGCTTTTCAGGTTTTTATTGCCACATCCTACAAATTGTATTTCTGTACCAGAAATACAATTTCTGGTACAGAAATATGATTAAATATGGTTAAATATGGTTAAATATGAAGACTGCAGTTCAGTCTTCATATTTAACAGATGTGTTGGATGACTGAATGGCCAATGCAGCTAAATGTTTCTAGTACCCACATAAATATTGTTCAAGATTAGGGGATAAGTTTCATTTCAATGTGAGATTTCAACAAATGTTCACTGGAGTATTGTTATTTCTCTGTGATATAAATAATCATTTACAACAAGAAACAAGAAATATTTTATCAAAAAGTCAGGCTTTTAGATTTTTTTTTTCATAGAACATTTTTAATACAAATAGAGAAAAAAAAAAAACTTGGAAAAATTAGAAAAAGAAGCAGTGTTGGATACTCGCCATGAAAAGGTAATTTGCTGCCTCAATCTAAAAATAACAACCAGTCTTGCTAAATATTCACTTTATAGAGAGTGCTTTTGTAAAATTAGCATCAACAATGTTCATCAGGCATTTCAAGTTTAATTTAAAAACTGTTTTCTGCAGGAAATATGTTTTTTATAAAAAAAATAAAAATAAAATAAACACAGCCTTTCTAAACATGAAAATACTTGTTTAAAAAACAAACAAACAAAAGCACTTACTGGTTTTGCACAGAAGTCCAGGTTTGTTAGTCGTTGCTGTCTGCTTGGGACTACCTGGTGGTACTTTCTCTTTCTGTGTCACACTGCGACTGACAATGTTTCTTTAAATTTAACTTATTGTTTTTTAAAACTAAACAAAACTTTGCCACCTGCATAGAGTGCACAGCAAACCTTAACATTGTCATATTTAGCTGGCACAAACTCAAAATGGTGATGGTGTAGTAAAACAGGCATCTCTTTCCTCCCTCCATTGCTGTTTACCTTTGGGTTGCTGGCACATTGGTATGTTTTACACGCGAGTTGCCCTCATGCTGAAAGCATCGCTTGTCGCATGTGCAACACAACGTAAAACAAGAAAAAAGCAAACATACAAAGGAAAGGAAAATGTAAAAATAGTAAAACACAATCACTTGGATAAGTATATCTTTTTCTTGTTCTCCTGGGCAGGTTATGCTCTCACCACGCTGACTGATGGGTCTACAGAGTATTTTGTAGCTGGAGCTCCTCGTTCCAACCATTCCGGACAAGTGATCATCTACACTGTGAACCCCCAGAAGCAACCGGCGGTTGTGGATACAGAAAGAGGGAAACAGGTTTGGAGATTGAATGATGTATCCACCTAGTAAATTCAGTGGAAAATGTGCACTTTCATCTGCAACCGGATCAGATTTACGATGTGATGGATAAGCAGCTGGAACTCATTGCAGATTGGGTCGTACTTTGGGAGCGTCCTGTGCTCACTGGACGTAGACGACGATAAAGTGACGGATTTGCTTCTGGTTGGAGCGCCCATGTACATGAATGAGGTGAAGAAAGAACAAGGCAGGGTCTACTTATTCTCTGTCACCAAGGTAACAATGATTAAAAAAATGATAATAATCATCTCTAAATTTTTAGCATTTTTAACTCCAGAGTCTCATCCTCGGTGCATAAGTCTCACACTTTGCTTGTCTCTTCTTCTGAAGGGAATACTGAGTGAGCAGGGATTCCTCAATGGTCCTTCTGGAAATGAAAATGCTCGTTTTGGAATTGCTATCTCTGTCATTCCTGACCTTGACCTCAACGGATTCAGTGATGTTGTGGTTGGAGCCCCCCTGGAGGACCAGGGGAAGGGTGTGATTTACATCTACAATGGCTACAACAAGGGTCTGAAAAAAGACTTCTCACAGGTACAACACACAACTTTTGTGTTTAAGAAATACACGAAGAGTAGAGGTTTTATTCATATATCTTTGGAGCTGAAATTATGTGTGTGAAACTAGTATGTTTTGTTAACTATTTCAATGTGCATGAAAAAATTCCACTCCTAACATGTTCAAAGTATTTCTGAAGGATGCTTTTATTTACTCCACATTTAATGACTTCTATGAAAGCAAGGAGATTTTTGCATACACAGAATGTATCCCACTAAAAATTTGTTTTAGAAAAATCAATGAGAAATGATAATTAATGCAGCCAAACAACAACTCAACAAACAGACTAAGACTGATTTACTACTAATTTCAATACGACACAAAGATAAACACAAACATACTGACACTAATTAAACCCTTCTCTACTACTCGGAGAGAACGTGTCAGGAATGTGAAGCCAAATGTTTTTCAAAAAATAATTAAGGGTGAATACATGTCAAGAGTGTACCTATGTTTCAAAAGTTTAAAGAAAAGGGGAAGAGGCTTAATTTTGGGTTGTAATCAATGAATAATTGTTATAAAACATTTCTCATTAAGTGCCACAAAAAGTCCTTAGATATTGGTTAGTATCTAATCCGACAGATTGTCAATCTGAGAGCGAAGGACTGGGAGAGAAAAAAAAGAAGAATCAAATTCACATTCTGAACCAGTTTTTTATTCATCAGTTTCCAACAGCTGAAGCTCCAGGATTAGAGTCTGGAAGGCTGCCTTCATGTCTCAGACCAGGTTGTTTAGTTTCCACAACCAACCCGTGTTTCTGCTCCGATGGGTCCATCAACTCCAGCTCTTTCATGGCTGGATGGACAGTCAGGTTACTCTGAAACTCTCCTGCCACTCATCCTCCCTTTGGATTGAGACACAACTCTTAAGACCAGAATTACATAAAGTCAGTGTGGATTCATTTAGATTTTTATGACTGAAGAAATGAACTGTCAAAAATTAATGTGGCATGATAAAGTGCTCCTGGCCATTCCCAAGAGAACGTTGACGTTCGGTACCACACAGTAACTCGGTATCATTGTGTGTCTATTCGGAAATAATTTTAAGCCTATTTTGACCAGAGGTATGACTAGTGTTGGACTTAACTGTATTTACTGTTTCACAGAGAATCCCAGGCTCCAAACTGAATCCTCAACTTCAGTTTTTTGGAAGATCTTTAGACAGCAATAAAGACCTGAATGATGATACCATTCCTGACATCTCCGTTGGTGCTTACGGATCCGTTGTCCAGCTTTGGTGAGTTCCAGAAAAAAGTTGTGTGGGAACACTGTGAACATGCGAACATGCAACTGATATTACTTTTGATTGCAGGTCCAGAGGAGTGGCAGTTGTTACAGCTAAAGCCTCCTTCAAACCGGATAAAATCAACATTTTAAACAAAGACTGTGACAGTAGTGGACGCAAAGTCTCTTGCTTCAACGTGAACATCTGTTTTAGTGCTTCATTCAGACCCACAAATCCTGTAGGACCCGTAGGTAAGCTGGATTCCTCAAAGTAACTTTAAACAATAGATTTGACTGTGCAAAAAAACATTAAGAGGAAGGATATTGCTGTATCTTCAAATAGACCTACGCTACTTTTTTTCACAGGCAGTTTTATTAAAGAACTTATCTTTAGCTTTTTTGTTTCATTAAAATGTGTCTTTCTGTTACTAAAACAAAGTAGGTTAGAAGTAAGCTGAAAAGAAATAGATCCAACATACAAGAGCCAGATTTGGAAAACTAATGGAGTTAGGATAGAAATGTTTAGATTAAACAAGCAATAAAGGAGGAATAAAGGAGTTTCTAAAAATGTAAGAGCAAAGTGCTTCCAAAATGCTATAAAAACACCTTAAAGTTGTTAAACGTTTTCCCTGACAGCTCCTACTTCCAAACGTCATTGCACTGGGAATCAAACTTCAAGGATTTCTAACTAAGAAGGACGTGCTTAAAATTAAAGTTGCATGTCGTGTCATGTATAGACTAAAAAGCATTCCTTTTATTTTTTGGCTTCAGAGAACACCCACTCCCTGCTCAACTCCTCCAAACTAGCAGCAGCAGCAATTAGCAAACACCTGGGGAACTATGAATGTGTTTTATTTGTCATACCAGCTACTTCTCAGTGCATTGCTCCTATGAATAGTTGAAAATGGCATAATGAAGAAACATTGTTGTGAGGATGTACTGAAGTAGGAGTTTCAGAAACTCCTTAAAGAGACTGTGTGGGTTTTGCAAAATAGCCATAGTTTTAAAGCACTTTTATTTTTGATCGAAATCAAATAAAAAATGTATTTGATTTGACGGATGGATGGGTGTATCTATGGGTCAAAGTCTAAAGTGTGTAAATAATAAAGGAACAATTTATTCCAGCCTCATTTTTGTTTTTCAAAAGTAGCTGTGTATAGTCCAAGTAATTCTCAGAAACATCCGTGCCAAAATGTCTACGTTTTGGAGGGGTTCAATATTTAATATTTGAGTCTCAAATATCGTTTTCCTTTTTTTTTTGTTGTTGTTGATCTTGTTTCTTTAATTTCAGATGTGTCCTACACATTGACTCTGGACGCTGACCTGAAGGGTTCACGGGTAACTTCAAGAGGACAGTTTGAAGTAAACAACGAACGATACCTGAAGGAGAAGATAAAAGTATCCTCCACATCCCAATGTGTAGATCGCAGGGTTCATGTTCAGGTAAGTGTTCACCGTCAAATCTTTTTGAGTATAATTGGCCTCTCTTGTTCCTATTCTGGAGATGTAGACTTGTGTTGCTCTTTTTTTTAATACATCAAACAGGAAACACCAGACTTGGTAAATTCCCTCAGTCTGAAAGTAGAAGTTGAGCAAGAAAGTCCAGACGTCAACCCTGTCCTCGACAGCTTTTCTCCAAAAGCCTTTGAATTCTTTGTAAGTAAGAAGCTTTAAAACATGTTTACGTGATGATAAATTAGTTTCCTAATTAAAACTGCAGCATCGCGTCCAGCTGAATTTATTGGTCCGTCACTGTTTCAGATCCCTTTTACTAAAGACTGTGGGTCTGATGAATTGTGTGTTAATGATCTGGAGCTGAAAGTGAAGGCGGACAGGCAGGGGTCCAGGTAAGAATGACAGCTTACTGCAGTCCTATATAGTACAGCACACTTGACTTAACAATTACTGCTCTCATTGGCTGGAGGTGTGCAGAGATCCTCCATCTCTCAAACCTATTTAGATTCTGCTACCAAAGTGCTTTGGTTGTTGACTTATATCTCCAACTGATTAGCATCGAAATAAGACCCAATGAGGATCTAAGTAATAATTAAAAGACTGTTTTGTGATGATTAATGTATAATTGTTTCCTGTTACATCATGATTGTCCTGCAGCAGGTGCAGTCAAAGTGCTAACTATAATGATGAGTCATGGGTTCAAACATTGTGTTGACATATTCCTTTGGTACAAATTGAAGCATCTCTTTTAATAACAGCCTTAAATCCCTGTAATTTGTTTTTCACCAGAACAGCAATTGTAAACCAGTTATGATATGACAAGAAGCCTTGTAGTAGTACAGATTGACAGCGGCCTCCATGCTTACTGGCAGTCCTGGTAAAGATGTGGAAAAGAGCTCAAAATATGTTTCTGTAGCATAAAACACACTGCAGCTTAACTGCAGTGTTTCAGCAGGATAATATTTCCAGCTGCCCGGTCAAAGCAGCACACAAATAGGTCAACAGATGGAAAATCAAACTTTCTGAGTCTGCAGACCTAAAGTCTGTTAAGAATTTGGAGGGTGAGCTTCAAGTATTTAGTGCCAATTTTGACTAAGGCATTGAATTAATTCAAATGAAAGCAACAGTTTCAGAGAGAGCTTACCACAGCTTTTAAGAGCTTTTTTGGTCTCTGTGTTTGTTCTGAATGTGCGGAGTATGCTCAGTTCCTATTACTCCCTCTGCTTTATTCAATTGTCACAAAATAAAAAATTAAAAACTGTGCTTTCCCAGTGTTTCGCATTCAGATTCAATCAAATTTTCTGTGCGCTTCTTTTACAGCTCAAGCCCCGTTCTGTTCAGCGCCAACAACCGAGAGCTGAAATTCAAAGTCGTTGTGAAGAATAAAAACGAGAACGCATACAACACACAGGTCTCTGCCGTGTTCTCCAACAACCTCTTCTACTCCTCTGCCACGGCTGTGAGTATTTTATGTTTCTGTGTATTTGAGTTTGTTCACAAATGATTGGCCATTTTATGTCATGTTTGTATTGTTATGAGCAAACTAAACAAAATCTGCTTTGTATTCACTGGAATACTGCTGAGTTAAGTGTTCAAAGTCAATGGTAATAAAACATAAAGCTATAAATATTATTGTCTAGTGTGCACTTTGTATTTGCAGACAGATGAAGTCAAATGCACATCAACGCTAAAAAATACAGTCACTTGTCAGGTGGGAGTTGCAGTGTTAAAGAAAGACCAAGAGGTAAATATAAATACTGTTTTCTGAGCTGGATTTGGTGTCATTATTAATTTCTCAAACAGCTATGATTAACACCCTGTTATTTCATTACAGGTTAACTTTCAGATCACATTTGATTACAGTTTTGATTCTCAGGAAAACCAAGCCGTTGTGAAATTTGAGGCCAGAAGGTACAAAGACCTGGAAATCCTTTTAATTCCACTTTGACTTTCTTTAAATGAACATTCATGAGATGATAATGAGACGAGTGATTGATATGATATGATTTTCAGTGATGGAAAAGAGGAAAATCCTGCCGACAATTCTGTGCAAATATCCATTCCTGTGCAATTTGACACAGGAGTTGTGTTGTCCACGTGAGTCTGTTTTTTTTTTTTTCTTTTTCTCAGTTTATCAGCAATATGAAATTAAAGAATAGCATCATGAAATACGTTAAATACTTTTCCTGTTGTTTTACAGGGAGTCAAATATCAACTTTTATGTGGCAGAATCAACCAATCAAGTGGTAACCACGGTGAAGACTCTGGATGACATAGGACCGGAGTTTACCTTTACAGTGAAGGTACATTTAGCAAATCCACCTTATGCAGGATTATTGTCTCATTTTATTGTGTTTAATGACTAAAGCAAAATGTGTTCAAAGGTCTCAATAGGTATGTTCCCTCTCAGCCTCCTTTTTCTCACAATAAGTCTGCCAGTGAAAACAAAAGGTGAAAATCCGCTCCTGTATTTAACCAGCGTGGAGCCACAAGCTGTGAGTGCTCCTATTCTGTAATAATGAAAATACCACCACATGCATATTTGTTTTGCCAATATAATTTACAGTAAATGGGTTTTGATAATTGCATTACTGATGGTCATGTCCACAAACAGAGAGGATCTATCAGCTGTTCCACCAGCCTAAAGAATCCCCCACATATTGGTGAACAAACCCAGACGGTTTCATTCAGAGACGAGAATCTCAAAGGTACAAAGACACTGGTAAGTTGGTGACTCCCTTTGTTCAATGTTTACCTTGTTTTAATGGTGTGGTTATGATATTTCCGATTGCATGTTCACATTAAAGTATCAAATCCTAAATATGTCTTTTTTTTATATTTACCGTATTGAGCACATGGTAGCAAACACAGTGCTTCCCGCTTTAAATGTGATTCTATGAGATCTGTCAGCTTATTGAAACTACATATTACTCCACTGTAAAAACTATTTCCAGGACACACATTTTGTATCATTTATGACCTATTTCGAATTATATGATTTTTAGAACAAAATAATAATACAAAAACAATGCAGTAGAAAAATAATGCAGTAGTTTAGTCCAGTCTTATTATTTTAACCACTAGGGCTGAACTTACAAAACAAATATGTGTAAATTTCCTTTTTCTGCCAGTATGATTTTCATGTAGATGAAGTTCCTGTGGTGATTATGCCAAATTGATCTGCTTTTTTCCTCCTTTTTGTTGTTGCTATAATCGTTTTATTGTTTCTTTTTTTTTCCACCTGATAGGACTGTACAAGTGCAAAATGTGAGAAAATAGAATGCATCCTTAAAGACACTGAAGTAAAGAGTGACTATTTGGTAAAGGTTAAAACAAGAATCTGGAATGGCACATTTATTACGGTAAATCTCTACCTCATATGTCTTCAAATGTATTTTTATGTTACTGATAATTGAAATCATACTAATATCTTAAATCCACAATTTTCCTGTGCTAGGCTTCATATCAGAGCATAGATCTGATTTCCAGCCTGGATGTGAAGACCTCCAAACCGGATCTTCTCATTGTCCAACACAAGCATCTGGATGTAAGTTCACATTAAGATGTTTCTGTTTGTACCTCACAACAAAACACCTCATGTGAAACTGCAGCATTTGAAATTTTACTCATGCAGGATGGGATTATTCAGGCATTTTCTATTTGTGGGAACTGTACATCAAAGAAAACATAAGTTTAAAGTTTATTTGTCTGCACTCTTTGGAGACAGATCTTACAGTGACCTTGCCAAAACCTCTTTGTGTCCAGGTGGTTTTGCCTGTCAGCAAACCTGGAGAGAAAGCCGATGTTCCAGTTGGTGTGATAGTTGGTAGTGCCATAGGTGGTCTGGTGCTGCTGGCTCTGGTTGTTGGTCTGCTGTATAAGGTAAAGAGTTCATTAAAAATTATGGAAAATACTGAAGATTATCACTGGGGACATGTTTTTTATGGTTGATGGAAAAGCAACTGTGATAATTCCGAGTAAATAGGAGTAAATTAGAGTAAACTACATGTAATGTATCTTCTTTAAAAAAAAAAATAACAAGATGAAGCTTATTTATATTCATTGGATGATGCATCTGTATGCATTGTAATTTAAAAGAACTATTTGAAAACTGGCATTCTACTGAAACACCTCCCTATGTTGCACTATACTGAGCAAAATCCTGAAAAAGTTTTGCCGTTTTTTTTTTTTTATATATATTTAACTATAAAAGACCTTCGGCAATTTATTAAAGCAGTCTCAAGCAGCTATTTTCTGTGCTTTCTGAAGTTATTTTTAAGTTTCTCACTGATTTTAGATTATTTCTACACTTACTTAAATCCAGAACTGGAGCATAGCAAACATAGCATAGTTGCCAGAGACATAGAGACATAGATGTTATGATAGAGAACTACAGAAACCAGAGACATGGCTTCTTACTCTGGTAACACAATAAATGGGAATGAACAGAGTTACTTTTCTTAAATATCAGGAATACACAGTCACATTGAATGAATTAGAATATGCATTCTGATGAGGCTTGATTCTCAGGTTAAAATAAGCTTTTGAGAAGTTATGCAGAAAAAATGGTTGAAATTTGTAAAAAAAAAAAAAAAAAAAAAAGGGCTACTTCTCAGCCACCAAAAATAATAGTGTTTCTTTATTTGAGCCACTTATTTCCAAAAGGAATATTACAATAGCCTTTTTAGAGAAGTGGCCTTAAGGAAAGAAACAATAAAGGTTGAGGAAAAGGCAATGGCTGCCCACAGTTCAGACAGGTTTAAGACGTAGCGCGTTTAAATCTCTGGATAAGGTACTGGCCTGCTAGGTCTCCAGGCTACTGCTTGCAACAACATTTCTCCTGAATTTCTCTGTCTCACTGGGTATTTGACACAAATCTTTCTGTAATGAATTTGCGTTCAAGCAGGAAAGTTCTGGTATCAATACATTATTCTTGGGTGGCCGTTTTGTTATGGATCTGCAACTTTCAAAAGCATTCTTAGCTTGTTTTTATTCTCTCTGAAGAAAGATTGAAAATTAATACTGCTCTACCAAAGCCCTGGTAGTACGAGAAAGTTTCAGTCTTTTGAAGAAAAAGAATAAAAAAATTAGGGGTCATTTAAAACCTTTGCACAGCACTGGGTGCTGGAACTGCATTTTTTCTTGGATTAACATTAGCACAAAGTAACCTCCATCTTTTTACTCTCTAGTTTGGATTTTTCAAAAGAAAGTACCATCAGCTTCAGAAGGAGGATGATGAGGACAAACAGACCGATGCACATGATGATGGAGTTTTGTGAAGAGGAACCCCTCAGCCATCTCTCTGTCTGTAAAGCTCCAGTGTTGGTATTGGCACAGCTGTAGCGCAAACGGGTCAGAACGTATTCACTGGAAACTGGGCACTTTAAGAAAACGGATGCTTGTAAGTTTGTGGATGAATGAGATTAAGTTCTTTAGCTCTTTTACAGGGGATTGTTGTTGTGCTTTGCTTTGTGAATTGTAGAGATTTGTGACAAAAGTGCACTGTTTGTCTTTCATCATAAATAATAATTTTTTAGGTTATGGATGGACTTTGCAATTAGATGCAGAATTATCATCTGCAATTTTACACTGTAACTGGATCTTGCATGATTTTTGGGGAGGGAAATGTTTGTTTTGTTTTCCTATTTTGCTTTAAGCAGTTTGTGCCACAAACTGACTTGGGGATTAAATTTTGCATCTCACTCTCAGGGCTACTTTTATATTAAAAGTACTAACATTAATGGTCTAAAAACAAGATAGAAAAAAAAGAATGAGATCCTGTAAGTGGTAATTTACAACACCCTCTTTATTTATTAAAACTCCTTGACACAGATGTTGAAAAAGGCTTTCAAATAAATTCATATAATTGCAGTTGTATCATCAGCTGAACAAAACTGCTGCCATTTCCTCAGATTGGAGATCCCTCCTCCTGACAGTTTGGTGGCTTGTCATCAAGCATAGTTTATCACACTTCTTGTTGTTTTCTTCTGTTTCAATCAGTGCCCTGATAATGTGGTTAAGTTTAGGTAAATCGCCATTTTTTATCTGCTATTTTCGGATTTCCGGGGATCAACTTGAATGGCTTGTCCTTTCATATTTTCCGTTTGGAAGAGTAAGAGAATAAAGCTGTGCCACTTCATATTTGTACCCCAGGGAATCAGGTAATCATTGAGAACTAATAAAGGTTCCTTTAGCGAACCTTTATTTGGTCTCAAATGAACAGTTGGTTTTTCAAACCATTTCAATGTGAGATTCAGCTGCTGCAATAAAACATGGATGTATTTTAGGAACATAAATATGGAGCGTACTGTATGTTGTTGCTGTGTTTAATTTTTTTTTTCTGTATGTATTGTAAGAACTAAAAGGATGATTTTACAGAGTTTTTTATTATGTGGAGTTGGAGCTTTATACACGGCTATTGATTACATTTGTGGTACTTGATTTTTATCATTAGAGGCGTCATTTATTAGTCATTTGTTGATGAAAGCTCACCATAGTTTTCAGTTAAATTATTAAATTTACTGATTATTTAGATAGTCAAATAATATGTAAATTAATATAATACAAATACTGAGTTCTTTCATTACCAACAAATGATTATTCAAATTTAACACATCCAAATGTTGCAATACATTAGTCTATAACAACTTCATCCCATGTTAAGCTCTTCTACATGCATATTTTTTTTATTTCAGATCTCAAAGCTTGTACTTTAATTTATCTGTGATGGTGCATCATGTCATTGTTCTTATTAGAGGTCTATGTGCCAATGTGCATTTATGTGCATTATGCTTTACAGTGTTTGGGCATTAACTGTTTCTAAAGACATTTAGTGGAGTAGAAATAAAGATCGAACATTTTTGATGGACATTTTCAACCTGAAACAGTTATATAATACTGAATACATATATTCAAATAGAAATATATATATTTTTTGTATTGGTCTGTCCTTTTCCCATAAACTGTAAACAGAAAATAATTATAAAGGTTCCAAACATCAGTCTGTGAGTAATTAACTAATGTAATGTATTAACATAAATATATTTATTGATAATGTTCTAATCTTATAAACATGACTTATTTGACATTTGATATTTTGTCACATTAATTTGAAAACATGCATTGGCACATCTTTGACACGAGGTGGCAGCAAAAAGCTAATTATAGTTCCTCCCAAAGTATTAAAAGTCTGATCCCTGTGATTTGGTGCCGTTTTTAAATAAAATATCCTCGTTTTTCTTAAGTGTCTCCCCTGCTGTTTCTGACTGGAACATCTTCAGCAGTCCTTTGTCTTCTAGGAACACCGTGCTGACATTTATATCTAAAACAACCACTTTCCTCACATTTTGATTGCCATGTTTTCCCACTGTAAGGTTATTCTCTCCCTTGACAGTCCTGGAATGTGTTTCTAACTGTTTTCCTTCTCACAGAGTAAACACCTGCAACCAGCGGTCTTTAATATTCATTTCTGTAGATCTGGCCAAATAGAATATGCCATTCGTATCTTATAAGTTGCATATTTCTCCAGGATCTTGGGCTCCGAGTCTCTCCTTTTTCAGAGGGGGGTATACGAGGTTTGATAAACGGCTGAGCTGCACTGTTTCACAATTACTCACGCGGCGCACTGTTGTGAAACAGCTGTTAGATTCTATGTATAGGTGTACAGGGAGCGATGTGGAAATACTTGGTGAAATGAGATACAGGAAAAGTTTTTGAGCACGTTTGTGAGTTCATCCTTCTGGGACTTTCTTTAGATGACTGGCAGCTACAGGGCCAAACAACTGGCTCCCCCAACACAGTGGGATGATTACTGCTGAATTGCTGCAATGTGAATGTAAATCAGAGATGATATCACTGCATATTTTTTAACTGCTGTCCTGAATTTGTTTTTTTCCCCTAAATTTTATCCATGTCTTTTTCTTACTTATTCTAAGGCTTCTAAGATGAAGATTGTGTTCAGTAAATAGGGAGGTGACTTACAATTGGCAGAGAAATGGGAGGGTGTCTGCTTCTGTAACTTCACAGTTTTATCTTACTTCAGATGATGGTGGTTACTCTCTGTCACAAACGGAGGAGACCGGGTATCAGAGTGACAGCCGAATGAAGCAGAAGATGGATGGACAAGTCAACATCTGCAGTAATGTTGGCAACACTCTTGCAGGTCAAGGTTAGGAAAGATCTGAGCTAAATTGAAAAGCTTCTGATTTTCTAGTCCATCACCTACAGACATGAGGCATGGATCATGACTGAAGAAATGAGATCCTAGAAATGAGTAGCTGAAATAAACTCTCTCCATAAAGTAGCCAGGGTTACAGAATGTGTCATCTAGAGGAGCTTCAGAGTAGAACTCACTGCTACTCCTTGATTTAGAAAGGAGTTGGTTAAGATGATCTGAGCTTCTGATCACGAAGTCTCCGTTTGGAGATAACATGTAGTCCCATTTTTTAAATCTTTGAGTACCCTGGGAGCCTCCAGAATGAGCTTGAGTGTCACTTGGTTTCCATCAGGAACTTCTTATCCATGTAGACTGATGACTGAAAAGCGTAGCGTAAAGTTTTGAATTTCCTCTGTTTTCTTAACATTTAGCTTACAAACCTTCCTATCAACTTTTCAAATTTACCTAAGTTTGCACATTTCTAAAGTTTCTAAGGTCTTTTCTACTCATTTTCCCTTCTAAACCTTGCACCTAACCATGACAGCTTACCTTGCAGTTTCTTTATGAAGTGAGGAAAGTGGCCAAGACAGACTACCACAGCAGAACACTGACTGAAAGACATGTCTGACATACAGAGAGAGGGAAAAAAAAATCCATTCAAGACCTAATACAGAACCAGAACAATGCAGAACAGCTCAATGGATCACCTGCCAGTTTTCAGTGGGTCCTCAGTCTTTAGTTTTAAGAATTATTTAGCACCCAATAGCTGTGTGGGAATCCCCAATTTGGTTCTAAAGTACCGTGTGAAGCCGTTATCTTGCAGATTCTTTATATATTTCTAAGAATAAATCGGAATAATTTTGTAATTTATTGTGATAAATGCAATTAGGCATTTTTCAATCACCATTCACATAGTTTTTATGTAGTGGACCTTCTGTCTGAGGACTGGCAGCTCTGATACTCCATTTACTTGTATGGTGTTCATCATCTCGGCACTGCAACTAGCAATAGAACCGCAACAACTAGAAAGTATTTAAAGGGGAGGTCAGAAAGTCAGAGGTCTCTGACAGTCTGGGGTCCAACAAAAAAACTAAAACCATAAACATATTTCAGCAATTTAATATGCTGATGCTTCATATAGACCTTACATTATGCAGGTTCGGGACTGATGTGGACCTAAATCAACATTGCAACATTGAAAGAGAAGTTGCAAATTTATGATGGACTCCTCCACCTGCAGCAGAGTAGAAATGTGCTCAGATTACAGGACGTATTTCAAACCCTTAACCATTCCAAAGTCTCTTGTCTCATCAATCATTTGTGCCATAAACACAGGCACAAAAAATATACTCCAAGGGTTTGAGCTGATCTAGAGCTTTTCTGATTACAATGGCATTTCAAATGGCTTTTGAGCAAATCTATCTGTCACAAATGGTCACACATCCACATGCTGATATGCAGTACTGGGTCCAGATGACTGCTCTTGCACAATCAGTGTTGGGGCACTGAAGAAAAGAACTTTTTAAAACATAGTTTGAATTTAATATAATGCGAAGCAAATGTCATTTCAAAAGAGAAACAGGTCTAATTCATATCCAGTCATATAAAATCATATCCAGTCATACTTTAGTTCAGATCAGTCCAATTTATTTTAACTGAGAACAGCACAATCCAGTCAGTAAGTCTCAAGCAAGAGGTCAGAGAGGATAAACTGCCTCCTCTTTTGTTTGTGCATTCTTTGTTTGCTGTGTTAAAGGAAGAATTGACAGAAGTTGGAGTCAACTCAGTGATGACCAATCATGACTCACTCTTACTTTTGTTTTCTTACACATTCTGCAGCGATGTGAAGAAGTATTTCCCACTTAATGACTTTTTTTTTTTTGAGGCTGCAGGATTCACCGAAATTTTTAGACCATGTAAATTTTACTGTCAGCTAAAGTTCTCCTGAGTAAATACAAAATGTAGTTTCCGTGTGATTGTTTTCCTTTAATAAATGGGGGGCAAAAAACGTAAAAAAAAGAAATTGTTTTCTCTTCGAAAAATTATTAATTGTATTTAATTACATAGTTTGTATAAATAAGTTATGTGTAATGTTGAAATCTGGTTGATAATCAGTAACATTTATATCTAACAGGGCTGCAAAAACAAAATAAATCTCTAAGGGGGTAAGAGCTTTTCTCACAGCTGTGTCTATCCAAACCAAAGTTTTATTTAAAAATTTCTGATTAGGTGTTTTTGTCATTGATTCCTGATAAAATATTTCATTGTATAATTAAAGAAGTGTGGTGCACAAAAGCAAGTCTGCATTGGTTACCATGACTGACTTCATTTTCATGAGTATATTTTATATTAAAGTTGAAATGATCAGTCTTACGACTAATTTGGTAAAAATAATATTTACCCAACAATACTATGATCACTCTGAAAATAAGATCCACTTCTTCTTTAAGCCAGTTGAGTCTGATCAGGAGTCTAGTCTGAAAACTTGTGGTATATACATAAAATCTTGGATTAAAATTGTTTGTTTCTCTTTGCCTTTTGAAACTGAGATTATTGTTCATGCCCCCAAAATATTCCATGATTCAACCTTTGTTCATCTCATTCATTCATCTGCTTATCATCCAGGAAAATTATGTGCTAAACTTCTAGACCTGCATTCCTACAAAATACTACAGGGCAAATATGAATAAAAATATGTGGTAATATTAACTGTTATACCTACAAAGTAATTAGAGCTTCCCTTTTTACTTTGGGAGATTGTGATAATGACCTGGGGAAATGTTCTTCGATTATGCATCTCAGCATATTAACTCAGTTCAATTTAATTTATTCATACAGCACCAATTGTCAACAAATACCACCTCAACTCGCAGCACTGTCTCTTCCTGGATCTGCATGTAGCAACAGTGAACTTTCCATCAGTTTCTCGTGTTGAGTATGCATCTGGCTACAGTTAAAAAGAAAACTTGGGAAAGCGCTTCCATCAGAAGTCTAAAAGAATTCTTATGAAATCATAATTTCTTCAGTCCAAAATCAAGGAGGAGAGCTCTAAGCAAAATGTCATTTCATTCAGCAGATGACATTTCTTCTCCTTTGATTTGGTTCAGTCAAACCAAAATTTGGGATAAATGAATTTCCTGTAGTGAAAGGATCAAACACGCAACACCCCTGTTCTCCTCCGTCTGATGCCTTCGGAAACAGGTTTGATTGTATTTAAAAGCCATTTCCCTCAAATTTTTTAGTCTCTGCTTCTCATGATTCTTTGCTGGAAACCATGAAAACTGAATGCTGACGCACCTTATGTAAAATATTCAGCAGACGCCTGCTGAGGCTTACAGGTTAGAATTGGTTAACATAACAAAAGAGGAATATCAGTCAAAGGGACCTCAGGGTTCGGCAGTGGAATTAGATGCTGTGGTAAAACTACCAAAAGTGTGTAGGCTGTCTACTTTATTGTTGGTGGTTTTGCTTTATGGTTTACTGTGGGTCCACCCTTTGGAAAGGCAGCAGAGTTTAATAGCAGTAAAGTGGTTTCTTTTTATGCCTAACGATATGAAACAATCTATGTTTTCAAAGTAACTGGTTTATAATCGATCCTCAGTTCTGGTTTTGTCTAGTTTTATCATCACAAACTTCATCCCATGTCCGTCTGATGCTCTAGTATTTGTTCCATCTCCCTCTACAAATTGATGAATCTCTATAAAACTATATTCCTTCACTTGCTCAATATCTCAGACACAAGGTGCATCTTCATCTGAATCTAGCATGAAGACTTGTTTGTTGAAGTTTAGATAATAGGTGTCCAAAGAGTTCAGGTTGATTCAGATTAGTGTGGTGACACTATTGAAAAGGGGTCATATGTCTCTTTTATGACCATGACCCTGAATATCTTGTCACTACCTAACCTGCAGGATTTGTTGCTAATCACTAATATTCATATTCTGCTCTCAAGGTGGAGGTCTGTTTGACGTCCTCACAATTTTCAGCCACAGGCAGCTTTTACTTTCCAGCTCCTTCTGCAGTGGAATCAGTTTCCTCTTTTGATGTAGGACACAGTCAATACTCTCCCAATGGAAAGAACTTTCATTCATTCTTCTTATGTATTTTACTGAATGGTTTCCTGTACACTTTTAAAACCCTCTGGTTTAATTGGCTTTATACCACTTTGCTATGCTTTCTTTAATTTCATGGTTTCTATTGATCTTTTTCATGATAACTGACTAATGTCTTAATTGTCCTCTATCGCAATATTAGTTTGTTTTTATATCTTTGTCTAGCTTTCCTTGAGTTGTACTTTTGCTTGAAATTTGCGATGCAGCTCAAATGTAATTGATCCGAACTTAATTTATTTTAGCTGATTAAATCGAACAACTGAACGAAATGAATTCTCTGCACATTCATTAAAAACGAGCAAATAAAAGCAGGTTTGTGAGCAGGTGAAACAAACTAATACTTAAAGAATTAAAGAAGTTGAAGCATGTTTCATTAGGCCCTACGCATCACTTCTGCATGTGCAGTCCCGCGTTTTAGCAGTTTTGTTGCATTTGCATGACTATTTCTTTAAATAAAAGACACTTCCGAGATATTGTAGCGCTGCTAAAGAGAAAGATCACACCGTCCTCTGCCTAGCTGCTCGGTATACAAACGGATAATGAACTCCCCGGTGTCTGGTTCTCGCTGCCAAACGCTTTGCTCTATACACAGGAAAGCTGTGACCAGAATTCCGCTGAAGAGGTCGCGCAAGGACTTTCTGAAGGAGTTCAGCGTGTGTGAGCCCGTGTGATTGGAGACCTCTGTGTGTGTGTGTGTGTGTGTGAGTTTCATTCAATGAAACGCAACACCCCTGTTCTCCTCCGTCTGATGCCTTCGGAAACAGGTTTGATTGTATTTAAAAGCTTGACCCGGGAGAGAAACCCAAACAACTGTCTGATCTAATATTAGCAGTGCGGCTGGCTGCAGACTACTATGAGTTCTATTATTGTCCGAGGCTCGGATGTGCTCCTGAAGGCAACGCGCACCAAAAGATTTGCACTTTTGTCCCCACAGCTGATGGAAAGAAATATCAGTTTTCACCAAGTGGTGCATTTAATATTATGATGGTAGAATGACCGGATATATCTGCTGGCTGTCGGCCTGTTTCATTGTGCAGTAATAAAGGCCGTTTATTTATTTATTTATTTATTTATTTATTTATTTATTTATTTATTTATTTATTATTATTATCATTATTATTATTATTATTATTACCTTGATAATAAATACATGCATGTAAAATAAAATATTTTTAGTAAAATATTCAATTTACCAAAATAAAAAATAAAAACATTCTTAATAAGTAAAAATGCATAAGTTGACACAAACATTAGTCCATCAAAATTCCGATCCATATCTGCCGCCACATTTTTCAGCTATCTTTAGTCTCCTAGCAAATCTGCTACAACGATCCCAGCCTGTTCCGTTTTCCAACACACATTTCCGTGTTCTTCGGTGATCACAGGAAGAGAAAGTTTACTTGTGTGTCACCTGATTGGGATTGAAAGAACTTTGGTAAGAAGAAAAAAAAAAAGAAAAAATCTCCCCACCCCCACAGAAGAGGAGACCGCCCACCAGAGACAGTCAACCCGAGACCCCTTATAGATTTAAAAAGAGAGGCTGCATTCTCAGACTGACACTTATTCAACACTGCCACCTTAAGCAGATTACTTTTGCGCTCGCCTGTGTCAAATACGTGCTTCACTTTGCCTACATCCATCATGTTTGGGATGCTCCAGCACCACCTTCACCCGGGTGTTCTTTTCTTCTTCTTCTTATGGCTATGCCATCTCATGAAAGATCAAAAAGTTCAAGGTAAGCTCTTTTTATTTCCTTTTTCTGTTTCTTTTTTCTCTTTAAACTTTGCTGTCATGCGCAAAAACGCGCGGGTGTCGGGTTATTGAAAACTTTTCATAGAGTTCTCGTTTCCCCCTGTATTATTGAAACTTCTTCTTCTGCAGGCGTTGCGTGCATTCGGCATATATAAAACAGGTGTTATAGTGTGGGACACTTCAAAGTGAGAAATGGCAAGTTTTGCAGCCCATTCCGCGCGCACAGACGCAGGCGTCCGTGCCAAATTTGTCCAAAGACATTTTAAAGACGATTTTTCGTGAACAGTTTGAACTTAATTGTGTTTTACTCTATCATACAGCAAACTTCTTTCTAATCGGTCTGAGTTAATGGGTGAGGTATTTATTTATAATTTTTTTTTTTCGCACACACCCTTCCAGCTTTGTGCGCCAAATCGCAAATTTAGATTTTGGATTGTGACAAAAGCAAGAACAGGGCGGACTTTTCTGTCATTTGCGGGGTTTATGTTTCAAATCAGTCGAGTAGAAATCTGTATTTAATATAAGAAACCTCCAGACACACAATGTCATGCGTGTCTGCGTCGCTTTAAACGTTCAACTTGTGCCTGGATAAATTATTTTCCTGTGCCACTAACCAATTTAGGATTTTTAAAAAATCTTTGAATTGCGTTTATCTGTGTTTTGTCAATGAGCGTGTCAATGTCTGGCGGATATGCATGTCTGGGATAAAGTAGAAGGCGGTGTGTTCAGTCTTGTTGCAGCCTATATACCTAAAGACTGTGGTTTTCGCCGTCTAGACGCTCCAGTTTCTGTCCGGTGGTAACAAGGAGACTCCGGGAATAAAAGAACCCCCCCCCTCCCACTCCCTCAAAAGAATATTCTCACTTTTTTGAGGTTCGTGGCTGCATTGTAAGGGCTGTCAGTCACAGTTGGAATAGGCAAGTGTTAACTGTCTTGCAAGAAAGAGGGGAAAAAGAAAAAATCAGACAAAATACCGCCGGGAGGGCGAAAGAGGAGGGAGGGCGCGTCTCGGATAATGCGGTCTGTGTGTGTGTGTGTGTGTGTGTGTGTGTGTGTGTGTGTGTGTGTGTGTGTGTGTGGTGCGTCTGGGTCAGTGGTTAGACGCTCAACGTGCGATATTCCAGTTAATAATGAATTGTCGTTTGCAGCTGGAAACTGCTGGCTGCAGCAGGGGAAGAACGGGAGGTGCCAGGTGCTCTACATGCCTGGGATGACCCGAGAGGAGTGCTGTCGGAGCGGGAGACTGGGGACGTCCTGGACCGAGGAGGACGTCCCCAACAGCACGCTCTTTAGGTGGATGATCTTCAATGGCGGAGCTCCTAATTGCATACCGTGCAAAGGTGGAGGTGCACTCATTTTCCTTTGTTTTCCCTTATAATAAGCACAAAATGCACGCAGGCGATCTGATTGGCGCATGCCAGCGTGCGTAAAGTATAGCAGCCGAAATATTTCAAGTTTACAGCCAAAATCCTGTTCAGAACCTAATAAAAACTTGTTTCTCTTTCTTTTAGAAAGCTGCGAAAATGTGGACTGCGGACCCGGTAAAAGGTGCAAGATGAACAGGAAAGGTAAGCCGCGCTGCGTCTGCGCTCCAGACTGCTCCAACATCACCTGGAAAGGTCCGGTGTGCGGCTCAGACGGCAAGACCTACAAAGACGAATGCGGACTCCTGAAGGCGAAATGCAAAGGCCAGCCCGACCTGGACGTGCAGTACCAAGGAAAATGCAAGAGTAAGTCAAGCATATGTACATATTCTAAGTCACGTTTAAAAATGACTTAACTCAGCTGCGCCACTAAGGGGAAGCCTGCCGGGGCTAAATTTGCTAGCTTCCCGCCAAGCCAGATAGTCTACAATGTAAATTATTAATAGAATTTCGATCAGAGAGGACGCAGTTTAATCATTGGCAACATTTATTTACTAAAAAAAAATCTATGTTTATGCCCATGTAATTGTTTTGAGCATAGTAGCGTGCCAATTTGAAATATTAAAATAAATAAGTAATTGCTTTTTTGCTTATATGTGAAGACAACTTAATAAAACTTATGCTGTTCTGTAAGGTTTTGGTCTGACTTTCCAAAATGATCAGGGCTCCCATATGTTCACCCCCTTTGAAAAGTCTTTGGAGGTGCTGGCAGGACCAAGGCATAACCAAACTAAGCCACCCTCTACAGGACGTGCCAGGCCAGCAGGGGGCAGGCATCCAAAAGAGCAGTTGAATTTTACTCTTCTGCTGACCATGGCTCTCATGAGTAAATGTTTTTTTCTCAGTTTTATATAGAACCAGCCTAAATATTCTGAGGTTGAAGTTAAGGACAGACTGTCTTAATACTTAAGTTTTCAAACCAATTAATTTAAATTACATTTGAACATAATGAAAACATGACTTTATTATTTCAAATAAGAATTTATTTGTAATTTATTCCAACAATTTGATCATTTGTGGTGCCTGCGTCTGAGACGGGGTCGTACCCATGCACGCTGTCAGTAGCTGACAGTTTGGTGCTTATCTTTTCTTCTGGACTGGGGATGGGAATCTCTGCTTTGCAAGCTAAGTGTTTACATATTGTGTCAACAATCTGACACATAAAGATAGACAAGCAGCAAACACAGATTCAGTATGACAACCCTCTCTGATTGATTGACCAAACACTTCAAAAGTTAAGTTAGTAGGATGTGGTCAATTTGGATTAAATACATAAATGATTTTAAATAGAAATATTGACCAATTGAATTATTTTTAAAAAACCTTTTTTCATTGAAAAGTCTTGTAGTAGCACAATGAAACTCACTGCCAATCAACCACTTGGGAAATGGACAGTAAGCAGAAATATGTAGTTGCAATATCATAAACATTAATAAATATGTAATCCATATATGGAGAAGCTTTCATAATCACTCATAAATAGGAACATGTGACCTTTGTGACCCTCATATTATAATTAATTCAGTCATTTTCCATATTATTATCTGAAAACCTGATATACTCTATTCCCACTGACTGTGGTTCTGATCTCTCTGAGAACTAGAAGCAACCTCCTCATGGTAGATATTACTTAGTAAAATCATATGCCATATTTTCTTATGGACTAAATGCAGTTTATGTAAGCAAACAATTAAAACTAAGTGAAGGATTGTAAATTAAAGACCTATCGTTTCATATCAGGACATTTATTGTTTTGCTAAAACAGCTTAAACGTTGCTAAATCGTTACTTTAACATTGTTGCTAAAACATGTCAATGTTATTTGCTTGGTGCAGCAGCGGTGGCTGTTGGGTTCCTAAATCAGACTTTGCTTCAGACGCTGTGCAACGCTTTGTTCAGTCCTGTCTGAAAGACATGACCGCCGTCTCTCCTCTTCACCTCCTGTAACATCTTTCTCCTCTCTTTGTGACGGCAGAAACCTGCCTCGGTGTCCTGTGCCCGGGAACCACCACCTGCGTCGTGGACCAGACGAACAACGCATACTGCGTGACGTGTAATCGGATTTGCCCCGACGTGGCGTCATCTCAGCACTACCTGTGTGGGAACGACGGGATCACCTACGCCAGCGCCTGTCACTTGAGAAAGGCCACCTGTCTCTTGGGCAGGTCGATCGGTGTGGCATATGACGGAAAATGCATCAGTAAGTGTGCAACCGGAGACGTGAGAGCGTGAGATTTAACACCCTCACTGCGCCTCCACAGTCTCTGACTTTGAACATGCTTTCAGTGCATTATTCTCTTCCAACTGTGTATTTTCACTGCCAACATTCCAGTTGGGAGGGGCTTAGACAGAGGGGGTGTTTGGTAGTTGCTTGTGTTTGCTCAACAAATGATAGACATCTTATTATTTCCTGATGTTGGCAACACTATCTCATAAGGGAGCAAGAGGAGGAGAGGGGAGGAAGGAAGAGTGCTGGGGGCCATGAAGACATACTTCAAGATTTTAACCAAATAATTTCCTATCCAGATAGCAGTCAGTCTAAGTCTTGCACTCTGAAAATGCTCATTTGAAGCAATTTTCTGTTCCCTTCATAACTATTTACCCTATAAGGTTGGATTGTATTTCTGTTCCATTCATAGTAAACCAAGAAAAGCTACTGATTTTTCTACTCCTGCTTGAAAGCTATTCAGAGTAAATTGTCTATTTAAAGACTGCCACTTTGTCAGTAATCCATCCCACTACACTCTATAAATGTTATTTTATCAACATTTATTTTAATAAGCCGAGGACAATCAATTGGCCAGTTATTTGGATGTCTTGACTGGCTGTGATTGCTGATTGGTCAAATATCACAGAATTTTGAAATGTTAATTTCCTGTTTGATTGAAAACTGCAACTTCCGCTTGGGAACATTTCATTCGGTTCTTTGTGTTAAACGAAAATAAAATCTTCACAATTGAATTGGTCAAATTAGATTTGTTTGAGATCAGCAGGTCAGATATTGCTGATCTTAAGCAAGGTGTGACCCAGGACTGATCTTCCTATATCTTTTTCTTTTCCTTTATCAATCAGTTTTTCTTGACAGTTTGTGTCCAAAACACTCTCCCGGTGTGTCATGTATTTTATATTCATTTTTTTAGTCTGTCTCTGTTTCTTTTGTTTCTTATTTATTCTTTCCCTTTCCATCTTTCTTGTTTTTTTCTTTTGCTCTTTTGTCAGTCACTACTGGCTCCATCTACCCTCACTACCTACACGTAACAATAGTATTGTGAAACTCCTGAAACTGTGCTATGCCGCTTGTGTTTGTGTTTTCCTCAGGGTTATTGGTGACCCTCATTTGACCTCCCCTATGATAATTTTCTGACAGTGCCCTTGGACCACTCATTTCTAGCAACCCAGAAATTCATGACGAAGGCATAATAAAACCTCCAAAATTCTGCTGTGGCTTTTGATTTCATTTTGAACTCACCCACCCTTCAATATTTTCAATAGTCCCCTTCTGACCATGCATTACAAAATTTTCTGGAGGTTGCCCCAATTGCTGATTTCCTCTTCTCTCTGTCCAGAGGCCAAGTCATGTGAGGACATCCAGTGCAGTGCAGGGAAGAAGTGTCTGTGGGACGCTCGGATGAGCCGGGGCCGCTGCTCGCTCTGCAACGAGTCCTGTCCGGAGAGCAGAACGGACGAGTCGGTGTGCGCCAGCGACAACACCACATATCCCAGCGAATGCGCCATGAAGCAGGCTGCTTGTTCTATGGGGGTGTTGCTGGAAGTCAAGCACACAGGATCTTGCAACTGTAAGTAAGAAAACAAAAAAGTGAAATATGAAACAAGAGAAATAAAACTCCTCCTCCCCCATCCCCATCCAAGCAAGAGACAATGTTTCCTGTGTTTTTCCAAAACAAATACCCTCTCCTGAAAGTGTCCCTTCATCCCAACTCTTCCCATGTTTCCCTCACCAGCTACATCACTCCAGCTATAGGAAGCGGAAAGGACTTGGAAATGGAAGGAACTTGCATGACTTTTGTCTTTGTCGCCGATTTTTTTGTTCTTGTGTTCTTGATTTTTTTTTTCTCTCACGTTTTTTAAGTATTTTTTTTGGAAGGCAAGTTAAGAGAAAAGTGACTGAACGATTTAATCCTATGTAAGTTGTCGCTAAAAGCCTGGGAGGAAAGATAATCTTATTGAATAAGCTCAAACACTAGAAGAGACCTAGTTTGCTTGCTGTGGCGCAACCCTAGAGCTGGCCCAAGGCGTAAGGGAACTGAGTTGCTGCTGAGGACATCCAGGCCAGCAGGAGGCCCTCAAGAGAGTCTCAGTTTGCTTCGATGTTTGAACTTTGGATCTGGGACTGAAATAACGCCCACTTTAACTATGTTCCAGCTGCAAGTTTGAAAACCAGTTAAAGTTTCTAGCTGTTGTATTAAGAGGGTAACAAAGAGAAACAGAAGGAAGAGCAAAACGCCGCCCAGTTTAATGTTGTAAAATGCTGTAACTTCATTCACTTTTAACCTTAATGATGATGTCATTTGAAAAACCATTACATGCACTTTCAAATGCATTTGTTTTGACATATAATATATTGCATAAATATACCTCATATCTGAGGTGACATGTCGGTCAATGGTCTTAGCTGTAGGTGGGCTCCCAAATCACATTCTGCTTTGGGCTCCTAAAACCTTTGGCCAGCTCTGGAATATCCTGAAACTTAAACCTAGTTAGAGTCGTAGTCATGCTAGTCGCCTGCAGAAGCAGGAAGCCTTAAATTTCATGCAGTATCTCATCTTAGAGATCACATTACTACAGCTTGTAAATTCCACGCTCGCACTGCTTGATTCTTAGAAACCTTCTTTCTTTATGATGTTTTTCTTTGTATTGCTTTTGGCTGTAATTGATCAAACACCCTAGAAATATTAGCTCACAACAAGCGAAAGGTGATTGTAACGTTGGTGTCGCATAAAAAAGAATCTTAAAAGAAGACCATTTGGACTCTCAGAAACCCGAAATATCTAACGTACATTCCAGTTTCCGAATATCTGGGAATGTCTTTTTTTTCTTCTTAGTTTCTTTCACCTGAAAAAAATCTCTTAAGTCGTATTTAAAGTATGTATTGGACTGGTGACCAACTTTATGATCACCTTGTGAGCTAATTACAAATGTAATTTGTTACTGTAAGCAGGAGAAGCTGTTTTTTTTAGCTGGCTTTTACTGTCTGCACTGTTGTGAAAAATGTATCAGATATTTTACATCCACTTTAAGATAATGAGGGACCCTTCTTTTATTTTGTATTGTCGTTCTTGCGCTTGCTTGCGTGCTTTTCTTCTTTCTTTTTTTTTTTTTTTCAAAAATGTAAATCTATGTATAAAAGCAGAAGAAAATACCTCAGAACTGTGTTGATTACATTTAATGCATTGGCCACGGCCCTGGACGTTTGCACCCTGACCTTCCATCTTAATCAGAAAAAAAGCAAAGCGAATTGGAGAGCAGAAGAACACTTTTTTTTTTTTTTTTTTTTTTTTTGGTGTTATATGTGTTTTTGCTTTTCAGGATTCTGCCGAAAACAGAACAGAGCTACTGGAACATCAGCCCCAGTGTCCTTATATCTGTATATCCCTCCTTGTGATTCCCCTTTCAACCTTTTTTACCCCGTTCTGTGGCACTGACGTGCTTGATTATATAAATGGACATTGTATAATTGGTGATTCTTGCAGCCAAGTAACACAGACTCTTTTTCATAAAAGTGACCATTTAAGCAACAACTAACAAACATAAAAAGAAAGTGTAAGATGTTTTGTTGTGAACTTTTTTGACATTCACTGATATATTCTGCGCTGTTGTGGTCCGTATTCATACAACAGCTACCATGTATTCTCCCATTTAGCCATTACAGAAGACCAGGAGGAGGATGAGGAAGATGGGGACTCAGACTACAAGGCCTATGTCCATTTATCTTCTCTACTGGATGGATAAGCTCCCATCAGTATAGAGGGGGGAACTTTTCTTAGGACAAGGAATCATGTCCATACTGTACATTATGTGTATGCTTATTTATTTTTTAATGAAAAAAGGAAGTATACATATAGTTCAGTCTGCTAGATGTTTATTTATACTGTTTTTGTGTTTTATAATTTATACATTTACATTGTCCGGCTTTCATTTATCACCATATATTCTTACCCGTTTTTGTTGTTGTTATTTTACTTCCTTTTTTACCATGAAGAATTATATCTGTCCAAAGAAAAACAGTGTTATTTATTTGTCATTTTACCATGTAAGTATAAGTCATCTTCAAGCTGTAAATTGCATTCCCTGAGCTGTAAAAAACCTGCTTGTTTCTGTCAAATCTCTATCACAGATGTTTATGTCACACATACGTAAATGCATGTTTAGGCTGTGTGTTTATTTATTGGGTATATATATCAATCATTTTATGTACATACATTTTTTTTTGTTTGTTTACAGCTATCATAACTGACCAAAGGGGTTCTCTCACTGGTTTGAGCATTGCAAATGGTGCAGGAATGAAATGGAAAAGAAAAAAAGAGAGCCAATTGTGTTTCTTTTCTCATATTTAGAATATTTTCATTGTGGTTTCAGTCCTTTAGATTTCTTTTTTTGACCTGAAAACATGATTCCACAGCATTTATGTAATCTCACAACATTGAAGCATAGTCAAATTTTGGACAATACTTGATCGTTTTGGAAACAATGTGCCATTAACATTTGTGAACTGTCTTCTTGCCAACGTGCTCCGTATTGCTCTCACAGAGTGACAGTAGGATTACTTCTCTGCAGTATTCTACTCTGTACCAGACTCCTTTACCTTGTTTTTTTTTTCCGTTTTTCCCCTCTGACTGCATTTTTTTTATTTTCAAACATCACTAGAGAAATACAAAATTCTGTTATGAATATATAGTTTTGTATTTTTATGTAAATGTCATATGTACATACAAAGTTTGATGGTATTTGTACAGATATGAGGAGTGAAACAATAAAATCTTTTCCTTATAACTTTTTCTGAGTTTGTTTCATTTTTCTATATAACCAACAAGTAAAAGTTTAACTTCTAGAAGGTTAACTTAAATATTTGTGTTAGAATTTGGATAATGATATGAAAGGAATACTTCTTGCGCCATTTTTTATTTGACAAATTTTAAATTTCCAAATTGATAAAAAAAAAATCCTTTCATTGTTTTTCATAATAAAACACAATTACAAAACAATATGAATCTTTTTTACAGGCCATTATTAAACTATGATAATAGACATAAGTATTTCTTATCAAAGATATTGTTTTTCATGTTTTAACAGTCATATCTGCAGTGTTAACAAATTAATTAAAAAATAGCTTTGTGTGTTGGTAAGAAATATATTTAGTAATGTCACCTTGTTTTTACAGTAGAATCACTTCCTATTTTTCTAAATGTGTCATTCATATAAAGGTAATCTGGAATGACACAGGTATTGAAATTATTGAAATTAAATGATAACATTATTATTATTATTATTATTATTATTATTATTATTATTATTATTATTATTATTATTAACCGATATTCAATCAACTATCTTTAAAGAACTATCTTTACTATCTTTCAAAAAGGTTACATTTATGTAAATTTACCCATACGTATTATTTTTCTGTAATTTTTTAATATTGTTCTTTCGTTCTACTTGTTCCATCGCGGCTACCGTACCAAATGGTTAACAACAAACATGGCGTCCTCAATGTCACTTCTCGGTTTAGGTCGTTTGTCTCTCAGCAATGTAGCTTCCAGGATCCTACTGAATCCAGCCAGGTAATTTAATATTGATTATCATATTATTTTATATCCGTTTGTCTTACTATTTTTGGGATTATTCATGGAATTTTCAGCTCAGATGTGGAGAAACCTCCCAGGCCGATCAATCTAGTCTGCCCCAAGCTAAAATAAAACCCTGGAAACTAATCATTTATAAAAAACAGAAATGAAAAAAATAAATATCTTTTGGGGGCTAGTTATATGTCAGAATATTTTATCGACTTCTTTTCGTCTTTCCTAGTGTATCAGATAAATGTCAATGTCCTTTCGCAAACGCTGCGAGGTAGCTAATTAGCTGAAGCTAAGCTACAAATCAGTTTAGGAGCAAACGCAATTAAACACTCTTTGCTGCTGCGTACATCAAAATACCATCCGTAATGATCGGCGCGACATTGTGAACTTTTCTTTAATGAGGAGCGTTATGGGACAGAGTGAAGTTGTATAGCAAAGTTCAGCATAACATTCAACCTTACAGTCAAGTAAGGTAGTAAGTTGAAGCGGCACTGAACGTGTCATCGGACATAATCTTCAATATTTATCTGCCTCATCACATTAGATCCTGTTGTAACAAGCTGTATATATGCTATGGTCATTTGTTTTGCTAAAAATGGCCTTCACCAGTATCCATACTATTGTATATCAATTTTAGGAACCCAAGTACTTGACAAGTACTTAACCACTGAAAAATTTGCTTTAACTCCTTTAGTGTAAAGCATGTCGGTCTAGTCTGAGTTTGCGCAGTTTGGCACAATGCTCTTTCACTGTAATATTATGAATGTTTCTTAAATAATCAAACATGATTTTGTCTCAAAAATAATTATCTCACGAGCAGTAACATTTATGTTGTTTGTCAGAGGCGTTAAGGTGAACAGGCTGTGAGCTGGTTTGATTTTTGACTAATGCTGAGAGACATACTATGATCTCTCTAAAAAGAAATGTGTTAGCTTTCTTGGCTTAAGTTATCTTTTACAAAGTAGATGTAAATAGTCTACTACCCCTATTTTTTAACACTTTGTGATGGAAAAATAATTAAATAATGTGTCACGTTTTACCATGAATCTGACATATAACTTATAAAACTGATGTGGTTGCGTAGATTTTTATGCAACCACATAAAACTGAGAATAAAACATAGAACTATGTTTTGTTGAAACAGTTTTTGATTTTATTTTACAGCACTTTACAGTCTTTTTGGTAGAAGTATGCCTTCATGACACATTTTCACTAGGCTGCGATTTTTTATTTTCATTTTTTATTTTTTTGCAAAAATCCTCCTAATCTGTCAGATTGTGAGGGCATATCTGTTGCACAGCTATCTTCAAATTACTCTGGTCAGACTTTTGCTGGACCATTCCAAAACTTTAATTTTCTTCTGTTGAAGACAGCTTGTTGTTGATATTTATTTATTTTTGGTTATTGTGCTTTTTCTGTCAACATTAACTAGTATTTGGAATTGTTTTTAATCCCACCACATGAGTATAAGCTATCATGGCCAGGCTGCAGTCGGCTGCTAACAGACATGCAGTTCACAGCGATTTTAATTTCAAAATAGTGCTTCCTTAAGTAGATGGAAGGTGGTGCTTCTTTAGCTCCTTTAATATCTGTGTTGTTTGTGACCGAAATCTTTCAAACATACAAGTGTGCCGGTCTTGCAAGTGAAGGAAAAGTGTAAATAAGCTTCCTTCAGACAGCTGATTGGCAGTATGCAGCAACTAGTGGAGGGAAGAAAGGTTTTCACAGGACCTTGTGCTCATCGCTGTTTACAGCTGGAAAACAAAAACAAAAAAAAACTGATCTCCAAACTTCTTTTTTGTTTCCTCATAAGAGATGTTAAACTTTAAAGCTTGTTGTTGTTTTGAAACCTTGCCTAGTTGCGTCCAGAAATAATAATTATTAAATACCAGATGACGGATCAAAACATTAGAATATCGCTCATTCTACAAAATCAGAATACAGTTAGAAATGTATTTAATACTTGCCGTACATTCGAAGGACAATTTTGTTCATAATTAATTTTTTTTGTTGTTGTTTCTATTGTTTTGTTAATTTTGGATATTTAAAATCTCTTCCAGTTCCAGTGTTAAATTTCTATAAGAATTAAAATTGCATTGATCTTTGACAACGCTTTTTTGCAATATTACCTTATCATTACCACTGTATTACTTGAAAATGGTCTCAGAACAACAACATTGCAATATATCACAATAACTTCTGGGACAATTTATCATCCAGCAAAATTTGTTACCATGAAAGGCCAAACAGAAAAAAAAGAGAAAATCCAAGACGTGCCCCCTCTAAGCTTTCTGATTAATTAATGTGACAATGTGCAGCGGTACAGATTGGTTTATTAGTTTGATGCAGTTGAGGTAAAAATCTGCAGTTACCGGCCAAACAATCAACGCATTTCATCAAGCACAGCACAGCTTTTCCGTTCTCTTTTGTGAAAACTAAAGTTACGCTTTTGTAGCCAATATTCCGACAAATTGTCTCGGTCATATTTTGATAATTAGGACATTATGCTGAGTGAGCCCTTCCTTGGCTGAGTGGCGATGGATCTGCGCCGCTCAGTGTCAGGATACGGCTGCACTTTCACAAAGAGCTCCACAGTCCCCGCCTGCCAGTCACCCAGCAGCCAACAGTAAGCACGTCCCGTCATTAGGATGAGAGCGAGGCTCTGCCAGAGATTCACCAGACAGAACTAATAGGTGGCGGGGGGGATTCCTTCCTAGCCGCTTCCTTTTCACTGTACCCTCACCCCACCGCGTCCTCCAAGACTGTCGGTGGCTGCAGAATGCCACTTGTTTGTGTAATTTCCTGCTTTGTAGTGGGCCGTTGAGTGTAATGTCCATTCATTGATTTTTCAGGTCTGCAAGCACATCAGCATCAAGGCTGGCAGAGAAAGCAGAACAAGACACGCAACTTATTACCGTTGATGAGAAATTGGTAAGAATCCCTGCTTTTCAACGTGACACATAGCTGCTGCTTTTTTTTCTTTTTCTTTTTTTTTGTCTGATCTGCCGTCTACCAATTATTTTCTTGGTAAACAGTTGGAAACTCTTAATCAGCTTCAACAGGACAGTAGGCTTTTGCAACAATTTAATGGCAGGTTTCGTCATTAGTGTGCATGCTCAACGCTCACATTAATCCTTTTGGCACAGCCGTCCTTGTTATTACAACTACTGAATAGCTTACTGAGTGGAATTTGGGCAGCAATTTGGCAGAATTGCTGCGAGTAATGCTCAAATCTAGTTTCACGTATAACGGAAAAAATATAGTTTGTAGAGCAACAAAATAACTACAGATGATTCATTTCTTGACCCTTATGGTGTTTTCTTTGTTATTCAAATATAAGTTGATATTGTACAGTTTTGTGGCTGTCCAACATTACATAAACCAATAAGGTTTCATGTTATATTGAGCACAGAGTGAGAGAAATGTAACATTGGTTCATCGCATCCAGTAGCAGCTCTTTCCTGGCTCTACTGTGCCTTACCCCAGGTTATTAATGACTAAATATTGGCTGTGATCATCAACAGTGTCACTCGATGTCTGAAATTAACTTTTTCTTTTACAGGTCAAGCAGGGTGTTAGATGAATATCAAATAGGCCAACAAATAAATTGTCTGTTTGAGCATCACGTTTTGCATTCAACAGATTCTCACAAACAAACTAAGAGGCCAGAGTCGAATCCGGTGGAGAAATTCTGGTCCACAACTCTAAATGCAAAGAGTTTGATAAATACTGCTGTGTATTTTTGTTGTTGTTTATTCATATATGAAATATTTTGATCGTCACTCTTCTGCCATGTTTATGATTAGGTTGTTTTTTTTTTTTTTGTTTTTTTTGCGTCACCTACAATTTTTTGCCTCCTTACTGATTTCCTCTGGGTTTCTTAACTCACTAAATGTTTCAGATAATCAACCAAATTTGAATATGTGACAAACATAACTCGATTAAATACAAAATGCATATTTAAATAATAGTTATATTTATGAAACTCATGAAAACCAACCTCATGTAATCATGAATTAACTGCTGCGGTGTTTTTTTGTTTTTGTTTTTTTTTTCCCACTAATCAGGCCACAAATGAGCAGCCTGTGAGCCTGTAAGCAGTTTATGTGAGATTTCATAGCTCATCTTTTAGATGGAAAAGATCGGTGAAGCACAATCGGACTGTGATGGCTTAAGATAACTGAAATTTACTTGAAATGTGCAGAATTGGAGCTAGAATTAAGATAAACTGACATTTACGAAAATTAAATCGAAATGATCCTTGTGGAAGAAAAAAATGTTCCTGTTAAAATAGCTTACTGATCTGATACCTACCAACCAAGCCTAATTGTGGCCTTTATTGACTTAGTGATGTTGACCCGGGAAAGACACGCTTTTAGTTTACTTCACTACGATTCTATGCACAGCAGATTGAAAAGAAAGCTTGATTTGATTTGATTTAATGTCATTTAGGTTTTAAAAATTCAATCTGTGGACAGAGGAAACCAGGGTCAGTAGGGAGTCATCGTAGTTCCACATGTAACTTGCAAGTCTTCCATGCAAACTTGTAAATATTTAAATTAGTAAATTAGTATTTGACCTCGGTTTGGCATTTGACTTCTGAGACATTTGTTCTCTCGCCGACTGATAAATGGAAACAGAGATTTACCTTCTGTTAAATTTCCTGCTCGGTAACCAAAGAGGTGACCAATCCATGGCACACAGAGTCTTCTAGGGGATAGATGTAAGTTAGGATTTTATAGCCTGTGCTGTGAGTTTGGATCTGTAATTTTGCTTAGATAAAATAAATTAGCACAACACGCCATTTGTGGCTCTCAAAATGACTTTATATGGCATGTGTCTTTGACCAGTTCAAGAACAGTGCACAGACACTATTTATTTTTTACGTTTAGGGAAAGATTTTTACACAAAAATTAAAATATTCACTATAAAAGTATCCATCCTTTACATTCAGTGTTTTGCTTTTGTTTTGATTCATAGTAAATGTGACCACAAACATCTGGTGACTTTACTCAAAACAGATTTTACTCTCAGTGTTCAGGAAAGAAACAGGCGGCTCACAGCTTTACACAATTTTTAATTAAAACATGAACTCACCTCTGCATGTTTTATGTTTTGGGTTCTTTTCTCATCGGCACGTATGGATCTAATGTTGGTTGAAAAAGAAAAAAAAAAAGAACAATACAAGACGGATAAAAACATGCAGTTTTCTGACCTGAACACAAAATAAATCGATGTTTGAAGTGGCCAAAGTTAGTGCTGCACCAGCCGCTTAAAACAAAGCATTTGAAGTTTGTGGTGTCTTAGTGAAACATCAAGGACATAGAAAATAAGTGCAAACAAAATTGATTTTAGGAGGAATGAGGGAGTCTGTTTTGGACCTTTTTTTTTTTTTTTTTAAATGGCCAGGGGGCGGTGTGAGCAGCATCGGTGTGCTTTTGTCTCAAAGCAAAGCTGGCCATACTGGCAGACAAACCTTTGGCTAGGCGGAGTGTCTGTCTCTGTCCTCTCAGTAGGGGCCGCCGAGAGGACCAGCAGAGACGAGAAAAAAGGGCCTCCAAAACACAGTGAGGGATTTTAAAGAAAAGGAGTTTGCACAGAAAGAAAAAAAAAAGTTTGTGAGACTCAATTGGGGGAGAAAAAAAAAAAAAGAAAAAAAAGACAGTGGCCACCTCAGTGTTGTTGGTCACAGAGCTTCCTTTGTGGCGTGTTGTTGCTGGCGACGGCGGGAAGTACTCTAATGCTCACCCAGACGGGCCAAAAAGAGAGGGCCTCAGCTGTTTACAGTGCGGTGGTCTCAATCTCACATGGAAGAGGGCAGCAAGAGTGCTCTTCCTGCCGGGCATTTGGGAGCACGTCGGCACTCTAGCCGGCCGTCAGCCCGTCGATAAGTGGAAATTGCTTTCTGTGGAGACCAATCGGCAAAAAGATCTCGATCTTTTGAGAGGTGATGTCGGGTGAGGGCGCTCCCTCTCTTTGCCAGCCAGAGGAGGTCGTGGCATTCTGCTTATTTCATTTAGATGAGGCTGCAGTTTTTGAGCAGGGCAAGTGATGTTTTGAATTCGCTCCAGAAACCGTCTGACTCTTTCTGTCTGTGATACTCGCTTATCTTGTCCTTTGTTCTCATCTGTCCAAGAAAATGCAACCCCTTACAGGAACTCGCATCTCCACAGGTTTTCTGTCCTTCTCTGTTACGCTCAAATTTAGGAGGTGAAGGACAAAAAAGTTCCATCTCTCCCAGAATGCAAACAAATTTATTGGAAAGGCTCAATAACTGACTGTTACAGAGAACAATAATTAGTAATTGAAGCATCTAAAATCAACCAATTTATACTGATATACCAAAGTAAAAACCTCTTGAAGTTTTTAAGCGTCTTATAATTTTAAAACCTCAAACTTAAACTTATTTTTAGGGTTTTTATGCTATAAGCTACCAACAAAGCAACAGCTTTCAATTTTTATTTTACAAACAAGAAAGATGTGATGAGATTTTGCAATATAGGCTCAGGTGCTATAGACTGGATAGAGAACAATTTCAACTAGATTCATGTTATATCTTTGACTAGGCCATTCTAACACAAAAATATAATTCTGGCTGTGTATTTAGGGTTTTTCAAGACTTATGCGGCAGCAGCATTTCTTCCAGGATTTTAAAAGCCAAACTCTACCTTTATTTTATTGCTTCAATGTAAAGAATTTCTAATTCCCCAATGAATACTTTCTTTGCCGTTTTAATTTGAATTAATTTAAGCATTTGACGGGTTTTTTCCCCCCATTTTCTCAAATGTAAAATTTGAATTATGACTATATTACCAACTAAACTTTGACGTGATTGTCAGACGTTTTGGATGGAGGCCAAACAAAAAAGATGCGTGATGGAGCTCCAGTGCCCGGGGCTGTTCCCCGGATTGCCCGGCCCGACGCGCCTTTGTTTGTAATTACTGTTTGATTAAGCATGCTGGGCAGCTCCCAGGGTCCGGCTGGCTGGCCACTGATACACAGCTTTTACAGGGAATGTCTGTGACCTCAGTCAATTAGAGTCAGCTCCTTTTTGCTTTAGCACTCCGGCCCCCTTCTGCAGAAACAGCCATAACAGCTGCCTCAATAAGCAGCACTTTGTACCCCCGCTTATTCACAAGTGTCCAAACGTCTACTACTCCCGCTTCAGCCACGGCCCGCTCCGCGCTCTCTCTCCACATAAAGACAACACCATAATCTTAAAGCGCTTGTTGAAGCCTTGTTATAGAGTTCTCTAAAGGCCGTGGGGTTTTACAAGGCGGAGGAGGACAGTTATTAGGCCACGAGGAATCGACGAACAGGAAAGAAGGTGGATAGAGGAGGGGGGTGTATTAGATTGGTAGGGCCATTTTATTCCTGGCATGCTTTGTTTAGTGCAAAATTCTTGGTTTCTAGTGAATCTCGGTGCACACCACTTGCCTGGCAATTGACATAACATCTGTGCACAAGATGTTGGGTTTGACTGCGGTAAGGTGGTTGACTCAAAAGGCATGTTGTTGGTTCTTTTTAAAGACCTAAATTAGAATCAGATTGAGGGATCCTGCGCCTGTCAGTCAGCATTTATCTTGACTGACAGGGTTTCTCATGTAGGATGATTTTAATTGGCCTCAAAATGGAGTCAACTGGGAGTTTTGGTTCACTTTTCTTTTTTTTTTCTTTTTTTTTTTTTTTTTGCCCTAATCTGGAAAGCCACAAAATCTTTCCTCAAAAAAAAACAGCTGCTAAATGGAGGAGAAATGTAAACTTTTTTAAATTTGTAATCTTTTTTTTAAATGTTATTTGTAAACAAAAGAGTAAAGCCCATTCATATGCATATACGTGAACTTTCCTTGCATCCCGCTCGCAGTCCGGGTAACTCATGCATGTAAATATGCGTCGCAGCAGCACTTTGAAGTCTACAGTACAGAGGTGAACACTTTCAGATTCAGACCACTCTCGCAGACGGGGTGACCTACCATGGAGCAGACCACATTCACTACCCCGACTCCCCCCTCCGTTTTTACCCTTCTCCCACCCTTCCTCCCTCCTTTGCACACAGCAACTTAAGTGTCTGTTTTGTCTGGTTGAACCTCTCATACGGCGCGTTTATCCAAAAGGGGGGAAAAAAGATCTCACAGCTCAAGTTTGGAGTGTAGAGGGTCAGAGGATGTTAGTCTTTGAAGAGTACCAGACAAGAGGCTTTATTATGCATCATTCAGTAAAAGGTATTTCCTTTATTAGCGCTTGCTTCCATTGAGAACCAGCCTCTTAGGAGGACTCTTCTGCTGTCAGTGAGAGTTTCATGTTGGAAGTGTCTGGTTGTGTTTGCAGATTGGAAGTGGAAAAAGGAGGGTCACTTCTGTTTGCCTACACTTGCATTTGCTCGTTAGTGATAAAGGCAACCGACCGCCTTCAAAATGTGTTTGTTCCCTCTCGATTTTACAAAATCTGACAAAGGTTCCAAATATGTGCTCTGAAGTTTTCCCCATGAGCAAGAAGGTAAACAACTAAATGAGTAACAGAAACGAATGGATCATTCTATGATGCATGACTCATATGACTGTTGCACCATCGTAGGGTGCAGGTAAGGAGAACTGCTCCATCGTTTCTGATAAATCTTATTGATACCAGGCATGTAATCCTATTAACATACCAGAAAATAACAAGACTTTTCCCTCAACATGCTGCTGCCCTTTGCAAGTCAGCTTGCTGAAAGAAGACTGCAAATCTTTTCGCACTCTTACAAGAAATATGATATTCAGCTGTTGAAAAAATTTTCCAATCACAATAATAGTTTGGAAACAAAACCTGGTTGATGGTAATTAATTGTATGGAGGTGTACTGAGGTCTCATAAAGTTGTGGTTTCAAAAATGTTCTGTTTAATTTGGTTTCATGTGATACAAGAAGAAGTTCTGGATTTTTTTAATTATTTTTTTGGTTGCTTGGACAGAACGCAGAATAATGCAGCGCTGCCCCTCCTGCACTTGTTGCCATTCGTTGCTGTTCAACTGGCGGACAGAACATTTAAAAGAAAGACGGATTCAGATGTTTGGAGATATCAGTGACTGCAAAAACAAATAAACAAAAAAAAACAAAACACAAACAGCCATGATTTGAACACTATATACATCACCCCCGTGGCATAATATGGTATATTCTCAGTAATACAAACTTAATTTAGGTAACAGGAGAAATTATTTATTTATCTCTTAACAGAATTTTGTATAGAGTATATCTAAAATACTCGTGATGCAGCTTGCAAAGCTGAAATACGGGGCACAATGCCACTCGACATGCTATTGACCTGGCGTTTGCAAAGCAGCCAATCCAGGAGTGCTACTTATTTTCCTCTGTGTTGATTGGCCATACCACCAAGAGCATAAATAACAAAGACTGTAATTCTCCTGCATTAGTCCTAAGACGGTTTCTGCTGTGCGTATTTATTTACATTAACGTATATTTGATGTTTAAGCTGTTAAGAACAGGCAGCTCGAGAGGGGGTCTTAAGTATTTTCAGGTTTTAGTTAGTTCCGGCTATCATCCTTTACGCTGTGGGGTAAATGCTGTGAAATTTTTTACTTAAGGTCTGAGAATCTCATGACTTAACTGAAATACTGCTGCTACATAATTTTAAACAATTCTGAAAAATGGCTACTGGATTCCCCAAAGTTCTACAAATTAAAAATATACAAAACAGAAAAAGTGTCATTTCCAGGATTTGGTTCCATCACCTCCAAGTAAGTTGTTTCACCTCCTATTTAGTATTAAGATGTTCCCCCAAACAAACAGGCATGCCTTTGTGCAACTCTTCCCTGAATGACCTTTCCTTTTGTCCCCTTCTTCCGATTCTCACTAGGCTGTGTAATGCGAGATCCGAGATGACCCTCGAGCCAGCTGCTTCTTGCTCCAGTGTTGGATCACTCCCACACATGAGCAAGCAACATAATATTTGTTTCTATTAGATGCGCCCCCCTCCTATGTCCAATCAGTAATTGGCACGCTTTTTACTCTTCAAAGTCGTCTGAAGGTGGGAACCGGCGGAGGCTGATGAGTGAGCCTCTCGGTCTGGGTGTGGGCCGGCCGGTGTGGGGTTAAGGGTGATGTGTTTGGGCTTTCAGCACATGCTGACTCAACATCATTCAGCGCGGCTGACCTTACGGCCCCCTTTACGCCGCTGAGCTGCAGTTTTGGTGTACAGGTGTTGGTACTGTGAGAGGCTGCAGCTTGGTAGAGGAGTCACTCTTGTACAAGGTCCGCAAAAAATGTTGCTGCTCGTGTTTATTTGCCTCTATGTGCAGAGCCAGCTGGAAAGCTTAAATTAATGAGTTTTAAAAGTTGGACAACTGAGAAACATTTGTTGAGCAATTGTAGCCATGTACCAGCACTGTTGTAGTTTTAGTGTCTGCTCTAATTTAAACTTGGAATAAAAGTTTGCTATTCTGCCAGTAATACAATTTGTTTGAAAGGTACATAAACAACTGGCCACATCCAAACTACCCTATCAAATCCTCATGTTAAAGAAGTTTAAAGAAAAGTCAGTGAATGGCATTAATCACATAAAAATCATATTCAGAATGGTTAAATGCTGAATGTAATGTCCGTTATAAAACATTTAACTGAACCAGTGTTTCTCTACTCGCTTCATCAGGGACCGGTTGTATGTTTTAGGTGCTTCCCTTCAGCCGCACACCTGACCTGAATAAGTGGGTGATTAACAGGCTTCTGCAGCGCTTGATGGCATGCAAAGGAGGTCCTGCAATCATTGGAATCGAGTGTTTTGGAACAGAGGCACATCTAAAATGCAGTGGCCTCTGGGGACTGGGATTGGGAAACACTGATCTAAACCAGTAAAATTATTAGACAAACACGTTAATCATGTTGTTTCTGCAAGGATTATTCCTCTGTGTTTTCTTTTACCCCAATAAGCTGCAGTTCATGGAGAGGTAACAATCATCATAACAAATAATGCTGTCTTCAAGGGTCAGCAGATGGGAAGATTTATCATTGAATTACGTCGACTTGTTTTGAATTAGATACATAATTCTGCTTTTTCCTAGTGGTTTGAGTCCTGGCCGTGAAGTGCACTTCGCAGTGTAAGTCTGGGGAATTAACAGCAAAGTTCTCACGCAGTCCAGAGCCACGCAGCATTTCTCCTTTCCTACCTGTTGCTTTGCACTGCCAGTCAGCTGGCTCAAAGTACATTGCTACGTCTTTTCATAGCTTATAAAAAAAAAAAAAGACAATTTTGACTGTCAGAATATTTCCTGATTGTTTTTATGGATAAAATCAGTGACAGAGTTAAAACTCTTACTTAATTCAAGAATGCAATCCTTTAATATGCGATGTAACAAACTTCCAACAGAATTACTACATTTCAGTTCAGTTGCTTTTACCATATAAAAGCAGCTGAACCTTATTATATTGTTATATTTTTTTTAATTGTTGTAGTTTTACTTCATATATGGAAGAGTTAAAAACGTGTTGAATTCTTAAAAAAGTAATACTTATACCATTAATATTCTTTAATTATGATCAAGTATTTAAAAATAAAAATGCATTTGAGTCACGATGACCTATTCTACGTAGAAATAAAAGCACAATCATTCAAAAAAGAGCAATTTTAGGCAGTTTTTTTGGTCATTATAAACCCTAAACAAAGCATCATCACTACTCTCTTTCTGGATTTTTTTTATGATATATAATTTGCATTTTAAAAAAAAATCCAAACTAAGCATTACATATTTTAAAAGTGGTTTAAAAAAATTGTGAATTGCTTCTTTACCTCACCTTTTCATTTTGTTTCATGATCTGCTGAACACAAATAATAAAACCAAACAACCTGGACAGTTTCTGTTCATATACAATAGAGACCAAAATTATTCACTACCAGAGCAGGTTTAGATTTTTTTTCCCAACTATTAAGAAGTCTGTTTCTGGTAGAAATAAGTTATAAATTATTTATTGGCCAATCAAACCTTTTATGTAAAAGCTGAGTCGTTGTTACCCTGTTAACAATTGTGATGTTTTATTTTGAGAAGCTCCAGCTCTTTGAGGCTGGAAGGTCTCTGTGCAATCACCCTCATCTTTAGTTCCCTCCAAACATTCTCCATCAGATTCTGATCGGGACATTGAGCCAGAAAAAATTGCCTTTAACTCCAGTCAGAAAAAAAAACATGTTGGTAAAAGAAAATAACTTTACTTTTACTCTGACCGTTTTGAAAGTTAAAAAAAAGGAAAAAAACTGGTTCTATGATTAGAAAAAACTTTTTTTTTTAAATTGTAAAAGACGTTTAAAAGTCAAAGCCATAAGTCTCTCAGTTCTGAAAGTCTGATTCAGTTTTTCTCCTCCAGCCAGTAGACATTTCCACAATTGAAATTATTTTTTTAAGTAATTCATCTGATTTGTATTAAGACTTTCTCAAACACACATCCAAAAGTGATATCTGATTGTTCACTTTCTCTTCCTTTTCCATATGTTTTATTGTTGGCAGGCTACTTCCAGGGCTAAATTACATTTGCTGTCTTGGTGAAGCTCAGTCGCTTACAGAAAAGCATAACACACCACAGAAAATCTCCTCTTTCATTTGGACCGGTCTGCAAATAATATCGGAAGGACTAAGGAGGCCATGTTTTAGATCACTGAGAGGAAGAAATCTGGGTTTAATATTCCTTTGTATAAACTGTGGGAAGTGAACTGCAGGAAACGCGGATATTCACCTGCAAATCATCTGAAGCTGACAAGATGTGTTAAACGATACGAGGGTAATGGTGGCTGGAAGAACACTTAGAGGAAAGGACAGTGTGGCTGCCTATATGTCCAGTTCAGAGTCAAGTTGCTCGTTGTTGTCTGTTTTCTTTAACCGGACAAATAAAACAGCTGAGAGACTTATGTAGGTGATATGAAGCACATCAGTCTTGATTTGCAAAGGTGGAGGAATAATTGCTGCTTTTGTCTTCTCTCAAACATTGTTTGAGTGGATCTGTGCAGACATTCTTGGTTTTTTTTTGTGATTTTCTTTTACTTTGAAACCTGAACACAACACTTCTGCTGTTTGCCATTTGATCCCTGAAGCTAAAAATAAAATAACCGACTCAGAGAATTTAGGTGGTAAAGTCCTGTCTCCTAACTCCCTCTTTCAGACAGATCCCTACTTCCTCTAAACAGACGGCAGTTAATTGTCTCATGCCTACATGTCAGTCTTCCTGTTGCACATTTTCTATGTTGTCTCTTTGAAGAAAATTTAGTGAGTGAACACTGACAGACAGACATGGGCAGAGGCACTGGATTCTGTTAAACTACAGACAGATGAAGGTATCAAACAGGTTTGCAACAAGGCAAAACCTTAAAACTTTAAACCCTTTGTAGATATAGGAACCTCTGCTGAATGCCTGGTTAAATGCTAATATTTTCATCTAGTCCCATCCGCTGACTTTGTGTCCAACCATGCTTAGCGCCGATTTGGCAAAATGATCTATGAGAATCTACCTTTAAAAGTTTGTTTTTTCTCCTTGCGAATGATGATAACGTCATAGGGGAAGTTTAAGTGACTGACTAAATTCTCTGTAATATAATCAATGCATTGACTGGTTGGTAACTGTGCATGGTGTAAAAATGAGTGAATATCTGAACTACAGACATCATTTCTCTACTTACAGCTCACTCAGCCCATTGCATTATGGTCCATGGTCAGTATTCCTGACACGTTAGGAGGTACTTAAGATAAATCAAGGACTTATTTAGGTCTGATTTGTTTGTTTTATTTTTAATGTCACATTAAAAAGTTGTCTAGGATGCGTTAAAAACTTGTGTGATGTAAATTGTTAAGTTCTCCTTAGTTTTATCGAAGGTCCACCACACGACTCTTCTAAAGCAATAAAGTTTCCAGTTGGAACTGCTCTCCCTCTCACGGTTTCCTTCGATTAAACAGATTATGTAAAAAGCATCTTCTAAATGTCCAATTCATCATTCACAGTTGATCCTTTTTCTAATTAAATGGAAATCAGAATGTGCTTTTCCATATATACTTTTTCGGTCTGTTTCCATTTGTCGTTTTATTTGTTTGCCATGTTGTGTGTTTTCATGGTTTTTATTTTGTGAGAGAGCCTTCAGCATTTTTCAGCCTTCATATTGACACTTGTTCACATGTCTGTTACTAGAGAATGAATTTCCTGGAGCGCTTTGCGTCCAAAAGCGTGAGCCAGCTGAGCTTTTTTTTTGTTTGTTTTTCAACTTGGACCAGCACGACATTCAAGGAGGAAAGAAAACGCAGACTTTTACTCCAAACATTCCCCGTCAAACGTTCCAAACATTCGACAGGGAATGTAATGCAGTTTCAGTTTTATTGAGCAACATGTGGATCTAATTGTTTCTAGAAACCTTAGGTAATTAGATTTTAACATTACTCATAAGTGCTACAGGTGTTTGGTTTAGCGTTTAGCACCATCAGCTCAAGATTCTCAAAGTTTAAAGCTCATATTATCAACACCCTTCTTTCCAGCAGTTTTTCTTTCCTCCAGACTAAAGCACTTTGAGATTTCTTTGTTGTTTACCCAGAAGTGTTCAGCTCCAGGTCTCTGTTGGAGTATTAGGGGTACCAGCTTTCAGCAGTCTGGTGGGCCAGCAGCCCCACAGCGACAGCCTCCTATGCGCTTTTATTTGGCCCGTAGCCAGGAGGTGTCAGAAATATTGACACGCTTTCACGTGACGAAGACTTTGCCAGCCAATCTCCCCCACCCTCCTTTCTTAAAGCCCGCCATTCTGTCTGCCCAGCCAGGTATTGTAGGGCCCTGTGAAGGCCCTCTGAATAGTGTCAAACTTGATAGTTCTCATTTTGCTTCCTGTACATGGCAGAAGAAAAAGTGCCCACCGTGTGGGTTTTTCTTTTGTGACGACCCTTTCTAGTCCTCCTGGGAACACACCACATTCCAGCCACAATCATCCCCCCCACCCCCACCCTCCTTTGTGAATCCGGGCATTGTGGGTGAGCCTGCTATGCCGATAACCCTCCTACCTCTCGGGTGTAATGCAAGAAGAGCATCATAGAGGTCTAGACTTGTATTTCTGCATGCAAAGCCGGATAATGAGCAGAAGGTTTTCAGTGATTTGGCAGAGTTCTTGTTTGGCTCTGTTTATGTGCAGATCCACTCCCTACGATATGATTTAAGGTCTGCTACATCTGGACAAATTACCACACCAGTGTACCATGCATGGGCCCCATGTGTCAGTTATGGTTTATGTAACTACATACGCGGAACCATAGTCTGACCTGCTAATCCCAGAGGCATCATTTCTAGTGTGGCTCAAAGAAAGATTTTCCTGCATCCAGCCACCAGAACTAAGTCGGCAAAAAGAAAGTTTCTGATTGCAGATATGATTTATTTCATGTTTAAATGTACAGAAGGGTGAGTTTTAGGTTTTGGTCTCCGCTCCAAGACTTTCAAAAGGTTTCTATCCTCCCATTTATGGGAATGCAGATCTTTGAACACCCTTGAAAATAAAAACTAAATTCAAGACACATTTCCGATCACCAAGCTGGTGAAGAAACATCGTTTTTGCTGCTATGCAACACTATGTTGTGTGTTATTGTGTCATGAACCATTACCCCCTCTGGGTGAGGAGAACATGTTTTTCCTCCTCTTTGTGACAAGAAGGAATTGTTAAGGTTAAGTAGATAGGGCAGCCGGAAATAATTACCAAGCACTTGCGAAGTCCAGCCCCCCTCATCCCTCCTCCTTTTGTCTGTCCTTTTCCTTTCATTTTAACAATCTTTTCAATGTGCAGATCTTGTTTATGATTAAATTCAGGCTGTACTTGCCTCTAAGCGCAGCAAAAAGATGTTTCACTAAAACAAGCTGTAGTTTCGTGGTTAGACCTGTAATTTACTGGGCTTAGATGCCATCGCAGGCTCCTTGGCAAGAAGAAAGGCGGGCTTTTGTGTGGAGTTCATGGAAAATGACCCCCTCTCTACAAATCAACTGGCAGATGACAGACAATGATGAAAATTAGATTCTTTGAAGTTGTAATGGCCATTGAAATGTGTAAAATTCTTGCATTGAAAGGAGAACCTCCTGGAAAGGCCTCAGTCTTTGGGTGGCTGCTGCCGGCGTGCTGGGAGGTTCGTCTGTGTTTTGTCGCCGACTTCCCAGTGCTTGTTTGCTAATTCCCTGAAGAATTGGACCAGATCTTTGATAGGAGCCTGAAGGGGCTCCCAGGTCCCACCTACTCCAATTGTCACACTGGCCTACTTTCTTTCAGCCTGGTGATAAACATCTGGTTTGTTGGGATGAAAATGGAGTTCCATCAGATTTTAGTGGCTGTTGGANGCTGGACCATTCCAAAACTTTAATTTTCTTCTGTTGAAGACAGCTTGTTGTTGATATTTATTTATTTTTGGTTATTGTGCTTTTTCTGTCAACATTAACTAGTATTTGGAATTGTTTTTAATCCCACCACATGAGTTATGTAATGATGTATAAGCTATCATGGCCAGGCTGCAGTCGGCTGCTAACAGACATGCAGTTCACAGCGATTTTAATTTCAAAATAGTGCTTCCTTAAGTAGATGGAAGGTGGTGCTTCTTTAGCTCCTTTAATATCTGTGTTGTTTGTGACCGAAATCTTTCAAACATACAAGTGTGCCGGTCTTGCAAGTGAAGGAAAAGTGTAAATAAGCTTCCTTCAGACAGCTGATTGGCAGTATGCAGCAACTAGTGGAGGGAAGAAAGGTTTTCACAGGACCTTGTGCTCATCGCTGTTTACAGCTGGAAAACAAAAACAAAAAAAAACTGATCTCCAAACTTCTTTTTTGTTTCCTCATAAGAGATGTTAAACTTTAAAGCTTGTTGTTGTTTTGAAACCTTGCCTAGTTGCGTCCAGAAATAATAATTATTAAATACCAGATGACGGATCAAAACATTAGAATATCGCTCATTCTACAAAATCAGAATACAGTTAGAAATGTATTTAATACTTGCCGTACATTCGAAGGACAATTTTGTTCATAATTGATTTTTTTGTTGTTGTTTATATTGTTTTGTTTATTTTGGATATTTAAAATGTCTTCCAGTTCCAGTGTTAAATTTCTATAAGAATTAAAATTGCATTGATCTTTGACAACGCTTTTTTGCAATATTACCTTATCATTACCACTATATTACTTGAAAATGGTCTCAGAACAACAACATTGCAATATATCACAATAACTTCTGGGACAATTTATCATCCAGCAAAATTTGTTACCATGAAAGGCCAAACAGAAAAAAAAGAGAAAATCCAAGTCATGCCCCCTCTAAGCTTTCTGATTAATTAATGTGACAATGTGCAGCGGTACAGATTGGTTTATTAGTTTGATGCAGTTGAGGTAAAAATCTGCAGTTACCGGCCAAACAATCAACGCATTTCATCAAGCACAGCACAGCTTTTCCGTTCTCTTTTGTGAAAACTAAAGTTACGCTTTTGTAGCCAATATTCCGACAAATTGTCTCGGTCATATTTTGATAATTAGGACATTATGCTGAGTGAGCCCTTCCTTGGCTGAGTGGCGATGGATCTGCGCCGCTCAGTGTCAGGATACGGCTGCACTTTCACAAAGAGCTCCACAGTCCCCGCCTGCCAGTCACCCAGCAGCCAACAGTAAGCACGTCCCGTCATTAGGATGAGAGCGAGGCTCTGCCAGAGATTCACCAGACAGAACTAATAGGTGGCGGGGGGGATTCCTTCCTAGCCGCTTCCTTTTCACTGTACCCTCACCCCACCGCGTCCTCCAAGACTGTCGGTGGCTGCAGAATGCCACTTGTTTGTGTAATTTCCTGCTTTGTAGTGGGCCGTTGAGTGTAATGTCCATTCATTGATTTTTCAGGTCTGCAAGCACATCAGCATCAAGGCTGGCAGAGAAAGCAGAACAAGACACGCAACTTATTACCGTTGATGAGAAATTGGTAAGAATCCCTGCTTTTCAACGTGACACATAGCTGCTGCTTTTTTTTCTTTTTCTTTTTTTTTGTCTGATCTGCCGTCTACCAATTATTTTCTTGGTAAACAGTTGGAAACTCTTAATCAGCTTCAACAGGACAGTAGGCTTTTGCAACAATTTGATGGCAGGTTTCGTCATTAGTGTGCATGCTCAACGCTCACATTAATCCTTTTGGCACAGCCGTCCTTGTTATTACAACTACTGAATAGCTTACTGAGTGGAATTTGGGCAGCAATTTGGCAGAATTGCTGCGAGTAATGCTCAAATCTAGTTTCACGTATAACGGAAAAAATATAGTTTGTAGAGCAACAAAATAACTACAGATGATTCATTTCTTGACCCTTATGGTGTTTTCTTTGTTATTCAAATATATGTTGATATTGTACAGTTTTGTGGCTGTCCAACATTACATAAACCAATAAGGTTTCATGTTATATTGAGCACAGAGTGAGAGAAATGTAACATTGGTTCATCGCATCCAGTAGCAGCTCTTTCCTGGCTCTACTGTGCCTTACCCCAGGTTATTAATGACTAAATATTGGCTGTGATCATCAACAGTGTCACTCGATGTCTGAAATTAACTTTTTCTTTTACAGGTCAAGCAGGGTGTTAGATGAATATCAAATAGGCCAACAAATAAATTGTCTGTTTGAGCATCACGTTTTGCATTCAACAGATTCTCACAAACAAACTAAGAGGCCAGAGTCGAATCCGGTGGAGAAATTCTGGTCCACAACTCTAAATGCAAAGAGTTTGATAAATACTGCTGTGTATTTTTGTTGTTGTTTATTCATATATGAAATATTTTGATCGTCACTCTTCTGCCATGTTTATGATTAGGTTGTTTTTTTTTTTTTTGTTTTTTTTGCGTCACCTACAATTTTTTGCCTCCTTACTGATTTCCTCTGGGTTTCTTAACTCACTAAATGTTTCAGATAATCAACCAAATTTGAATATGTGACAAACATAACTCGATTAAATACAAAATGCATATTTAAATAATAGTTATATTTATGAAACTCATGAAAACCAACCTCATGTAATCATGAATTAACTGCTGCGGTGTTTTTTTGTTTTTGTTTTTTTTTTCCCACTAATCAGGCCACAAATGAGCAGCCTGTGAGCCTGTAAGCAGTTTATGTGAGATTTCATAGCTCATCTTTTAGATGGAAAAGATCGGTGAAGCACAATCGGACTGTGATGGCTTAAGATAACTGAAATTTACTTGAAATGTGCAGAATTGGAGCTAGAATTAAGATAAACTGACATTTACGAAAATTAAATCGAAATGATCCTTGTGGAAGAAAAAAATGTTCCTGTTAAAATAGCTTACTGATCTGATACCTACCAACCAAGCCTAATTGTGGCCTTTATTGACTTAGTGATGTTGACCCGGGAAAGACACGCTTTTAGTTTACTTCACTACGATTCTATGCACAGCAGATTGAAAAGAAAGCTTGATTTGATTTGATTTAATGTCATTTAGGTTTTAAAAATTCAATCTGTGGACAGAGGAAACCAGGGTCAGTAGGGAGTCATCGTAGTTCCACATGTAACTTGCAAGTCTTCCATGCAAACTTGTAAATATTTAAATTAGTAAATTAGTATTTGACCTCGGTTTGGCATTTGACTTCTGAGACATTTGTTCTCTCGCCGACTGATAAATGGAAACAGAGATTTACCTTCTGTTAAATTTCCTGCTCGGTAACCAAAGAGGTGACCAATCCATGGCACACAGAGTCTTCTAGGGGATAGATGTAAGTTAGGATTTTATAGCCTGTGCTGTGAGTTTGGATCTGTAATTTTGCTTAGATAAAATAAATTAGCACAACACGCCATTTGTGGCTCTCAAAATGACTTTATATGGCATGTGTCTTTGACCAGTTCAAGAACAGTGCACAGACACTATTTATTTTTTACGTTTAGGGAAAGATTTTTACACAAAAATTAAAATATTCACTATAAAAGTATCCATCCTTTACATTCAGTGTTTTGCTTTTGTTTTGATTCATAGTAAATGTGACCACAAACATCTGGTGACTTTACTCAAAACAGATTTTACTCTCAGTGTTCAGGAAAGAAACAGGCGGCTCACAGCTTTACACAATTTTTAATTAAAACATGAACTCACCTCTGCATGTTTTATGTTTTGGGTTCTTTTCTCATCGGCACGTATGGATCTAATGTTGGTTGAAAAAGAAAAAAAAAAAGAACAATACAAGACGGATAAAAACATGCAGTTTTCTGACCTGAACACAAAATAAATCGATGTTTGAAGTGGCCAAAGTTAGTGCTGCACCAGCCGCTTAAAACAAAGCATTTGAAGTTTGTGGTGTCTTAGTGAAACATCAAGGACATAGAAAATAAGTGCAAACAAAATTGATTTTAGGAGGAATGAGGGAGTCTGTTTTGGACCTTTTTTTTTTTTTTTTTAAATGGCCAGGGGGCGGTGTGAGCAGCATCGGTGTGCTTTTGTCTCAAAGCAAAGCTGGCCATACTGGCAGACAAACCTTTGGCTAGGCGGAGTGTCTGTCTCTGTCCTCTCAGTAGGGGCCGCCGAGAGGACCAGCAGAGACGAGAAAAAAGGGCCTCCAAAACACAGTGAGGGATTTTAAAGAAAAGGAGTTTGCACAGAAAGAAAAAAAAAAGTTTGTGAGACTCAATTGGGGGAGAAAAAAAAAAAAAGAAAAAAAAGACAGTGGCCACCTCAGTGTTGTTGGTCACAGAGCTTCCTTTGTGGCGTGTTGTTGCTGGCGACGGCGGGAAGTACTCTAATGCTCACCCAGACGGGCCAAAAAGAGAGGGCCTCAGCTGTTTACAGTGCGGTGGTCTCAATCTCACATGGAAGAGGGCAGCAAGAGTGCTCTTCCTGCCGGGCATTTGGGAGCACGTCGGCACTCTAGCCGGCCGTCAGCCCGTCGATAAGTGGAAATTGCTTTCTGTGGAGACCAATCGGCAAAAAGATCTCGATCTTTTGAGAGGTGATGTCGGGTGAGGGCGCTCCCTCTCTTTGCCAGCCAGAGGAGGTCGTGGCATTCTGCTTATTTCATTTAGATGAGGCTGCAGTTTTTGAGCAGGGCAAGTGATGTTTTGAATTCGCTCCAGAAACCGTCTGACTCTTTCTGTCTGTGATACTCGCTTATCTTGTCCTTTGTTCTCATCTGTCCAAGAAAATGCAACCCCTTACAGGAACTCGCATCTCCACAGGTTTTCTGTCCTTCTCTGTTACGCTCAAATTTAGGAGGTGAAGGACAAAAAAGTTCCATCTCTCCCAGAATGCAAACAAATTTATTGGAAAGGCTCAATAACTGACTGTTACAGAGAACAATAATTAGTAATTGAAGCATCTAAAATCAACCAATTTATACTGATATACCAAAGTAAAAACCTCTTGAAGTTTTTAAGCGTCTTATAATTTTAAAACCTCAAACTTAAACTTATTTTTAGGGTTTTTATGCTATAAGCTACCAACAAAGCAACAGCTTTCAATTTTTATTTTACAAACAAGAAAGATGTGATGAGATTTTGCAATATAGGCTCAGGTGCTATAGACTGGATAGAGAACAATTTCAACTAGATTCATGTTATATCTTTGACTAGGCCATTCTAACACAAAAATATAATTCTGGCTGTGTATTTAGGGTTTTTCAAGACTTATGCGGCAGCAGCATTTCTTCCAGGATTTTAAAAGCCAAACTCTACCTTTATTTTATTGCTTCAATGTAAAGAATTTCTAATTCCCCAATGAATACTTTCTTTGCCGTTTTAATTTGAATTAATTTAAGCATTTGACGGGTTTTTTCCCCCCATTTTCTCAAATGTAAAATTTGAATTATGACTATATTACCAACTAAACTTTGACGTGATTGTCAGACGTTTTGGATGGAGGCCAAACAAAAAAGATGCGTGATGGAGCTCCAGTGCCCGGGGCTGTTCCCCGGATTGCCCGGCCCGACGCGCCTTTGTTTGTAATTACTGTTTGATTAAGCATGCTGGGCAGCTCCCAGGGTCCGGCTGGCTGGCCACTGATACACAGCTTTTACAGGGAATGTCTGTGACCTCAGTCAATTAGAGTCAGCTCCTTTTTGCTTTAGCACTCCGGCCCCCTTCTGCAGAAACAGCCATAACAGCTGCCTCAATAAGCAGCACTTTGTACCCCCGCTTATTCACAAGTGTCCAAACGTCTACTACTCCCGCTTCAGCCACGGCCCGCTCCGCGCTCTCTCTCCACATAAAGACAACACCATAATCTTAAAGCGCTTGTTGAAGCCTTGTTATAGAGTTCTCTAAAGGCCGTGGGGTTTTACAAGGCGGAGGAGGACAGTTATTAGGCCACGAGGAATCGACGAACAGGAAAGAAGGTGGATAGAGGAGGGGGGTGTATTAGATTGGTAGGGCCATTTTATTCCTGGCATGCTTTGTTTAGTGCAAAATTCTTGGTTTCTAGTGAATCTCGGTGCACACCACTTGCCTGGCAATTGACATAACATCTGTGCACAAGATGTTGGGTTTGACTGCGGTAAGGTGGTTGACTCAAAAGGCATGTTGTTGGTTCTTTTTAAAGACCTAAATTAGAATCAGATTGAGGGATCCTGCGCCTGTCAGTCAGCATTTATCTTGACTGACAGGGTTTCTCATGTAGGATGATTTTAATTGGCCTCAAAATGGAGTCAACTGGGAGTTTTGGTTCACTTTTCTTTTTTTTTTCTTTTTTTTTTTTTTTTTGCCCTAATCTGGAAAGCCACAAAATCTTTCCTCAAAAAAAAACAGCTGCTAAATGGAGGAGAAATGTAAACTTTTTTAAATTTGTAATCTTTTTTTTAAATGTTATTTGTAAACAAAAGAGTAAAGCCCATTCATATGCATATACGTGAACTTTCCTTGCATCCCGCTCGCAGTCCGGGTAACTCATGCATGTAAATATGCGTCGCAGCAGCACTTTGAAGTCTACAGTACAGAGGTGAACACTTTCAGATTCAGACCACTCTCGCAGACGGGGTGACCTACCATGGAGCAGACCACATTCACTACCCCGACTCCCCCCTCCGTTTTTACCCTTCTCCCACCCTTCCTCCCTCCTTTGCACACAGCAACTTAAGTGTCTGTTTTGTCTGGTTGAACCTCTCATACGGCGCGTTTATCCAAAAGGGGGGAAAAAAGATCTCACAGCTCAAGTTTGGAGTGTAGAGGGTCAGAGGATGTTAGTCTTTGAAGAGTACCAGACAAGAGGCTTTATTATGCATCATTCAGTAAAAGGTATTTCCTTTATTAGCGCTTGCTTCCATTGAGAACCAGCCTCTTAGGAGGACTCTTCTGCTGTCAGTGAGAGTTTCATGTTGGAAGTGTCTGGTTGTGTTTGCAGATTGGAAGTGGAAAAAGGAGGGTCACTTCTGTTTGCCTACACTTGCATTTGCTCGTTAGTGATAAAGGCAACCGACCGCCTTCAAAATGTGTTTGTTCCCTCTCGATTTTACAAAATCTGACAAAGGTTCCAAATATGTGCTCTGAAGTTTTCCCCATGAGCAAGAAGGTAAACAACTAAATGAGTAACAGAAACGAATGGATCATTCTATGATGCATGACTCATATGACTGTTGCACCATCGTAGGGTGCAGGTAAGGAGAACTGCTCCATCGTTTCTGATAAATCTTATTGATACCAGGCATGTAATCCTATTAACATACCAGAAAATAACAAGACTTTTCCCTCAACATGCTGCTGCCCTTTGCAAGTCAGCTTGCTGAAAGAAGACTGCAAATCTTTTCGCACTCTTACAAGAAATATGATATTCAGCTGTTGAAAAAATTTTCCAATCACAATAATAGTTTGGAAACAAAACCTGGTTGATGGTAATTAATTGTATGGAGGTGTACTGAGGTCTCATAAAGTTGTGGTTTCAAAAATGTTCTGTTTAATTTGGTTTCATGTGATACAAGAAGAAGTTCTGGATTTTTTTAATTATTTTTTTGGTTGCTTGGACAGAACGCAGAATAATGCAGCGCTGCCCCTCCTGCACTTGTTGCCATTCGTTGCTGTTCAACTGGCGGACAGAACATTTAAAAGAAAGACGGATTCAGATGTTTGGAGATATCAGTGACTGCAAAAACAAATAAACAAAAAAAAACAAAACACAAACAGCCATGATTTGAACACTATATACATCACCCCCGTGGCATAATATGGTATATTCTCAGTAATACAAACTTAATTTAGGTAACAGGAGAAATTATTTATTTATCTCTTAACAGAATTTTGTATAGAGTATATCTAAAATACTCGTGATGCAGCTTGCAAAGCTGAAATACGGGGCACAATGCCACTCGACATGCTATTGACCTGGCGTTTGCAAAGCAGCCAATCCAGGAGTGCTACTTATTTTCCTCTGTGTTGATTGGCCATACCACCAAGAGCATAAATAACAAAGACTGTAATTCTCCTGCATTAGTCCTAAGACGGTTTCTGCTGTGCGTATTTATTTACATTAACGTATATTTGATGTTTAAGCTGTTAAGAACAGGCAGCTCGAGAGGGGGTCTTAAGTATTTTCAGGTTTTAGTTAGTTCCGGCTATCATCCTTTACGCTGTGGGGTAAATGCTGTGAAATTTTTTACTTAAGGTCTGAGAATCTCATGACTTAACTGAAATACTGCTGCTACATAATTTTAAACAATTCTGAAAAATGGCTACTGGATTCCCCAAAGTTCTACAAATTAAAAATATACAAAACAGAAAAAGTGTCATTTCCAGGATTTGGTTCCATCACCTCCAAGTAAGTTGTTTCACCTCCTATTTAGTATTAAGATGTTCCCCCAAACAAACAGGCATGCCTTTGTGCAACTCTTCCCTGAATGACCTTTCCTTTTGTCCCCTTCTTCCGATTCTCACTAGGCTGTGTAATGCGAGATCCGAGATGACCCTCGAGCCAGCTGCTTCTTGCTCCAGTGTTGGATCACTCCCACACATGAGCAAGCAACATAATATTTGTTTCTATTAGATGCGCCCCCCTCCTATGTCCAATCAGTAATTGGCACGCTTTTTACTCTTCAAAGTCGTCTGAAGGTGGGAACCGGCGGAGGCTGATGAGTGAGCCTCTCGGTCTGGGTGTGGGCCGGCCGGTGTGGGGTTAAGGGTGATGTGTTTGGGCTTTCAGCACATGCTGACTCAACATCATTCAGCGCGGCTGACCTTACGGCCCCCTTTACGCCGCTGAGCTGCAGTTTTGGTGTACAGGTGTTGGTACTGTGAGAGGCTGCAGCTTGGTAGAGGAGTCACTCTTGTACAAGGTCCGCAAAAAATGTTGCTGCTCGTGTTTATTTGCCTCTATGTGCAGAGCCAGCTGGAAAGCTTAAATTAATGAGTTTTAAAAGTTGGACAACTGAGAAACATTTGTTGAGCAATTGTAGCCATGTACCAGCACTGTTGTAGTTTTAGTGTCTGCTCTAATTTAAACTTGGAATAAAAGTTTGCTATTCTGCCAGTAATACAATTTGTTTGAAAGGTACATAAACAACTGGCCACATCCAAACTACCCTATCAAATCCTCATGTTAAAGAAGTTTAAAGAAAAGTCAGTGAATGGCATTAATCACATAAAAATCATATTCAGAATGGTTAAATGCTGAATGTAATGTCCGTTATAAAACATTTAACTGAACCAGTGTTTCTCTACTCGCTTCATCAGGGACCGGTTGTATGTTTTAGGTGCTTCCCTTCAGCCGCACACCTGACCTGAATAAGTGGGTGATTAACAGGCTTCTGCAGCGCTTGATGGCATGCAAAGGAGGTCCTGCAATCATTGGAATCGAGTGTTTTGGAACAGAGGCACATCTAAAATGCAGTGGCCTCTGGGGACTGGGATTGGGAAACACTGATCTAAACCAGTAAAATTATTAGACAAACACGTTAATCATGTTGTTTCTGCAAGGATTATTCCTCTGTGTTTTCTTTTACCCCAATAAGCTGCAGTTCATGGAGAGGTAACAATCATCATAACAAATAATGCTGTCTTCAAGGGTCAGCAGATGGGAAGATTTATCATTGAATTACGTCGACTTGTTTTGAATTAGATACATAATTCTGCTTTTTCCTAGTGGTTTGAGTCCTGGCCGTGAAGTGCACTTCGCAGTGTAAGTCTGGGGAATTAACAGCAAAGTTCTCACGCAGTCCAGAGCCACGCAGCATTTCTCCTTTCCTACCTGTTGCTTTGCACTGCCAGTCAGCTGGCTCAAAGTACATTGCTACGTCTTTTCATAGCTTATAAAAAAAAAAAAAGACAATTTTGACTGTCAGAATATTTCCTGATTGTTTTTATGGATAAAATCAGTGACAGAGTTAAAACTCTTACTTAATTCAAGAATGCAATCCTTTAATATGCGATGTAACAAACTTCCAACAGAATTACTACATTTCAGTTCAGTTGCTTTTACCATATAAAAGCAGCTGAACCTTATTATATTGTTATATTTTTTTTAATTGTTGTAGTTTTACTTCATATATGGAAGAGTTAAAAACGTGTTGAATTCTTAAAAAAGTAATACTTATACCATTAATATTCTTTAATTATGATCAAGTATTTAAAAATAAAAATGCATTTGAGTCACGATGACCTATTCTACGTAGAAATAAAAGCACAATCATTCAAAAAAGAGCAATTTTAGGCAGTTTTTTTGGTCATTATAAACCCTAAACAAAGCATCATCACTACTCTCTTTCTGGATTTTTTTTATGATATATAATTTGCATTTTAAAAAAAAATCCAAACTAAGCATTACATATTTTAAAAGTGGTTTAAAAAAATTGTGAATTGCTTCTTTACCTCACCTTTTCATTTTGTTTCATGATCTGCTGAACACAAATAATAAAACCAAACAACCTGGACAGTTTCTGTTCATATACAATAGAGACCAAAATTATTCACTACCAGAGCAGGTTTAGATTTTTTTTCCCAACTATTAAGAAGTCTGTTTCTGGTAGAAATAAGTTATAAATTATTTATTGGCCAATCAAACCTTTTATGTAAAAGCTGAGTCGTTGTTACCCTGTTAACAATTGTGATGTTTTATTTTGAGAAGCTCCAGCTCTTTGAGGCTGGAAGGTCTCTGTGCAATCACCCTCATCTTTAGTTCCCTCCAAACATTCTCCATCAGATTCTGATCGGGACATTGAGCCAGAAAAAATTGCCTTTAACTCCAGTCAGAAAAAAAAACATGTTGGTAAAAGAAAATAACTTTACTTTTACTCTGACCGTTTTGAAAGTTAAAAAAAAGGAAAAAAACTGGTTCTATGATTAGAAAAAACTTTTTTTTTTAAATTGTAAAAGACGTTTAAAAGTCAAAGCCATAAGTCTCTCAGTTCTGAAAGTCTGATTCAGTTTTTCTCCTCCAGCCAGTAGACATTTCCACAATTGAAATTATTTTTTTAAGTAATTCATCTGATTTGTATTAAGACTTTCTCAAACACACATCCAAAAGTGATATCTGATTGTTCACTTTCTCTTCCTTTTCCATATGTTTTATTGTTGGCAGGCTACTTCCAGGGCTAAATTACATTTGCTGTCTTGGTGAAGCTCAGTCGCTTACAGAAAAGCATAACACACCACAGAAAATCTCCTCTTTCATTTGGACCGGTCTGCAAATAATATCGGAAGGACTAAGGAGGCCATGTTTTAGATCACTGAGAGGAAGAAATCTGGGTTTAATATTCCTTTGTATAAACTGTGGGAAGTGAACTGCAGGAAACGCGGATATTCACCTGCAAATCATCTGAAGCTGACAAGATGTGTTAAACGATACGAGGGTAATGGTGGCTGGAAGAACACTTAGAGGAAAGGACAGTGTGGCTGCCTATATGTCCAGTTCAGAGTCAAGTTGCTCGTTGTTGTCTGTTTTCTTTAACCGGACAAATAAAACAGCTGAGAGACTTATGTAGGTGATATGAAGCACATCAGTCTTGATTTGCAAAGGTGGAGGAATAATTGCTGCTTTTGTCTTCTCTCAAACATTGTTTGAGTGGATCTGTGCAGACATTCTTGGTTTTTTTTTGTGATTTTCTTTTACTTTGAAACCTGAACACAACACTTCTGCTGTTTGCCATTTGATCCCTGAAGCTAAAAATAAAATAACCGACTCAGAGAATTTAGGTGGTAAAGTCCTGTCTCCTAACTCCCTCTTTCAGACAGATCCCTACTTCCTCTAAACAGACGGCAGTTAATTGTCTCATGCCTACATGTCAGTCTTCCTGTTGCACATTTTCTATGTTGTCTCTTTGAAGAAAATTTAGTGAGTGAACACTGACAGACAGACATGGGCAGAGGCACTGGATTCTGTTAAACTACAGACAGATGAAGGTATCAAACAGGTTTGCAACAAGGCAAAACCTTAAAACTTTAAACCCTTTGTAGATATAGGAACCTCTGCTGAATGCCTGGTTAAATGCTAATATTTTCATCTAGTCCCATCCGCTGACTTTGTGTCCAACCATGCTTAGCGCCGATTTGGCAAAATGATCTATGAGAATCTACCTTTAAAAGTTTGTTTTTTCTCCTTGCGAATGATGATAACGTCATAGGGGAAGTTTAAGTGACTGACTAAATTCTCTGTAATATAATCAATGCATTGACTGGTTGGTAACTGTGCATGGTGTAAAAATGAGTGAATATCTGAACTACAGACATCATTTCTCTACTTACAGCTCACTCAGCCCATTGCATTATGGTCCATGGTCAGTATTCCTGACACGTTAGGAGGTACTTAAGATAAATCAAGGACTTATTTAGGTCTGATTTGTTTGTTTTATTTTTAATGTCACATTAAAAAGTTGTCTAGGATGCGTTAAAAACTTGTGTGATGTAAATTGTTAAGTTCTCCTTAGTTTTATCGAAGGTCCACCACACGACTCTTCTAAAGCAATAAAGTTTCCAGTTGGAACTGCTCTCCCTCTCACGGTTTCCTTCGATTAAACAGATTATGTAAAAAGCATCTTCTAAATGTCCAATTCATCATTCACAGTTGATCCTTTTTCTAATTAAATGGAAATCAGAATGTGCTTTTCCATATATACTTTTTCGGTCTGTTTCCATTTGTCGTTTTATTTGTTTGCCATGTTGTGTGTTTTCATGGTTTTTATTTTGTGAGAGAGCCTTCAGCATTTTTCAGCCTTCATATTGACACTTGTTCACATGTCTGTTACTAGAGAATGAATTTCCTGGAGCGCTTTGCGTCCAAAAGCGTGAGCCAGCTGAGCTTTTTTTTTGTTTGTTTTTCAACTTGGACCAGCACGACATTCAAGGAGGAAAGAAAACGCAGACTTTTACTCCAAACATTCCCCGTCAAACGTTCCAAACATTCGACAGGGAATGTAATGCAGTTTCAGTTTTATTGAGCAACATGTGGATCTAATTGTTTCTAGAAACCTTAGGTAATTAGATTTTAACATTACTCATAAGTGCTACAGGTGTTTGGTTTAGCGTTTAGCACCATCAGCTCAAGATTCTCAAAGTTTAAAGCTCATATTATCAACACCCTTCTTTCCAGCAGTTTTTCTTTCCTCCAGACTAAAGCACTTTGAGATTTCTTTGTTGTTTACCCAGAAGTGTTCAGCTCCAGGTCTCTGTTGGAGTATTAGGGGTACCAGCTTTCAGCAGTCTGGTGGGCCAGCAGCCCCACAGCGACAGCCTCCTATGCGCTTTTATTTGGCCCGTAGCCAGGAGGTGTCAGAAATATTGACACGCTTTCACGTGACGAAGACTTTGCCAGCCAATCTCCCCCACCCTCCTTTCTTAAAGCCCGCCATTCTGTCTGCCCAGCCAGGTATTGTAGGGCCCTGTGAAGGCCCTCTGAATAGTGTCAAACTTGATAGTTCTCATTTTGCTTCCTGTACATGGCAGAAGAAAAAGTGCCCACCGTGTGGGTTTTCCTTTTGTGACGACCCTTTCTAGTCCTCCTGGGAACACACCACATTCCAGCCACAATCATCCCCCCCCACCCCCACCCTCCTTTGTGAATCCGGGCATTGTGGGTGAGCCTGCTATGCCGATAACCCTCCTACCTCTCGGGTGTAATGCAAGAAGAGCATCATAGAGGTCTAGACTTGTATTTCTGCATGCAAAGCCGGATAATGAGCAGAAGGTTTTCAGTGATTTGGCAGAGTTCTTGTTTGGCTCTGTTTATGTGCAGATCCACTCCCTACGATATGATTTAAGGTCTGCTACATCTGGACAAATTACCACACCAGTGTACCATGCATGGGCCCCATGTGTCAGTTATGGTTTATGTAACTACATACGCGGAACCATAGTCTGACCTGCTAATCCCAGAGGCATCATTTCTAGTGTGGCTCAAAGAAAGATTTTCCTGCATCCAGCCACCAGAACTAAGTCGGCAAAAAGAAAGTTTCTGATTGCAGATATGATTTATTTCATGTTTAAATGTACAGAAGGGTGAGTTTTAGGTTTTGGTCTCCGCTCCAAGACTTTCAAAAGGTTTCTATCCTCCCATTTATGGGAATGCAGATCTTTGAACACCCTTGAAAATAAAAACTAAATTCAAGACACATTTCCGATCACCAAGCTGGTGAAGAAACATCGTTTTTGCTGCTATGCAACACTATGTTGTGTGTTATTGTGTCATGAACCATTACCCCCTCTGGGTGAGGAGAACATGTTTTTCCTCCTCTTTGTGACAAGAAGGAATTGTTAAGGTTAAGTAGATAGGGCAGCCGGAAATAATTACCAAGCACTTGCGAAGTCCAGCCCCCCTCATCCCTCCTCCTTTTGTCTGTCCTTTTCCTTTCATTTTAACAATCTTTTCAATGTGCAGATCTTGTTTATGATTAAATTCAGGCTGTACTTGCCTCTAAGCGCAGCAAAAAGATGTTTCACTAAAACAAGCTGTAGTTTCGTGGTTAGACCTGTAATTTACTGGGCTTAGATGCCATCGCAGGCTCCTTGGCAAGAAGAAAGGCGGGCTTTTGTGTGGAGTTCATGGAAAATGACCCCCTCTCTACAAATCAACTGGCAGATGACAGACAATGATGAAAATTAGATTCTTTGAAGTTGTAATGGCCATTGAAATGTGTAAAATTCTTGCATTGAAAGGAGAACCTCCTGGAAAGGCCTCAGTCTTTGGGTGGCTGCTGCCGGCGTGCTGGGAGGTTCGTCTGTGTTTTGTCGCCGACTTCCCAGTGCTTGTTTGCTAATTCCCTGAAGAATTGGACCAGATCTTTGATAGGAGCCTGAAGGGGCTCCCAGGTCCCACCTACTCCAATTGTCACACTGGCCTACTTTCTTTCAGCCTGGTGATAAACATCTGGCTTGTTGGGATGAAAATGGAGTTCCATCAGATTTTAGTGGCTGTTGGACTTCTCTCTTGTCTTTGGTGGAAGACCATGAGCCATTTCTTGGGCTAGTGCTAAACTCGTGCGTTTGTTTTGGTTGCATTTACCCAGGGTGCTCTGTAGTCTGATATCTGCTTGCATCCACATAAGCATTCAAACTGTTTCAGAGTTCACTTCAACCGAACCAAGACCTAAGCTTTTAGGCGAAGCAGAGTTAAACCATTTTGATCTGCATCAGAAATCTATTAAAAGTCCACTTTAGACCTAAAACCGCAAGGGTTAGGAATAATAACTTAATTGTACTTAGACGCATATTTACATGTCAATGCACAGTTTCCATTGCTTTAAGCTGGCGTAGTATTGAGGTAGTTTTTTAGGAAGATAAAGTGATATTTCTTCACAAGAGCTTAGAACAGTAACTGGTAAAATGTTCCCCATAGACAATAACAATCTAATCCATCATTTGTCTGTTATATTATTATAATTTTGCAAAATATTACTTCTATTAAATTCTAAAATACACAAATCAAAAGCTAACCAAAGGTAATTTGTAAGCTTAGTTTTAAATATTTTCTTACCACTTAAAAAATAATTCATTTCAAGTAAGTCACATGCAGAATGTGGTATTTTAATCCAAGAAAATTCAGCAACTGTAACCGTTGAATTATACTAAGTGAAATCCATGAGCTGAGAATTTTGTGGTTGAGGACAACTGGGCATGAGCAGTAAAACTGTTAGCTTGAACAAACTTTTCAGCTTTTAATGAACTACACGGATCAAGAAGTAAAAAGAAAGTAAAGTTAAAATCCTGGCAGGTCAAAACACTAAAACGGGGCAGTTTCAAAATGAGAAATGTCAAAAAAATCCATCATATCAATGAAACGATAAAAACACAACCAAAACATTTCGCTTGCTTTATGGCGTCTATAAAAATGTTCACTCCTCAGATTTATAACAATTTACTGTTCTTCAGCGCCCCTGATATTTAAAGTGGAAATAATTCTCTCCAGTCTGATGATGGACAAGAAAAACATGACACAGTTGATTGCATATTTCCATTTCGACTGCCAACCAACATTTTCCTGAAGTCAAGACAATTTTTTTTTTTTTTTTGGGCCCGAAGTTTGAGATTACCTCCAGATGACCTGTTGGAGCAGTCGGATTCATATTTTTGGCGCCATCATTGATGCTTTTCAGGAAAGACTAAATGTCTGTAACTAGGGTAACAAAACCCTTCTGTGACTGCTCAGTATCAACTCATTTTTCCAACTTCTATTTTTT
>NW_006800087.1:1227769-1253505 GCF_000485575.1 Poecilia formosa
TGGTGCGTCTGGGTCAGTGGTTAGACGCTCAACGTGCGATATTCCAGTTAATAATGAATTGTCGTTTGCAGCTGGAAACTGCTGGCTGCAGCAGGGGAAGAACGGGAGGTGCCAGGTGCTCTACATGCCTGGGATGACCCGAGAGGAGTGCTGTCGGAGCGGGAGACTGGGGACGTCCTGGACCGAGGAGGACGTCCCCAACAGCACGCTCTTTAGGTGGATGATCTTCAATGGCGGAGCTCCTAATTGCATACCGTGCAAAGGTGGAGGTGCACTCATTTTCCTTTGTTTTCCCTTATAATAAGCACAAAATGCACGCAGGCGATCTGATTGGCGCATGCCAGCGTGCGTAAAGTATAGCAGCCGAAATATTTCAAGTTTACAGCCAAAATCCTGTTCAGAACCTAATAAAAACTTGTTTCTCTTTCTTTTAGAAAGCTGCGAAAATGTGGACTGCGGACCCGGTAAAAGGTGCAAGTTGAACAGGAAAGGTAAGCCGCGCTGCGTCTGCGCTCCAGACTGCTCCAACATCACCTGGAAAGGTCCGGTGTGCGGCTCAGACGGCAAGACCTACAAAGACGAATGCGGACTCCTGAAGGCGAAATGCAAAGGCCAGCCCGACCTGGACGTGCAGTACCAAGGAAAATGCAAGAGTAAGTCAAGCATATGTACATATTCTAAGTCACGTTTAAAAATGACTTAACTCAGCTGCGCCACTAAGGGGAAGCCTGCCGGGGCTAAATTTGCTAGCTTCCCGCCAAGCCAGATAGTCTACAATGTAAATTATTAATAGAATTTCGATCAGAGAGGACGCAGTTTAATCATTGGCAACATTTATTTACTAAAAAAAAATCTATGTTTATGCCCATGTAATTGTTTTGAGCATAGTAGCGTGCCAATTTGAAATATTAAAATAAATAAGTAATTGCTTTTTTGCTTATATGTGAAGACAACTTAATAAAACTTATGCTGTTCTGTAAGGTTTTGGTCTGACTTTCCAAAATGATCAGGGCTCCCATATGTTCACCCCCTTTGAAAAGTCTTTGGAGGTGCTGGCAGGACCAAGGCATAACCAAACTAAGCCACCCTCTACAGGACGTGCCAGGCCAGCAGGGGGCAGGCATCCAAAAGAGCAGTTGAATTTTACTCTTCTGCTGACCATGGCTCTCATGAGTAAATGTTTTTTTCTCAGTTTTATATAGAACCAGCCTAAATATTCTGAGGTTGAAGTTAAGGACAGACTGTCTTAATACTTAAGTTTTCAAACCAATTAATTTAAATTACATTTGAACATAATGAAAACATGACTTTATTATTTCAAATAAGAATTTATTTGTAATTTATTCTAACAATTTGATCATTTGTGGTGCCTGCGTCTGAGACGGGGTCGTACCCATGCACGCTGTCAGTAGCTGACAGTTTGGTGCTTATCTTTTCTTCTGGACTGGGGATGGGAATCTCTGCTTTGCAAGCTAAGTGTTTACATATTGTGTCAACAATCTGACACATAAAGATAGACAAGCAGCAAACACAGATTCAGTATGACAACCCTCTCTGATTGATTGACCAAACACTTCAAAAGTTAAGTTAGTAGGATGTGGTCAATTTGGATTAAATACATAAATGATTTTAAATAGAAATATTGACCAATTGAATTATTTTTAAAAAACCTTTTTTCATTGAAAAGTCTTGTAGTAGCACAATGAAACTCACTGCCAATCAACCACTTGGGAAATGGACAGTAAGCAGAAATATGTAGTTGCAATATCATAAACATTAATAAATATGTAATCCATATATGGAGAAGCTTTCATAATCACTCATAAATAGGAACATGTGACCTTTGTGACCCTCATATTATAATTAATTCAGTCATTTTCCATATTATTATCTGAAAACCTGATATACTCTATTCCCACTGACTGTGGTTCTGATCTCTCTGAGAACTAGAAGCAACCTCCTCATGGTAGATATTACTTAGTAAAATCATATGCCATATTTTCTTATGGACTAAATGCAGTTTATGTAAGCAAACAATTAAAACTAAGTGAAGGATTGTAAATTAAAGACCTATCGTTTCATATCAGGACATTTATTGTTTTGCTAAAACAGCTTAAACGTTGCTAAATCGTTACTTTAACATTGTTGCTAAAACATGTCAATGTTATTTGCTTGGTGCAGCAGCGGTGGCTGTTGGGTTCCTAAATCAGACTTTGCTTCAGACGCTGTGCAACGCTTTGTTCAGTCCTGTCTGAAAGACATGACCGCCGTCTCTCCTCTTCATCTCCTGTAACATCTTTCTCCTCTCTTTGTGACGGCAGAAACCTGCCTCGGTGTCCTGTGCCCGGGAACCACCACCTGCGTCGTGGACCAGACGAACAACGCATACTGCGTGACGTGTAATCGGATTTGCCCCGACGTGGCGTCATCTCAGCACTACCTGTGTGGGAACGACGGGATCACCTACGCCAGCGCCTGTCACTTGAGAAAGGCCACCTGTCTCTTGGGCAGGTCGATCGGTGTGGCATATGACGGAAAATGCATCAGTAAGTGTGCAACCGGAGACGTGAGGGCGTGAGATTTAACACCCTCACTGCGCCTCCACAGTCTCTGACTTTGAACATGCTTTCAGTGCATTATTCTCTTCCAACTGTGTATTTTCACTGCCAACATTCCAGTTGGGAGGGGCTTAGACAGAGGGGGTGTTTGGTAGTTGCTTGTGTTTGCTCAACAAATGATAGACATCTTATTATTTCCTGATGTTGGCAACACTATCTCATAAGGGAGAGAGAGGAGGAGAGGGGAGGAAGGAAGAGTGCTGGGGGCCATGAAGACATACTTCAAGATTTTAACCAAATAATTTCCTATCCAGATAGCAGTCAGTCTAAGTCTTGCACTCTGAAAATGCTCATTTGAAGCAATTTTCTGTTCCCTTCATAACTATTTACCCTATAAGGTTGGATTGTATTTCTGTTCCATTCATAGTAAACCAAGAAAAGCTACTGATTTTTCTACTCCTGCTTGAAAGCTATTCAGAGTAAATTGTCTATTTAAAGACTGCCACTTTGTCAGTAATCCATCCCACTACACTCTATAAATGTTATTTTATCAACATTTATTTTAATAAGCCGAGGACAATCAATTGGCCAGTTATTTGGATGTCTTGACTGGCTGTGATTGCTGATTGGTCAAATATCACAGAATTTTGAAATGTTAATTTCCTGTTTGATTGAAAACTGCAACTTCCGCTTGGGAACATTTCATTCGGTTCTTTGTGTTAAACGAAAATAAAATCTTCACAATTGAATTGGTCAAATTAGATTTGTTTGAGATCAGCAGGTCAGATATTGCTGATCTTAAGCAAGGTGTGACCCAGGACTGATCTTCCTATATCTTTTTCTTTTCCTTTATCAATCAGTTTTTCTTGACAGTTTGTGTCCAAAACACTCTCCCGGTGTGTCATGTATTTTATATTCATTTTTTTAGTCTGTCTCTGTTTCTTTTGTTTCTTATTTATTCTTTCCCTTTCCATCTTTCTTGTTTTTTTCTTTTGCTCTTTTGTCAGTCACTACTGGCTCCATCTACCCTCACTACCTACACGTAACAGTAGTATTGTGAAACTCCTGAAACTGTGCTATGCCGCTTGTGTTTGTGTTTTCCTCAGGGTTATTGGTGACCCTCATTTGACCTCCCCTATGATAATTTTCTGACAGTGCCCTTGGACCACTCATTTCTAGCAACCCAGAAATTCATGACGAAGGCATAATAAAACCTCCAAAATTCTGCTGTGGCTTTTGATTTCATTTTGAACTCACCCACCCTTCAATATTTTCAATAGTCCCCTTCTGACCATGCATTACAAAATTTTCTGGAGGTTGCCCCAATTGCTGATTTCCTCTTCTCTCTGTCCAGAGGCCAAGTCATGTGAGGACATCCAGTGCAGTGCAGGGAAGAAGTGTCTGTGGGACGCTCGGATGAGCCGGGGCCGCTGCTCGCTCTGCAACGAGTCCTGTCCGGAGAGCAGAACGGACGAGTCGGTGTGCGCCAGCGACAACACCACATATCCCAGCGAATGCGCCATGAAGCAGGCTGCTTGTTCTATGGGGGTGTTGCTGGAAGTCAAGCACACAGGATCTTGCAACTGTAAGTAAGAAAACAAAAAAGTGAAATATGAAACAAGAGAAATAAAACTCCTCCTCCCCCATCCCCATCCAAGCAAGAGACAATGTTTCCTGTGTTTTTCCAAAACAAATACCCTCTCCTGAAAGTGTCCCTTCATCCCAACTCTTCCCATGTTTCCCTCACCAGCTACATCACTCCAGCTATAGGAAGCGGAAAGGACTTGGAAATGGAAGGAACTTGCATGACTTTTGTCTTTGTCGCCGATTTTTTTGTTCTTGTGTTCTTGATTTTTTTTTTCTCTCACGTTTTTTAAGTATTTTTTTGGAAGGCAAGTTAAGAGAAAAGTGACTGAACGATTTAATCCTATGTAAGTTGTCGCTAAAAGCCTGGGAGGAAAGATAATCTTATTGAATAAGCTCAAACACTAGAAGAGACCTAGTTTGCTTGCTGTGGCGCAACCCTAGAGCTGGCCCAAGGCGTAAGGGAACTGAGTTGCTGCTGAGGACATCCAGGCCAGCAGGAGGCCCTCAAGAGAGTCTCAGTTTGCTTCGATGTTTGAACTTTGGATCTGGGACTGAAATAACGCCCACTTTAACTATGTTCCAGCTGCAAGTTTGAAAACCAGTTAAAGTTTCTAGCTGTTGTATTAAGAGGGTAACAAAGAGAAACAGAAGGAAGAGCAAAACGCCGCCCAGTTTAATGTTGTAAAATGCTGTAACTTCATTCACTTTTAACCTTAATGATGATGTCATTTGAAAAACCATTACATGCACTTTCAAATGCATTTGTTTTGACATATAATATATTGCATAAATATACCTCATATCTGAGGTGACATGTCGGTCAGTGGGTAATGGTCTTAGCTGTAGGTGGGCTCCCAAATCACATTCTGCTTTGGGCTCCTAAAACCTTTGGCCAGCTCTGGAATATCCTGAAACTTAAACCTAGTTAGAGTCGTAGTCATGCTAGTCGCCTGCAGAAGCAGGAAGCCTTAAATTTCATGCAGTATCTCATCTTAGAGATCACATTACTACAGCTTGTAAATTCCACGCTCGCACTGCTTGATTCTTAGAAACCTTCTTTCTTTATGATGTTTTTCTTTGTATTGCTTTTGGCTGTAATTGATCAAACACCCTAGAAATATTAGCTCACAACAAGCGAAAGGTGATTGTAACGTTGGTGTCGCATAAAAAAGAATCTTAAAAGAAGACCATTTGGACTCTCAGAAACCTGAAATATCTAACGTACATTCCAGTTTCCGAATATCTGGGAATGTCTTTTTTTTCTTCTTAGTTTCTTTCACCTGAAAAAAATCTCTTAAGTCGTATTTAAAGTATGTATTGGACTGGTGACCAACTTTATGATCACCTTGTGAGCTAATTACAAATGTAATTTGTTACTGTAAGCAGGAGAAGCTGTTTTTTTTAGCTGGCTTTTACTGTCTGCACTGTTGTGAAAAATGTATCAGATATTTTACATCCACTTTAAGATAATGAGGGACCCTTCTTTTATTTTGTATTGTCGTTCTTGCGCTTGCTTGCGTGCTTTTCTTCTTTCTTTTTTTTTTTTTTTCAAAAATGTAAATCTATGTATAAAAGCAGAAGAAAATACCTCAGAACTGTGTTGATTACATTTAATGCATTGGCCACGGCCCTGGACGTTTGCACCCTGACCTTCCATCTTAATCAGAAAAAAAGCAAAGCGAATTGGAGAGCAGAAGAACACTTTTTTTTTTTTTTTTTTTTTTTTTGGTGTTATATGTGTTTTTGCTTTTCAGGATTCTGCCAAAAACAGAACAGAGCTACTGGAACATCAGCCCCAGTGTCCTTATATCTGTATATCCCTCCTTGTGATTCCCCTTTCAACCTTTTTTACCCCGTTCTGTGGCACTGACGTGCTTGATTATATAAATGGACATTGTATAATTGGTGATTCTTGCAGCCAAGTAACACAGACTCTTTTTCATAAAAGTGACCATTTAAGCAACAACTAACAAACATAAAAAGAAAGTGTAAGATGTTTTGTTGTGAACTTTTTTGACATTCACTGATATATTCTGCGCTGTTGTGGTCCGTATTCATACAACAGCTACCATGTATTCTCCCATTTAGCCATTACAGAAGACCAGGAGGAGGATGAGGAAGATGGGGACTCAGACTACAAGGCCTATGTCCATTTATCTTCTCTACTGGATGGATAAGCTCCCATCAGTATAGAGGGGGGAACTTTTCTTAGGACAAGGAATCATGTCCATACTGTACATTATGTGTATGCTTATTTATTTTTTAATGAAAAAAGGAAGTATACATATAGTTCAGTCTGCTAGATGTTTATTTATACTGTTTTTGTGTTTTATAATTTATACATTTACATTGTCCGGCTTTCATTTATCACCATATATTCTTCCCCGTTTTTGTTGTTGTTATTTTACTTCCTTTTTTACCATGAAGAATTATATCTGTCCAAAGAAAAACAGTGTTATTTATTTGTCATTTTACCATGTAAGTATAAGTCATCTTCAAGCTGTAAATTGCATTCCCTGAGCTGTAAAAAACCTGCTTGTTTCTGTCAAATCTCTATCACAGATGTTTATGTCACACATACGTAAATGCATGTTTAGGCTGTGTGTTTATTTATTGGGTATATATATCAATCATTTTATGTACATACATTTTTTTTTGTTTGTTTACAGCTATCATAACTGACCAAAGGGGTTCTCTCACTGGTTTGAGCATTGCAAATGGTGCAGGAATGAAATGGAAAAGAAAAAAAGAGAGCCAATTGTGTTTCTTTTCTCATATTTAGAATATTTTCATTGTGGTTTCAGTCCTTTAGATTTCTTTTTTGACCTGAAAATGATTCCACAGCATTTATGTAATCTCACAACATTGAAGCATAGTCAAATTTTGGACAATACTTGATCGTTTTGGAAACAATGTGCCATTAACATTTGTGAACTGTCTTCTTGCCAACGTGCTCCGTATTGCTCTCACAGAGTGACAGTAGGATTACTTCTCTGCAGTATTCTACTCTGTACCAGACTCCTTTACCTTGTTTTTTTTTTTCCGTTTTTCCCCTCTGACTGCATTTTTTTATTTTCAAACATCACTAGAGAAATACAAAATTCTGTTATGAATATATAGTTTTGTATTTTTATGTAAATGTCATATGTACATACAAAGTTTGATGGTATTTGTACAGATATGAGGAGTGAAACAATAAAATCTTTTCCTTATAACTTTTTCTGAGTTTGTTTCATTTTTCTATATAACCAACAAGTAAAAGTTTAACTTCTAGAAGGTTAACTTAAATATTTGTGTTAGAATTTGGATAATGATATGAAAGGAATACTTCTTGCGCCATTTTTTATTTGACAAATTTTAAATTTCCAAATTGATAAAAAAAAAATCCTTTCATTGTTTTTCATAATAAAACACAATTACAAAACAATATGAATCTTTTTTACAGGCCATTATTAAACTATAATTATAGACATAAGTATTTCTTATCAAAGATATTGTTTTTCATGTTTTAACAGTCATATCTGCAGTGTTAACAAATTAATTAAAAAATAGCTTTGTGTGTTGGTAAGAAATATATTTAGTAATGTCACCTTGTTTTTACAGTAGAATCACTTCCTATTTTTCTAAATGTGTCATTCATATAAAGGTAATCTGGAATGACACAGGTATTGAAATTATTGAAATTAAATGATAACATTATTATTATTATTATTATTATTATTATTATTATTATTATTATTATTATTATTATTAACCGATATTCAATCAACTATCTTTAAAGAACTATCTTTACTATCTTTCAAAAAGGTTACATTTATGTAAATTTACCCATACGTATTATTTTTCTGTAATTTTTTAATATTGTTCTTTCGTTCTACTTGTTCCATCGCGGCTACCGTACCTAATGGTTAACAACAAACATGGCGTCCTCAATGTCACTTCTCGGTTTAGGTCGTTTGTCTCTCAGCAATGTAGCTTCCAGGATCCTACTGAATCCAGCCAGGTAATTTAATATTGATTATCATATTATTTTATATCCGTTTGTCTTACTATTTTTGGGATTATTCGTGGAATTTTCAGCTCAGATGTGGAGAAACCTCCCAGGCCGATCAATCTAGTCTGCCCCAAGCTAAAATAAAACCCTGGAAACTAATCGTTTATAAAAAACAGAAATGAAAAAAAATTATATCTTTTGGGGGCTAGTTATATGTCAGAATATTTTATCGACTTCTTTTCGTCTTTACTAGTGTATCAGATAAATGTCAATGTCCTTTCGCAAACGCTGCGAGGTAGCTAATTAGCTGAAGCTAAGCTACAAATCAGTTTAGGAGCAAACGCAATTAAACACTCTTTGCTGCTGCGTACATCAAAATACCATCCGTAATGATCGGCGCGACATTGTGAACTTTTCTTTAATGAGGAGCGTTATGGGACAGAGTGAAGTTGTATAGCAAAGTTCAGCATAACATTCAACCTTACAGTCAAGTAAGGTAGTAAGTTGAAGCGGCACTGAACGTGTCATCGGACATAATCTTCAATATTTATCTGCCTCATCACATTAGATCCTGTTGTAACAAGCTGTATATATGCTATGGTCATTTGTTTTGCTAAAAATGGCCTTCACCAGTATCCATACTATTGTATATCAATTTTAGGAACCCAAGTACTTGACAAGTACTTAACCACTGAAAAATTTGCTTTAACTCCTTTAGTGTAAAGCATGTCGGTCTAGTCTGAGTTTGCGCAGTTTGGCACAATGCTCTTTCACTGTAATATTATGAATGTTTCTTAAATAATCAAACATGATTTTGTCTCAAAAATAATTATCTCACGAGCAGTAACATTTATGTTGTTTGTCAGAGGCGTTAAGGTGAACAGGCTGTGAGCTGGTTTGATTTTTGACTAATGCTGAGATACATACTATGATCTCTCTAAAAAGAAATGTGTTAGCTTGCTTGGCTTAAGTTATCTTTTACAAAGTAGATGTAAATAGTCTACTACCCCTATTTTTAACACTTTGTGATGGAAAAATAATTAAATAATGTGTCACGTTTTACCATGAATCTGACATATAACTTATAAAACTGATGTGGTTGCGTAGATTTCATGCAATCACATAAAACTGAGAATAAAACATAGAACTATGTTTTGTTGAAACAGTTTTTGATTTTATTTTACAGCACTTTACAGTCTTTTTGGTAGAAGTATACCTTCATGACACATTTTCACTAGGCTGCGATTTTTTATTTTCATTTTTTATTTTTTTGCAAAAATCCTCCTAATCTGTCAGATTGTGAGGGCATATCTGTTGCACAGCTATCTTCAAATTACTCTGGTCAGACTTTTGCTGGACCATTCCAAAACTTTAATTTTCTTCTGTTGAAGACAGCTTGTTGTTGATATTTATTTATTTTTGGTTATTGTGCTTTTTCTGTCAACATTAACTAGTATTTGGAATTGTTTTTAATCCCACCACATGAGTTATGTAATGATGTATAAGCTATCATGGCCAGGCTGCAGTCGGCTGCTAACAGACATGCAGTTCACAGCGATTTTAATTTCAAAATAGTGCTTCCTTAAGTAGATGGAAGGTGGTGCTTCTTTAGCTCCTTTAATATCTGTGTTGTTTGTGACCGAAATCTTTCAAACATACAAGTGTGCCGGTCTTGCAAGTGAAGGAAAAGTGTAAATAAGCTTCCTTCAGACAGCTGATTGGCAGTATGCAGCAACTAGTGGAGGGAAGAAAGGTTTTCACAGGACCTTGTGCTCATCGCTGTTTACAGCTGGAAAACAAAAACAAAAAAAAACTGATCTCCAAACTTCTTTTTTGTTTCCTCATAAGAGATGTTAAACTTTAAAGCTTGTTGTTGTTTTGAAACCTTGCCTAGTTGCGTCCAGAAATAATAATTATTAAATACCAGATGACGGATCAAAACATTAGAATATCGCTCATTCTACAAAATCAGAATACAGTTAGAAATGTATTTAATACTTGCCGTACATTCGAAGGACAATTTTGTTCATAATTGATTTTTTTGTTGTTGTTTATATTGTTTTGTTTATTTTGGATATTTAAAATGTCTTCCAGTTCCAGTGTTAAATTTCTATAAGAATTAAAATTGCATTGATCTTTGACAACGCTTTTTTGCAATATTACCTTATCATTACCACTATATTACTTGAAAATGGTCTCAGAACAACAACATTGCAATATATCACAATAACTTCTGGGACAATTTATCATCCAGCAAAATTTGTTACCATGAAAGGCCAAACAGAAAAAAAAGAGAAAATCCAAGTCATGCCCCCTCTAAGCTTTCTGATTAATTAATGTGACAATGTGCAGCGGTACAGATTGGTTTATTAGTTTGATGCAGTTGAGGTAAAAATCTGCAGTTACCGGCCAAACAATCAACGCATTTCATCAAGCACAGCACGCCTTTTCCATTCTCTTTTGTGAAAAGTAAAGTTACGCTTTTGTAGCCAATATTCCGACAAATTGTCTCGGTCATATTTTGATAATTAGGACATTATGCTGAGTGAGCCCTTCCTTGGCTGAGTGGCGATGGACCTGCGCCGCTCAGTGTCAGGATACGGCTGCACTTTCACAAAGAGCTCCACAGTCCCCGCCTGCCAGTCACCCAGCAGCCAACAGTAAGCACGTCCCGTCATTAGGATGAGAGCGAGGCTCTGCCAGAGATTCACCAGACAGAACTAATAGGTGGCGGGGGGGATTCCTTCCTAGCCGCTTCCTTTTCACTGTACCCTCACCCCACCGCGTCCTCCAAGACTGTCGGTGGCTGCAGAATGCCACTTGTTTGTGTAATTTCCTGCTTTGTAGTGGGCCGTTGAGTGTAATGTCCATTCATTGATTTTTCAGGTCTGCAAGCACATCAGCATCAAGGCTGGCAGAGAAAGCAGAACAAGACACGCAACTTATTACCGTTGATGAGAAATTGGTAAGAATCCCTGCTTTTCAACGTGACACATAGCTGCTGCTTTTTTTTCTTTTTCTTTTTTTTTGTCTGATCTGCCGTCTACCAATTATTTTCTTGGTAAACAGTTGGAAACTCTTAATCAGCTTCAACAGGACAGTAGGCTTTTGCAACAATTTAATGGCAGGTTTCGTCATTAGTGTGCATGCTCAACGCTCACATTAATCCTTTTGGCACAGCCGTCCTTGTTATTACAACTACTGAATAGCTTACTGAGTGGAATTTGGGCAGCAATTTGGCAGAATTGCTGCGAGTAATGCTCAAATCTAGTGTCGCGTATAACGGAAAAAATATAGTTTGTAGAGCAACAAAATAACTACAGATGATTCATTTCTTGACCCTTATGGTGTTTTCTTTGTTATTCAAATATAAGTTGATATTGTACAGTTTTGTGGCTGTCCAACATTACATAAACCAATACGGTTTCATGTTATATTGAGCACAGAGTGAGGGAAATGTAACATTGGTTCATCGCATCCAGTAGCAGCTCTTTCCTGGCTCTACTGTTCCTTACCCCAGGTTATTAATGACTAAATATTGGCTGTGATCATCAACAGTGTCACTCGATGTCTGAAATTAACTTTTTCTTTTACAGGTCAAGCAGGGTGTTAGATGAATATCAAATAGGCCAACAAATAAATTGTCTGTTTGAGCCTCACGTTTTGCATTCAGCAGATTCTCACAAACAAACTAAGAGGCCAGAGTCGAATCCGGTGGAGAAATTCTGGTCCACAACTCTAAATGCAAAGAGTTTGATAAATAATGCTGTGTATTTTTGTTGTTGTTTATTCATATATGAAATATTTTGATCGTCACTCTTCTGCCATGTTTATGATTAGGTTGTTTTTTTTTTTTTTGTTTTTTTTGCGTCACCTACAATTTTTTGCCTCCTTACTGATTTCCTCTGGGTTTTTTAACTCACTAAATATTTCAGATAATCAACCAAATTTGAATATGTGACAAACATAACTCGATTAAATACAAAATGCATATTTAAATAATAGTTATATTTATGAAACTCATGAAAACCAACCTCATGTAATCATGAATTAACTGCTGCGGTGTTTTTTTGTTTTTGTTTTTTTTTTCCCACTAATCAGGCCACAAATGAGCAGCCTGTGAGCCTGTAAGCAGTTTATGTGAGATTTCATAGCTCATCTTTTAGATGGAAAAGATCGGTGAAGCACAATCGGACTGTGATGGCTTAAGATAACTGAAATTTACTTGAAATGTGCAGAATTGGAGCTAGAATTAAGATAAACTGACATTTACGAAAATTAAATCGAAATGATCCTTGTGGAAGAAAAAAATGTTCCTGTTAAAATAGCTTACTGATCTGATACCTACCAACCAAGCCTAATTGTGGCCTTTATTGACTTAGTGATGTTGACCCGGGAAAGACACGCTTTTACTTTACTGCACTACGATTCTATGCACAGCAGATTGAAAAGAAAGCTTGATTTGATTTGATTTAATGTCATTTAGGTTTTAAAAATTCAATCTGTGGACAGAGGAAACCAGGGTCAGTAGGGAGTCATCGTAGTTCCACATGTAACTTGCAAGTCTTCCATGCAAACTTGTAAATATTTAAATTAGTAAATTAGTATTTGACCTCGGTTTGGCATTTGACTTCTGAGACATTTGTTCTCTCGCCGACTGATAAATGGAAACAGAGATTTACCTTCTGTTAAATTTCCTGCTCGGTAACCAAAGAGGTGACCAATCCATGGCACACAGAGTCTTCTAGGGGATAGATGTAAGTTAGGATTTTATAGCCTGTGCTGTGAGTTTGGATCTGTAATTTTGCTTATAGGTAAAATAAAATAACACAACACCCATTTGTGGCTCTCGAAATGACTTTATATGGCATGTGTCTTTGACCAGTTCAAGAACAGTGCACAGACACTATTTATTTTTTACGTTTAGGTAAAGATTTTTACACAAAAATTAAAATATTCACTATAAAAGTATCCATCCTTTACATCCAATGTTTTGCTTTTGTTTTGATTCATAGTAAATGTGACCACAAACATCTGGTGACTTTACTCAAAACAGATTTTACTCATAGTGTTCAGGAAAGAAACAGGCGGCTCACAGCTTTACACAATTTTTAATTAAAACATGAACTCACCTCTGCATGTTTTATGTTTTGGGTTCTTTTCTCATCGGCACGTATGGATCTAATGTTGGTTGAAAAAGAAAAAAAAAAAGAACAATACAAGACGGATAAAAACATGCAGTTTTCTGACCTGAACACAAAATAAATCGATGTTTGAAGTGGCCAAAGTTAGTGCTGCACCAGCCGCTTAAAACAAAGCATTTGAAGTTTGTGGTGTCTTAGTGAAACATCAAGGACATAGAAAATAAGTGCAAACAAAATTGATTTTAGGAGGAATGAGGGAGTCTGTTTTGGACCTTTTTTTTTTTTTTTTTAAATGGCCAGGGGGCGGTGTGAGCAGCATCGGTGTGCTTTTGTCTCAAAGCAAAGCTGGCCATACTGGCAGACAAACCTTTGGCTAGGCGGAGTGTCTGTCTCTGTCCTCTCAGTAGGGGCCGCCGAGAGGACCAGCAGAGACGAGAAAAAAGGGCCTCCAAAACACAGTGAGGGATTTTAAAGAAAAGGAGTTTGCACAGAAAGAAAAAAAAAAGTTTGTGAGACTCAATTGGGGGAGAAAAAAAAAAAAAGAAAAAAAAGACAGTGGCCACCTCAGTGTTGTTGGTCACAGAGCTTCCTTTGTGGCGTGTTGTTGCTGGCGACGGCGGGAAGTACTCTAATGCTCACCCAGACGGGCCAAAAAGAGAGGGCCTCAGCTGTTTACAGTGCGGTGGTCTCAATCTCACATGGAAGAGGGCAGCAAGAGTGCTCTTCCTGCCGGGCATTTGGGAGCACGTCGGCACTCTAGCCGGCCGTCAGCCCGTCGATAAGTGGAAATTGCTTTCTGTGGAGACCAATCGGCAAAAAGATCTCGATCTTTTGAGAGGTTATGTCGGGTGAGGGCGCTCCCTCTCTTTGCCAGCCAGAGGAGGTCGTGGCATTCTGCTTATTTCATTTAGATGAGGCTGCAGTTTTTGAGCAGGGCAAGTGATGTTTTGAATTCGCTCCAGGAACCGTCTGACTGTTTCTGTCTGTGATACTCGCTTATCTTGTCCTTTGTTCTCATCTGTCCAAGAAAATGCAACCCCTTACAGGAACTCGCATCTCCACAGGTTTTCTGTCCTTCTCTGTTACGCTCAAATTTAGGAGGTGAAGGACAAAAAACTTCCATCTCTCCCAGAATGCAAACAAATTTATTGGAAAGGCTCAATAACTGACTGTTACAGAGAACAATAATTAGTAATTGAAACATCTAAAATCAACCAATTTATACTGATATACCAAAGTAAAAACCTCTTGAAGTTTTTAAGCGTCTTATAATTTTAAAACCTCAAACTTAAACTTATTTTTAGGGTTTTTATGCTATAAGCTACCAACAAAGCAACAGCTTTCAATTTTTATTTTACAAACAAGAAAGATGTGATGAGATTTTGCAATATAGGCTCAGGTGCTATAGACTGGATAGAGAACAATTTCAACTAGATTCATGTTGTATCTTTGACTAGGCCATTCTAACACAAAAATATAATTCTGGCTGTGTATTTAGGGTTTTTCAAGACTTATGCGGCAGCAGCATTTCTTTCAGGATTTTAAAAGCCAAACTCTACCTTTATTTTATTGCTTCAATGTAAAGAATTTCTAATTCCCCAATGAATACTTTCTTTGCCGTTTTAATTTGAATTAATTTAAGCATTTGACGGGTTTTTTCCCCCCATTTTCTCAAATGTAAAATTTGAATTATGACTTTATTACTAACTAAACTTTGACATGATTGTCAGACGTTTTGGATGGAGGCCAAACAAAAAAGATGCGTGATGGAGCTCCAGTGCCCGGGGCTGTTCCCCGGATCGCCCGGCCCGACGCGCCTTTGTTTGTAATTACTGTTTGATTAAGCATGCTGGGCAGCTCCCAGGGTCCGGCTGGCTGGCCACTGATACACAGCTTTTACAGGGAATGTCTGTGACCTCAGTCAATTAGAGTCAGCTCCTTTTTGCTTTAACACTCCGGCCCCCTTCTGCAGAAACAGCCATAACAGCTGCCTCAATAAGCAGCACTTTGTACCCCCGCTTATTCACAAGTGTCCAAACGTCTACTACTCCCGCTTCAGCCACGGCCCGCTCCGCGCTCTCTCTCCACATAAAGACAACACCATAATCTTAAAGCGCTTGTTGAAGCCTTGTTATAGAGTTCTCTAAAGGCCGTGGGGTTTTACAAGGCGGAGGAGGACAGTTATTAGGCCACGAGGAATCGACGAACAGGAAAGAAGGTGGATAGAGGAGGAGGGTGTATTAGATTGGTAGGGCCATTTTATTCCTGGCATGCTTTGTTTAGTGCAAAATTCTTGGTTTCTAGTGAATCTCGGTCCACACCACTTGCCTGGCAATTGACATAACATCTGTGCACAAGATGTTGGGTTTGACTGCGGTAAGGTGGTTGACTCAAAAGGCATGTTGTTGGTTCTTTTTAAAGACCTAAATTAGAATCAGATTGAGGGATCCTGCGCCTGTCAGTCAGCATTTATCTTGACTGACAGGGTTTCTCATGTAGGATGATTTTAATTGGCCTCAAAATGGAGTCAGCTGGGAGTTTTGGTTCACTTTTTTAAATTTTTAATCTTTTTTTTAAATGTTATTTGTAAACAAAAGAGTAAAGCCCATTCATATGCATATACGTGAACTTTCCTTGCATCCCGCTCGCAGTCCGGGTAACTCATGCATGTAAATATGCGTCGCAGCAGCACTTTGAAGTCTACAGTACAGAGGTGAACACTTTCAGATTCAGACCACTCTCGCAGACGGGGTGACCTACCATGGAGCAGACCACATTCACTACCCCGACTCCCCCCTCCGTTTTTACCCTTCTCCCACCCTTCCTCCCTCCTTTGCACACAGCAACTTAAGTGTCTGTTTTGTCTGGTTGAACCTCTCATACGGCGCGTTTATCCAAAAGGGGGGAAAAAAGATCTCACAGCTCAAGTTTGGAGTGTAGAGGGTCAGAGGATGTTAGTCTTTGAAGAGTACCAGACAAGAGGCTTTATTATGCATCATTCAGTAAAAGGTATTTCCTTTATTAGCGCTTGCTTCCATTGAGAACCAGCCTCTTAGGAGGACTCTTCTGCTGTCAGTGAGAGTTTCATGTTGGAAGTGTCTGGTTGTGTTTGCAGATTGGAAGTGGAAAAAGGAGGGTCACTTCTGTTTGCCTACACTTGCATTTGCTCGTTAGTGATAAAGGCAACCGACCGCCTTCAAAATGTGTTTGTTCCCTCTCGATTTTACAAAATCTGACAAAGGTTCCAAATATGTGCTCTGAAGTTTTCCTCATGAGCAAGAAGGTAAACAACTAAATGAGTAACAGAAACGAATGGATCATTCTATGATGCATGACTCATATGACTGTTGCACCATCGTAGGGTGCAGGTAAGGAGAACTGCTCCATCGTTTCTGATAAATCTTATTGATACCAGGCGTGTAATCCTATTAACATACCAGAAAATAACAAGACTTTTCCCTCAACATGCTGCTGCCCTTTGCAAGTCAGCTTGCTGAAAGAAGACTGCAACTCTTTTCGCACTCTTACAAGAAATATGATATTCAGCTGTTGAAAAAATTTTCCAATCACAATAATAGTTTGGAAACAAAACCTGGTTGATGGTAATTAATTGTATGGAGGTGTACTGAGGTCTCATAAAGTTGTGGTTTCAAAAATGTTCTGTTTAATTTGGTTTCATGTGATACAAGAAGAAGTTCTGGATTTTTTTAATTATTTTTTTGGTTGCTTGGACAGAACGCAGAATAATGCAGCGCTGCCCCTCCTGCACTTGTTGCCATTCGTTGCTGTTCAACTGGCGGACAGAACATTTAAAAGAGAGATGGATTCAGATGTTTGGAGATATCAGTGACTGCAAAAACAAATAAACAAAAAAAAAACACAAACAGCCATGATTTGAACACTATATACATCACCCCCGTGGCATAATATGGTATATTCTCAGTAATACAAACTTAATTTAGGTAACAGGAGAAATTATTTATTTATCTCTTAACAGAATTTTGTATAGAGTATATCTAAAATACTCGTGATGCAGCTTGCAAAGCTGAAATACGGGGCACAATGCCACTCGACATGCTATTGACCTGGCGTTTGCAAAGCAGCCAATCCAGGAGTGCTACTTATTTTCCTCTGTGTTGATTGGCCATACCACCAAGAGCATAAATAACAAAGACTGTAATTCTCCTGCATTAGTCCTAAGACGGTTTCTGCTGTGCGTATTTATTGACATTTGATGTTTAAGCTGTTAAGAACAGGCAGCTCGAGAGGGGGTCTTAAGTATTTGCAGGTTTTAGTTAGTTCCGGCTATCATCCTTTACGCTGTGGGGTAAATGCTGTGAAATTTTTACTTAAGGTCTGAGAATCTCATGACTTAACTGAAATACTGCTGCTACATAATTTTAAACAATTCTGAAAAATGGCTACTGGATTCCCCAAAGTTCTACAAATTAAAAATATACAAAACAGAAAAAGTGTCATTTCCAGGATTTGGTTCCATCACCTCCAAGTAAGTTGTTTCACCTCCTATTTAGTATTAAGATGTTCCCCCAAACAAACAGGCATGCCTTTGTGCAACTCTTCCCTGAATGACCTTTCCTTTTGTCCCCTTCTTCCGATTCTCACTAGGCTGTGTAATGCGAGATCCGAGATGACCCTCGAGCCAGCTGCTTCTTGCTCCAGTGTTGGATCACTCCCACACATGAGCAAGCAACATAATATTTGTTTCTATTAGACGCGCCCCCCTCCTATGTCCAATCAGTAATTGGCACGCTTTTTACTCTTCAAAGTCGTCTGAAGGTGGGAACCGGCGGAGGCTGATGAGTGAGCCTCTCGGTCTGGGTGTGGGCCGGCCGGTGTGGGGTTAAGGGTGATGTGTTTGGGCTTTCAGCACATGCTGACTCAACATCATTCAGCGCGGCTGACCTTACGGCCCCCTTTACGCCGCTGAGCTGCAGTTTTGGTGTACAGGTGTTCGTACTGTGAGAGGCTGCGGCTTGGTAGAGGAGTCACTCTTGTACAAGGTCCGCAAAAAATGTTGCTGGTCGTGTTTATTTGTCTCCATGTGCAGAGCCAGCTGGAAAGCTTAAATTAATGAGTTTTAAAAGTTGGACAACTGAGAAACATTTGTTGAGCAATTGTAGCCATGTACCAGCACTGTTGTAGTTTTAGTGTCTGCTCTAATTTAAACTTGGAATAAAAGTTTGGTATTCTGCCAGTAATACAATTTGTTTGAAAGGTACAACTGGCCACATCCAAACTACCCTATCAAATCCTCATGTTAAAGAAGTTTAAAGAAAAGTCAGTGAATGGCATTAATGACATAAAAATCATATTCAGAATGGTTAAATGCTGAATGTAATGTCCATTATAAAACATTTAACTGAACCAGTGTTTCTCTACTCGCTTCATCAGGGACCGGTTGTATGTTTTAGGTGCTTCCCTTCAGCCGCACACCTGACCTGAATAAGTGGGTGATTAACAGGCTTCTGCAGCGCTTGATGGCATGCAAAGGAGGTCCTGCAATCATTGGAATCAAGTGTTTTGGAACAGAGGCGCATCTAAAATGCAGTGGCCTCTGGGGACTGGGATTGGGAAACACTGATCTAAACCAGTAAAATTATTAGACAAACACGTTAATCATGTTGTTTCTGCAAGGATTATTCCTCTGTGTTTTCTTTTACCCCAATAAGCTGCAGTTCATGGAGAGGTAACAATCATCATAACAAATAATGCTGTCTTCAAGGGTCAGCAGATGGGAAGATTTATCATTGAATTACGTCGACTTGTTTTGAATTAGATACATAATTCTGCTTTTTCCTAGTGGTTTGAGTCCTGGCCGTGAAGTGCACTTCACAGTGTAAGTCTGGGGAATTAACAGCAAAGTTCTCACGCAGTCCAGAGCCACGCAGCATTTCTCCTTTCCTACCTGTTGCTTTGCACTGCCAGTCAGCTGGCTCAAAGTACATTGTACGTCTTTTCATAGCTTATAAAAAAAAAAAAAGACAATTTTGACTGTCAGAATATTTCCTGATTGTTTTTATGGATAAAATCAGTGACAGAGTTAAAACTCTTACTTAATTCAAGAATGCAATCCTTTAATATGCGATGTAATAAACTTCCAACAGAATTACTACATTTCAGTTCAGTTGCTTTTACCATATAAAAGCAGCTGAACCTTATTATATTGTTATATTTTTTTTAATTGTTGTAGTTTTACTTCATATATGGAAGAGTTAAAAACGTGTTGAATTCTTAAAAAAGTAATACTTATACCATTAATATTCTTTAATTATGATCAAGTATTTAAAAATAAAAATGCATTTGAGTCACGATGACCTATTCTACGTAGAAATAAAAGCACAATCATTCAAAAAAGACAGCAATTTTAGGCAGTTTTTTTGGTCATTATAAACCCTAAACAAAGCATCATCACTACTCTCTTTCTGGATTTTTTTTATGATATATAATTTGCATTTTAAAAAAAAATCCAAACTAAGCATTACATATTTTAAAAGTGGTTTAAAAAAATTGTGAATTGCTTCTTTACCTCACCTTTTCATTTTGTTTCATGATCTGCTGAACACAAATAATAAAACCAAACAACCTGGACAGTTTCTGTTCATATACAATAGAGACCAAAATTATTCACTACCAGAGCAGGTTTAGATTTTTTTTCCCAACTATTAAGAAGTCTGTTTCTGGTAGAAATAAGTTATAAATTATTTATTGGCCAATCAAACCTTTTATGTAAAAGCTGAGTCGTTGTTACCCTGTTAACAATTGTGATGTTTTATTTTGAGAAGCTCCAGCTCTTTGAGGCTGGAAGGTCTCTGTGCAATCACCCTCATCTTTAGTTCCCTCCAAACATTCTCCATCAGATTCTGATCGGGACATTGAGCCAGAAAAAATTGCCTTTAACTCCAGTCAGAAAAAAAACATGTTGGTAAAAGAAAATAACTTTACTTTTACTCTGACCGTTTTGAAAGTTAAAAAAAAGGAAAAAAACTGGTTCTATGATTAGAAAAAACTTTTTTTTTTAAATTGTAAAAGACGTTTAAAAGTCAAAGCCATAAGTCTCTCAGTTCTGAAAGTCTGATTCAGTTTTTCTCCTCCAGCCAGTAGACATTTCCACAATTGAAATTATTTTTTTAAGTAATTCATCTGATTTGTATTAAGACTTTCTCAAACACACATCCAAAAGTGATATCTGATTGTTCACTTTCTCTTCCTTTTCCATATGTTTTATTGTTGGCAGGCTACTTCCAGGGCTAAATTACATTTGCTGTCTTGGTGAAGCTCAGTCGCTTACAGAAAAGCATAACACACCACAGAAAATCTCCTCTTTCATTTGGACCGGTCTGCAAATAATATCGGAAGGACTAAGGAGGCCATGTTTTAGATCACTGAGAGGAAGAAATCTGGGTTTAATATTCCTTTGTATAAACTGTGGGAAGTGAACTGCAGGAAACGCGGATATTCACCTGCAAATCATCTGAAGCTGACAAGATGTGTTAAACGATATGAGGGTAATGGTGGCTGGAAGAACACTTAGAGGAAAGGACAGTGCGGCTGCCTATATGTCCAGTTCAGAGTCAAGTTGCTCGTTGTTGTCTGTTTTCTTTAACCGGACAAATAAAACAGCTGAGAGACTTATGTAGGTGATATGAAGCACATCAGTCTTGATTTGCAAAGGTGGAGGAATAACTGCTGCTTTTGTCTTCTCTCAAACATTGAGTGGATCTGTGCAGACATTCTTGGTTTTTTTTTGTGATTTTCTTTTACTTTGAAACCTGAACACAACACTTCTGCTGTTTGCCATTTGATCCCTGAAGCTAAAAATAAAATAACCGACTCAGAGAATTTAGGTGGTAAAGTCCTGTCTCCTAACTCCCTCTTTCAGACAGATCCCTACTTCCTCTAAACAGACGGCAGTTAATCGTCTCATGCCTACATGTCAGTCTTCCTGTTGCACATTTTCTATGTTGTCTCTTTGAAGAAAATTTAGTGAGTGAACACTGACAGACAGACATGGGCAGAGGCACTGGATTCTGTTAAACTACAGACAGATGAAGGTATCAAACAGGTTTGCAACAAGGCAAAACCTTAAAACTTTAAACCCTTTGTAGATATAGGAACCTCTGTTGAATGCCTGGTTACATGCTAATATTTTCATCTAGTCCCATCCGCTGACTTTGTGTCCAACCATGCTTAGCGCCGATTTGGCAAAATGATCTATGAGAATCTACCTTTAAAAGTTTGTTTTTTCTCCTTGCGAATGATGATAACGTCATAGGGGAAGTTTAAGTGACTGACTAAATTCTCTGTAATATAATCAATGCATTGACTGGTTGGTAACTGTGCATGGTGTAAAAATGAGTGAATATCTGAACTACAGACATCATTTCTCTACTTACAGCTCACTCAGCCCATTGCATTATGGTCCATGGTCAGTATTCCTGACACGTTAGGAGGTACTTAAGATAAATCAAGGACTTATTTAGGTCTGATTTGTTTGTTTAATTTTTAATGTCACATTAAAAAGTTGTCTAGGATGCGTTAAAAACTTGTGTGATGTAAATTGTTAAGTTCTCCTTAGTTTTATCGCAGGTCCACCACACGACTCTTCTAAAGCAGTAAAGTTTCCAGTTGGAACTGCTCTCCCTCTCACGGTTTCCTTCGATTAAACAGATTATCTCAAAAGCATCTTCTCAATGTCCAATTCATCATTCACAGTTGATCCTTTTTCTAATTAAATGGAAATCAAAATGTGCTTTTCCATATATACTTTTTCGGTCTGTTTCCATTTGTCGTTTTATTTGTTTGCCATGTTGTGTGTTTTCATGGTTTTTATTTTGTGAGAGAGCCTTCAGCATTTTTCAGCCTTCATATTGACACTTGTTCACATGTCTGTTACTAGAGAATGAATTTCCTGGAGCGCTTTGCGTCCAAAAGCGTGAGCCAGCTGAGCTTTTTTTTTTGTTTTTCAACTTGGACCAGCACGACATTCAAGGAGGAAAGAAAACGCAGACTTTTACTCCAAACATTCCCCGTCAAACGTTCCAAACATTCGACAGGGAATGTAATGCAGTTTCAGTTTTATTGAGCAACATGTGGATCTAATTGTTTCTAGAAACCTTAGGTAATTAGATTTTAACATTACTCATAAGTGCTACAGGTGTTTGGTTTAGCGTTTAGCACCATCAGCTCAAGATTCTCAAAGTTTAAAGCTCATATTATCAACACCCTTCTTTCCAGCAGTTTTTCTTTCCTCCAGACTAAAGCACTTTGAGATTTCTTTGTTGTTTACCCAGAAGTGTTCAGCTCCAGGTCTCTGTTGGAGTATTAGGGGTACCAGCTTTCAGCAGTCTGGTGGGCCAGCAGCCCCACAGCGACAGCCTCCTATGCGCTTTTATTTGGCCCGTAGCCAGGAGGTGTCAGAAATATTGACACGCTTTCACGTGACGGAGACTTTGCCAGCCAATCTCCCCCACCCTCCTTTCTTAAAGCCCGCCATTCTGTCTGCCCAGCCAGGTATTGTAGGGCCCTGTGAAGGCCCTCTGAATAGTGTCAAACTTGATAGTTCTCATTTTGCTTCCTGTACATGGCAGAAGAAAAAGTGCCCACCGTGTGGGTTTTTCTTTTGTGACGACCCTTTCTAGTCCTCCTGGGAACACACCACATTCCAGCCACAATCATCCCCCCCACCCCCACCCTCCTTTGTGAATCCGGGCATTGTGGGTGAGCCTGCTATGCCGATAACCCTCCTACCTCTCGGGTGTAATGCAAGAAGAGCATCATAGAGGTCTAGACTTGTATTTCTGCATGCAAAGCCGGATAATGAGCAGAAGGTTTTCAGTGATTTGGCAGAGTTCTTGTTTGGCTCTGTTTATGTGCAGATCCACTCCCTACGATATGATTTAAGGTCTGCTACATCTGGACAAATTACCACACCAGTGTACCATGCATGGGCCCCATGTGTCAGTTATGGTTTATGTAACTACATACGCGGAACCATAGTCTGACCTGCTAATCCCAGAGGCATCATTTCTAGTGTGGCTCAAAGAAAGATTTTCCTGCATCCAGCCACCAGAACTAAGTCGGCAAAAAGAAAGTTTCTGATTGCAGATATGATTTATTTCATGTTTAAATGTACAGAAGGGTGAGTTTTAGGTTTTGGTCTCCGCTCCAAGACTTTCAAAAGGTTTCTATCCTCCCATTTATGGGAATGCAGATCTTTGAACACCCTTGAAAATAAAAACTAAATTCAAGACACATTTCCGATCACCAAGCTGGTGAAGAAACATCGTTTTTGCTGCTATGCAACACTATGTTGTGTGTTATTGTGTCATGAACCATTACCCCCTCTGGGTGAGGAGAACATGTTTTTCCTCCTCTTTGTGACAAGAAGGAATTGTTAAGGTTAAGTAGATAGGGCAGCCGGAAATAATTACCAAGCACTTGCGAAGTCCAGCCCCCCTCATCCCTCCTCCTTTTGTCTGTCCTTTTCCTTTCATTTTAACAATCTTTTCAATGTGCAGATCTTGTTTATGATTAAATTCAGGCTGTACTTGCCTCTAAGCGCAGCAAAAAGATGTTTCACTAAAACAAGCTGTAGTTTCGCGGTTAGACCTGTAATTTACTGGGCTTAGATGCCATCGCAGGCTCCTTGGCAAGAAGAAAGGCGGGCTTTTGTGTGGAGTTCATGGAAAATGACCCCCTCTCTACAAATCAACTGGCAGATGACAGACAATGATGAAAATTAGATTCTTTGAAGTTGTAATGGCCATTGAAATGTGTAAAATTCTTGCATTGAAAGGAGAACCTCCTGGAAAGGCCTCAGTCTTTGGGTGGCTGCTGCCGGCGTGCTGGGAGGTTCGTCTGTGTTTTGTCGCCGACTTCCCAGTGCTTGTTTGCTAATTCCCTGAAGAATTGGACCAGATCTTTGATAGGAGCCTGAAGGGGCTCCCAGGTCCCACCTACTCCAATTGTCACACTGGCCTACTTTCTTTCAGCCTGGTGATAAACATCTGGCTTGTTGGGATGAAAATGGAGTTCCATCAGATTTTAGTGGCTGTTGGATTTCTCTCTTGTCTTTGGTGGAAGACCATGAGCCATTTCTTGGGCTAGTGCTAAACTCGTGCGTTTGTTTTGGTTGCATTTACCCAGAGTGCTCTGTAGTCTGATATCTGCTTGCATCCACATAAGCATTCAAACTGTTTCAGAGTTCACTTCAACCGAACCAAGACCTAAGCTTTTAGGCGAAGCAGAGTTAAACCATTTTGATCTGCATCAGAAATCTATTAAAAGTCCACATTAGACCGAAAACCGCAAGGGTTAGGAATAATAACTTAATTGTACTTAGACGCATATTTACATGTCAATGCACAGTTTCCATTGCTTTAAGCTGGCGTAGTATTGAGGTAGTTTTTTAGGAAGATAAAGTGATATTTCTTCACAAGAGCTTAGAACAGTAACTGGTAAAATGTTCCCCATAGACAATAACAATCTAATCCATCATTTGTCTGTTATATTATTATAATTTTGCAAAATATTACTTCTATTAAATTCTAAAATACACAAATCAAAAGCTAACCAAAGGTAATTTGTAAGCTTAGTTTTAAATATTTTCTTACCACTTAAAAAATAATTCATTTCAAGTAAGTCACATGCAGAATGTGGTATTTTAATCCAAGAAAATTCAGCAACTGTAACCGTTGAATTATACTAAGTGAAATCCATGAGCCGAGAATTTTGTGGTTGAGGACAACTGGGCATGAGCAGTAAAACTGTTAGCTTGAACAAACTTTTCAGCTTTTAATGAACTACACGGATCAAGAAGTAAAAAGAAAGTAAAGTTAAAATCCTGGCAGGTCAAAACACTAAAACGGGGCAGTTTCAAAATGAGAAATGTCAAAAAAATCCATCATATCAATGAAACGATAAAAACACAACCAAAACATTTCGCTTGCTTTATGGCGTCTATAAAAATGTTCACTCCTCAGATTTATAACAATTTACTGTTCTTCAGCGCCCCTGATATTTAAAGTGGAAATAATTCTCTCCAGTCTGATGATGGACAAGAAAAACATGACACAGTTGATTGCATATTTCCATTTCGACTGCCAACCAACATTTTCCTGAAGTCAAGACAATTTTTTTTTTTTTTTTTTTTTTTTTTTTTTTTTTTTTTTTTTGGGCCCGAAGTTTGAGATTACCTCCAGATGACCTGTTGGAGCAGTCGGATTCATATTTTTGGCGCCATCATTGATGCTTTTCAGGAAAGACTAAATGTCTGTAACTAGGGTAACAAAACCCTTCTGTGACTGCTCAGTATCAACTCATTTTTCCAACTTCTATTTTTTCTTCTTCTTTTTTTTTATCTACTAATTAATCTAATATGATGTGGAGGATCTATAACTTCAAGTTGGATCATTGGGACAAATTGACTCGTCT
>NW_006800087.1:1253600-1338113 GCF_000485575.1 Poecilia formosa
ATTTCAGTTAGATTTATGAAACATAACTTAGCTGTTGTTTTTCTCACTGGTCATGTTTTGACCCACAAATCAACTTATCGTCCCCTCCATAAAATCTCTGGGAAGTCTTTCTGTCGAATTTTATATGGAAGTCCGTGTTCTGCCAAGGGAGCCAAAATGTGAATGTAAAACGCCCAACACAGAGAACCTGACTGCTGAAACTTCATCATGAACCGACATGAACCCTTGCCAAAAGAGAACTTTTTATTCGGTCATAATCATATTTCTCCGTTTAAGAAGGTTCAGCTGTTTCTTTTAAGCTCAGTCAAAAGTGGCCAAAGTCACAGTTACATTTTCCACCAGCCACTAAAAATGACCCTTACTTTTTGTTTCCTGTCGAAAGCTTGCTTTTCGTCACCGTCTGTTGTTTTTCTTTTCTTCCTTTTCCCTTAGGACATCACAACTCTGACGGGGGTCCCGGAGGAGCACATCAAAACCCGCAAGGTTCACATCTTCGTCCCCGCCAAAACGGCCATGCAGTCTGGCATCAACAGCACCAAGAAGTGGAAGATGGACTTTGACACCAGAGAGCGGTGGGAGAACCCGCTGATGGGCTGGGCCTCAACGTAAGTCCACCACTTGGAGTGAATCTGGATCATTGCTAAGTGGGGTCACAGTCGTTCTAATTGTGTCCTCTGACGTTTCTCTCCTGGGATGTTTTCTTTCTTCTGCGTTTCAGGGCCGATCCTTTGTCCAACATGGTGCTCTCGTTCTCCTCAAAGGAAGACGCCATTGCTTTTGCTGAGAAAAATGGTAAGAATCCATAAAAGTGACAGAAAACAGAACAATAAAGGCTGTGAAGTATGTAAGACGGTTGGTTAAACTGATTGTGAATGTTATGCTTCAGTACAAACCTTTTATTTATTATTTTGGTTTATAGTGCATTCAGTTAAGTAATTGTAATGATCATGACCAGCTAATTATTTTTTTTGTTTGTTTTTTTTAAAATAAAATTCTGGTTTCAGTGTTACCTAATGGCACTTTGCAGAGTTTATTCTTTACTTAGATGTGTGAATGAAAAAATTTAGTTTTTATGCTTCACAAATATATTTACGTTTTTAAATACTTTCCCACTTCAGAGCTTCGCAGGTCAAGTTCCTTATTCTGTGTGCTGTGATCTGCAAAAGTATTCACTCCCCTCAAAACTTTAACGTGAGTCGTTTCATACGACTCATACGACTAGCCACAGGAAATTAAACGTGTGCAGGCCTAATGAGACCAAAATGAAACTTGCCCCGCATGAATGATGCAGCATATGGCTAAAAACCACCTCAGGTCATCATTCGCACTTTCGCACATGGTGGTGGCTCCATCATGCTGCAGGGAAAGTAGTCATATCTATGTATACTCCAAGAAAACCTATTAATGGCTGCAAGACACTTTAGATATGTTTGGTAGTTGCCATCCTGCAGCACAATCACTCTAAATATACAAGCAGAGCAACAGTAAAATGTTTTAAATCGAACAACATTCATGTGGGGCAACGATCTGTTCAGAGTCAGCATCTATATTTAGTTGAGAATCTGTGGCGAGATTAAAAAACTGTCCATCTACATTTCTTCAGTAAATGTAGCTGAGCTCCAGCTTTTTCAAGCAGGAACTGGCTACAAAATAAAGTCGTTAAAGGCACATTTTAAAAGACCTGCAGCTGGAATTGCAGTGAAAAGTGGTTCTATGAAGATTTTACTCCAAGGGACTGAAATGTTACACCTTTCAGATGTTCATTTGTAGGAAATAAAATAAAAAAATTAAAAAATATGTATTTTTATTTCACAAAGATGCACCATCGTGTTCTATCACATAAAATCACAAAGTTTGCGGTTGGAACATGACAAACTGGGGAAAAATTTAAGGGGCGCAAGTATGTGAACTCATATGTGTAAATGAGCATAATATGGGCTCTTTATTGCTCAGCTGATTCGCTGTTGTAAACCCAGTGACTGTCATCGGAGAGTAGAAAGACGATTATAATACATCACCTGTTTAAATCTAGATAAAAATAAAAAAAAAAAAAAAAGCCTCTGGAAAAACAGACACAAAAGAGAAAAAGTTTGGAATGATTCAATCTGAGCTGAACAGGCAGTTAAATATGAGTGATGTGTTTTCTGTCTAGCAGCAGTCAAGTTGACTCTGACTCAGAGAACCAAACCATCTGGGGAGGCTTGTTGAAACCAAGTAAAGGAAACTGGCTTCTTCTGTTTATTGCGCCACGAAAGCGATTAGAGACGTTCTGAATACACGCAGCCTGTAAATGTCCGCCAGACACCTCATCGGCGCTAGAGCCCGTCCAGTGAACGGACGGGACGCTCTCACTTACTGTCGTTTTTTTTTTTTTTTTCCCGCTAGGTTGGAGCTACGAAGTCACAGAGAAAAGGACCTCAAAGCCCCGGGTGAAGTCGTATGGGGCGAACTTCTCCTGGGACAAGAGGACCCGGAGGTCTGCAAAGTAAACCGAAGGACCCATCTGTTTCCTGTCCCGACCTGCGTGTGTCCCGCTGCGGACTTATTTCATTCTTGTGAATAAATGCATAATTATATATAAGAAAACTAAACAATTGGGTCATCATTGCTTTCGCTCTTCAAACATTCACCTCATTAATTGACTACCCGGCGCATTCTCGCCGAGTAATGAGGTGCCTGATCTCCCGGTCGAGTTGTGCAACGGCGAAACAGAGTGGTACGTTTCATTGCATTGAGAACCTGTTTAAACACACAGATAAATGTATCTGGGGGCCAAAGCCGGGGACATTGTTTTTATCCCGTTTCCCAGATTGTTTCATTGTTTGGAGAGCTGCAAGAGAGGAATTTTAAATGGGAGCTTTGAACAGTCCTTTTACAACATCTGTGCAGTGAGGTTAGCATTGAGCACAATCCCAAACTGTTAACTCCCAGGAGGCTTTTAAAGATCCTGGCACACTTAAAGGTGAATTTTGATTTCCTTTGATGCTTTTTTTATATGAAAGCATAAATGGTTTTAAATTGACAGAAGATTAAACAAGTTCTCTTCAGGTTCTTAAAATGCCCTAAAAAGACCTACAATTAATAGTCCCCATTTATACCTTCAAAGTCGAGTCGGGTTTATATATAGCACACTTCAGCAACGAGGCAAGTCAAAGGGCTTCACATGGTAAAAACAACACAACCAATTTATAAAACAAGCAATATTGTGTGACGATTTAGTAAATGCGATCACCATAATCGTCAAATATATTAGTTAATGTTCCCGGTATTATGAATTAAAGGTAACTGTAGGCAGATGGGTTTTTAACCTTGATTTAAAGGAGCTCAGTGTCTCAGCTGTTTTGTAGATCTGACATAAATCAAGATTTTCTGTTCTAGGTCTAATGTAACTTTTATTATGTATTTTAGAGAAATGCACTGCTTGATTGTTGTGATTTGGATGTTGTTACACTCTCATAAAACTTAAAAGCCCAAATATTCAATTTCCCCCATAAAGCCGCATATCCCGCTCCTGAATCTGCTTTATCATGCTTTGAGGAATTAAAATCCAAAGGCTGGTGTTGTCTTACCAAGTACTGACTCATTTGTCAGGGGAAGTTGAATATTTAACATGATTGGGCTTGACAACAGAAACGGTCAGTTGGCTAAAACCCGTTAATAACTTCTGAGGGCAAAGTAACCAAGGGTAAGTAACCAAGGTAAAAACACTGAAATCTCTCCTTCGACAAGGTGAGATTTGACTGATTGACAAGTAAATTAACATTTTATATGGCTCTAAACGTCCTACAATGTGAGGAAACGTTTAACTATTTGGGATGGAGTTTCTGGTGATTGTCATCCATTTTTAGTCATAAACGTAATTCACTCATATCATCTCTGGTTTATAGAATAAAATAAAAATTTTCTACTAAAGAACAAATCTGCCAGAGGGAAAATGCAAACAGTTAATACGAACTCGACATTTGAGCAAATATAATAGACACAAGTTAGAAAAGCAGCATAGTCAATATATATTATAGTTTATATCTTACACACAACCGGTTGTGGTGAGGTCACTGATAGTCTCCACAAGGTATGAAATACCACTGCAAAAAGAGGCTGGTAATTCAGAGTGCTATTTCCAAGAAAGTTAATGGAACGTTGTGTGGAAGGATAGGGGTTGGAAGAAACAGATGAAGAAGCAACAGGGATCATTGCAACTTTAAAAGGAGTTTGATGTAAAACCCATTTTAAGTGTTTCTGAAGTTCACCGGGTGCGGACTCAGCTGGAGGTGTTCTGAGGATGTGTGTGGGACGTGGGCTATGCTATCACTCCTTATGCTAACCCACTCCTAAACCAGAGCCAAGATTAAAAGCATCACATCACTATTATGTTTCAAACATGGGCAGGGTCTTCTTTCAGAAGGATCGTTTTGTTCCAAACACACCAAAATGTTCGCTTGGTTTGTCCAGACTACAACTATAAAAGTTTGTTAGTTTTCACCAGGCCTAAATGTTTTCTTGCAACTTTCCACAGTGCCGTGACACAACATCCTGACTGATACCTTTAAACCGTAACATCAACATCCTCAGAGGATAGCTGAAATCGTATTTCAATACATTACAATTGATGGCAAATGTGACTGAATCCTGAAACAAAAATATTACTTTAGACTTACACAACTGAGATATTGCAGATTCGTTTTTCAGTTTATTTGTACAGGATAAAAGTCCCTTTAAGGTTTGTTGTTGTTGTTGTTGTTGTTTTTAAATCATCCTTTAATGTCCCAGTTGGGAATAAAGGACTTCCAGAAAACAAACTCATGCTGGAGGATAAGGAGATCAGTCGAGTTTTATTTTGCACATGAATCATTTCCATGACACTCCGACTTCCATTCCTGACTTGGAGCATAAAAACTTTTTATTTCTTGCTTCATGTTTTCATCAGTTTGCCGGGGTACAAGTTGAAATCGTCGGAAAAGCCGTAAATTCTCGGCGCTGCCCAGCTACGCTCGCTGCCAGCTCTTGTTTACGCTCTTTGTGCTCAGTGAACAGTGGTGTTGCTCTGAATCCCGAACTGCGTGACTGCGCTGACATTCACACACCAATCATGGGAGCCTAATTGGTATAGACCTTCGTTAATTAACGCACTGCGTTGCAAGTCTCTCACAGCCTTGCGCTCGCTATTTATTTTGCTCCATCTCTCAGCACATCAAACGCACCGATCTGATATGAGCGTAATGACCCATCTGAACAGTGAGGGCATGAATCGCTTTTCCCCTTTGAAAAGCCCTCAGAGAAGAAGGAGAAGAGGGAAAAAAAACACCTCTTGGCACAACTTTGTATCATAAAAGTTGAAAGCATTCCACCCGTCTTGGCCTATAAGCGCAGTAAATTATGTGAAATGAGAATGGCAGCGCAGTGGCATTGTTCAGAACCATCATTACAACGCAAACATTGACGATAAAGCCGCTCTGATCCATCCGACACTGAACATTGGCTCCAAGTGATGAGCAGTCCAAACAGCTTAATGGCCTTAGAAGCAAAACACAGCCACGGAAAAACTGCTTGGACATGAAAAGATGCTCATCACGTCCAAAAATGTGCATTTATTCTTTGCGTTAAATGCTCTTGTTTAGTTGTGGTACTCTCCGATGCAGCCTGTTTCAGTTTATCTCTCCCTCTGTCACAATAGAAATGTCTGGCATTATTTTTGATGCCACTTGGAACACAAAAAAACACTCCTCAGCCTCCCTACTTTCCAGAATCAGTGTCAGCGTTGCTTTGGAAAACACACTCACGTCACCATGTGCCGTTTGCAGTTGTTTACCTCCCACTGGGTCCTAATGAGGGCCTGAAACCAGTGGTGTCAGATCACATGTGCCAGAGCTAAGAGCAGCAACAAATAAAAACAATCACATTCAATGCACAACATCGGGACATGTGTTGTGTGTTCTGTGATGTTTCCTCTAAGAGTAACAGTGTGTGTGCTGACAAACTTGTCAGCATCTTCTGAAGGTTGATTTAGTGGAATTTTCCTCCAACACGTGTGGTAGTTTTCCATTGTGGTGGATCTCCATGGCTACCCACTCTTAAGGCTTTGTACTGTGGAATACTGAGTCAAAAAATGTGTTCATTACAGTAATTCAATCAAAAATTGAGCCTGATGCAGATGTTTATATCTTGCATGCTTTTGCACCTTTTTCAACCACACTTTATCCTTCCACTTAACTTTTCATTTGTGTATTGTTTTATAACCCCACCGGCTTCAATGTCGTTCTGTTTTACTCTCCTTGTTGAGGGTGTCAATGTCTCCCTGTTAAGTCTCCCTTCCCCGTCACTTTGAAGGCTGAAACCTTTTATTAAAATCATTTTCTGTTGGTTTTCTGTAAAGTTATTTTCTAAGAAAACTAACATTTGGATTTTCATTAGCTGTAAATCACAATCACTGTTAAAATCAGTAAAGACTCCCAAAAGTGCCATAAAACATGTTATCTAGTCTTTGCAATACAACTGAAAAAATAATCAATTTGTGTGGGAGTTGCAAAAGAAAAAGTGCAAAAGCCTGGCTGCATAAATGTGCACTTCCTTAAACTAAAGCTCTGTTAAACAATTTTCTGATTCAGTCTTCTTGAGTTCACAGCTGGTTTCAGGCTCTCATTAGATCCCAGTGGGAGGTAAACAACTGCGATCAGCTGACCTTCTCAGATTTGATTCTGTTCTACATTGTTCCACATTTGCCATTTTCCTATAGGGTAAGGAATAGGGTTAGGGTAAAGAGGTCATGAGATGCCCACATAATCCACTGGAAAACTTTTGAATGCTAACATTGATTTAACAAACTATTAGCTTTGTATTAGCTTTTTTAGAGCTTTGTACGCCTGTGCAACCAGGCCATTACACCCGTTTTTAAATATTTTCCTTCTCAAAGATACATTTGTTTGTTTTTTCTGTTTAATTCCACAGGGAAAATGCCACATCATCTGGAGGGAAAGATTTTAAGTGATTTATATTTAACTTGCTTTTGTACTATCACTTTTTAATTCAATTACTTAAACTTTAAGTGGCATTTAAACAAAAAATGGATCATGTTTTAGCAAACAAAGAAATGCTGACCTCGAATGGTAGCTAACCTGTACATATAAACAGAATTTAGAGTTAATTTAAGTGGATTCTCTGCCTTCCTAACGTATTTGCACACCGTATAAGGAATCCACATGTGCTTAGCAGATTAGCAAAACATTTTTTCATACTTGATTCGTGCAACAGCAACAATAAGCCAGGCAATAAGCCAGGCACCTGCTCGTTATGACAGTGTTTTATAGTGTTTTCAGTTACTAAAGCAGTCTTTAAGTTTAACTGCTTTAATGGATTAAGTAAAAATTGGCCTCACCAGCTGGGAGATGTAATAAAATGTTGCAAAGGGTGATGGGCTGTTTTTAGAGACCACCGAACGGCCCGTCAACTGCTGAAACACTCCCGAGGTGACGTAATATTACAGCTCTAATATGATTAAGACACAAAAAACAACTTGAGCTTACCACTGCTCATCATGTACTGCCAAAGGGCTGTTTTCACCCACTGCTACGCTGATTAAGGTCTCTGGAAATCCTTGAAACATCTACCGTCAACAGGAGATGAGTGTTTGTGAGGCTTTTATGGGTCATCGTTAACCTCTCACAAGTTTAAAGAGGATTGAGAAATCAGAAGATCTTTGGGTTGGACGTTGACATGGAACGGTGGAGAAGAGTTTTTGACAGTCGTTCAACATTAAAGGGGATCTATTATGCCAAAGTCACATTTTGCACATTTTCATACTTTTATTTGGATCTCTACTGTTTCTAAAGCAACACAAGCCCTTAAAAAAAAACAAAAACACCCCCCCACCTGTTTGTTTTTTTGGTGTCTGGAAAATGTCCTGTTCCAAAAACTTGTGGAATGTAACATCACAAAACAGCAGGCACTGCTCCTCCCCTAGCAACACCAGCAGAGCCTAACCACTTATCTAGCAACCCAAGAAGAGCTCCAGCATGTTTGGCCAACTGGTTTCATCGCTGCATGCTTTGTACAATGCCTGCTGGAAAAGACAAGTGTTTTGTTGTTGACGTACCATCCAGAAGCCACTTGCCGCATTCTTGTTGGTTGTGCAGGAGGCTCGACATCTGCTTTTCAGAGTCGTACGGTTGCATAAGTGTGCATCTGTTTGCAGCCATTTTCACATGCGAGTGTGAAATTTGAGTAAGGGGGCGTGGCCAAGAGCAGGAGCATAGGCAGAACTGAAGAGACTGAAATCTCAAAAACTGTGTGTACGTAGGTGTGAGGCTGCTGCGTTGTGGCAGCGCTGTGGAGAGAAATGCAGAAAGGACAACAGCCTTGAGCCCGTTAGCCTCTTGTATTGTTGTGAGTATTTTTCCCCCACTTCTTTATAGCTCCAGTTCATTAAGGTTAGCAGACAGTTCTACATGCACAGCTCTCCTTATCCCCTTCCGCAGAATTTCTGGACTTTGACTGGACCACTGAAACACCTAGCACTAAAGCTTTAGCTTTGGACAGACTGTCTTCCATTTGACATTTGACTAGTGGAGCTTAAGGTCAACTCAGTGACTGAAAAGTGGCCAGGTCCTATGAGCAGAACAAGCCCAAACCATCACCATCATGACTGAATGTTTGCATTTGGCGCTGATGATCTGTGTTCAGTTTTATCAGACATCTGTAGTCTCATCTCATTTGTCCAAGGGACATACTTCCAGAAGGCATATGTAACTTTGCAAACCTATCCCTGCTGAATCCTTGCACGGTTACAATGGGCTGGTTTCTATCTGCAGCAGTCAGCGGACAACAGGTGAGAGAACTCCTTGGACGGGTTGCCAGTTCATAACAGTGGGACCAGAAGCACACAGGACAGACAGCCATGCACGCACTGGAAGAACATCCAAACACAATAAACAAAGCCTCCACCTGGCATCTGAACCAAGAGCGTTGTTGCCATGACTGCTAATAACTTCACCATGCAGCCCCAAACAAACGTCTTATATATCGTTTTCAGAGAGAATATTTTTTCCTCCTGGCCACCCACCTGAAAAAGTCTTGCTCATCTAGTTTTCTCCTAACATTCCCTGCTATGGTCTTTGAAATGTAACATCCCAACTGAGGTTTGTTTTCTTAATTTTTCAATTAGACATGAATTTGCAGGGGTTGTCTACACCTGGAAAGATTGGTAGCTCTCCTTGATCGTTATTTTCTTGTAAAAGAAAAAAAAAATCAATAAAAAAAACCCATCTGTTTTAAAGTTTGTTGTTGAATTTTTTCTACTTTGGAATTGTGTTGATAAAAACCTGCCTGTTTCTGAGAAGAACAGGTGGTCACACTTGACGATGACCAACTAATCTATTAAAATTTGTTGAGAACAGATCCTGCAAGCAGGACCTCCAGTGTTTCTCCTGACAGAATTCCTGATTATTTTATAATAAGAATACTATTCACTGCCTCCTGCAGCTGAGCAGTGACTTTCTTCAACAAACCGCAGAGAGACAGAGAAGCCAACGTCAGCTGAAAAGAAGTCACTATATGTTAAGCTAAGTACAGTCCAGAGTTAGTGTTGGCCGAATCAGAGGCAGCATACATAAAATAACTTAACCTTTGCTGAAAGATCAGCAGAAAAAATGTAAAAAAACAAAAAAAAAGGTCAGGTATGCCCTTGTACTGTTAGGTTTTCTTCTTTTTATGTGTGGTCTTAAAAACTTAATGGGGCACTCGTCGTCCTGCTTCCAGTGCTTCCCGTCGTTCCCCCCCCCCGACTTTACTGCACTAACTGAGTGTGGGATGGTTTTTAGCAAACAAATTTCTGTTGGAGGCTTGTGTATTTGGAAAAAAAGGTTTGCTCATCCATCTTGAATTGTTTTTATTTACTTTAACAAATGAGTCTCTGCAATTCTGCCACAAAAAACAGTCCTCTGGAACTCGTACAGAGCATCATTAAACCCGGCACTCTGCTTCGACTCAGCAGCTGCCGGTGTCAAAAGTTTGAGTTTAAACGTTTCCTAGAAACTTAGTTGTTATCAGCGCGCCAAATAACACACTCACACACACAAACACACCTACACACACACACGCACACACATTTACTTTCATAGGCTACCTTTCTGTCACTCTTTGCAAATGTTTGAGGGTTTTCAGGACGTTGTGAAAACTTGTGTTCAAGAGCAGAGATCATAGAATAAATATCAACTGTGGATCTTCTAAATAAAATCTGGTGACAAGTAACACCCAGAAGTACTTGTCCTAAAATGGATCGTTTTTTTACTCATCATTTTTCATCACTGATTATTCTGCCTTGCAAATATATTAATGTTACTTGAATTCTTCTACATTTTGTCACATAAAATTTGGTTAAAGAGTTGGGTTAGATTATAAAACAGTATCCCAAGCCGTTCTCATTTCACAGCACACTGTTCAATCATCATCCAGTCATACTAATAAACCTGCCCTGATAAGGAAAATGTTAAGAAGCGAAGAAGTAAAGATGGACGAACACTTACAGGATGACAAATATGTGGCTGGGCTGGAGGTTCACCTTTGACCCTAAACATCCAGCTGAACTAAAACACATTTATGAGTTAAAATTACCAAGTCAAAATCCAAATCTGTTATTCAAAATCTGCGGCAAGATATAAAACATTGATGCCAATTCACAACAAATATTGGCTCACGATACTTAAAAATTAAGTAAAAAGAATCTGTCAAGCAGACAGATTCAATATCAATTACATACATTTTATTTCTGACTCTTCACAAGAACAAAATAACCACAAAGCAGAAAAAAAAATCTTCAAGACATCCCTCTGCCCATCATTACTCCGTTCCTATAAAAAGGAGTGGACAGAAATAAGCAGCTATATCATCCCAGCCCCTTATCCTTTTTATGTTCTACTCAAATTAAATGCCAGTTAAAACAATAACAATAAACAACTAATGAATTCCATTGCAAAGTAAATAAAAACAATAAAGCGAAACCAGTAAATCATGTATACCCATGTTAACATTCAATTCATGTCCTAATTAAAGGGATAAATAATCCCTTTATGCATTATTTTAAGCTATTTTATGTTTGAATGCTGCTTTAGTTAAACATGTAAGCTTGTCCTAAGAGAATGTCAATTCAGAAAGCCTTTGACTCTGAGGTGACAGGTTGAATACAAATGCATGCCATACTTTTCAGATTTCTATTTGTAAACAGTTTTGAAAATCCTTTTTTTTTATTCCGCTCCACCTCACCATCAAATCCTTTGAAAATATTCCACTTTTATTTTTAAAAGCTTTTGTTTTTTTCTCCTATTTTCAGAAGAAATTTGTCACCTTGAAGACAGAACAATACGCTGCTTACAACATAAGACAAAGTGCTTCTTTCAGCAGACCTCTCAGGGTGCAAGGGGAAAAACCTAATCCACAACTTAAAGTTTATTTTAGTTTCTCATCACAGTGATGATGTTTCTGACTCCGCTGGTTTTTAATTTGTTTAATCTGGCCCATGAAACACATTCCTGTCTGCTTATTTCTTTGCAAAAGAACCTCCTTGATGGATTTTCCTGAAGCGTTGCATTGTCATCATATGCAGTGCCGTAGTAGACACCTAAAATATTTATCAAGTCACAGTATCGGCAAGGCTAAAATACTCACTCCGCAGCATGAAGAAAAGCCAAAACATACAGCCAGAGGCATTTAAAAAAAAAAAAAAAGATCCTCTACAAAAAGAAGAACAAGGAGTCCCGATCAGAACATCCTGCTGTTTGTTTGGGATTACAGGGCAAGATCAAAAAATAACCTGCCTGCCAGGATTCTTCAGAAAGGAGACAGGAATAAGTGCATGTCATGATGGGTACAGCAGAAACAGAAGTATTAAAACCTCTGACATGACAGGAGAAATCTCACACCTCATTTACATGTTGTCTTTCGCATGTGATCTGTATGATTTATAAGCCAGACCGCAGCTGGAGCTGGCTGAGCGCGGATCATGATGGGACTTTCAGACAGGTGTAAAAGCAATCTGTGCAGCGGGAACACACTCTGAGAAGAAAAGTAAAACTTAATCCCACAAGTTGAGAGGTCAACTCTCAACTCCCTCAATGCTCCTCAAATCGGAGAAACCAGACCAGAGCAAAACTCACCGTGAAAGTGGAGCGGTTCGTTTGTGTAGAAAATGCAGAAAGAAAAGAGACGACAGAAGAAAAAGTAACTTGATAAGAAAGCTGATATAGACACTGAGTCTTTGCTGGATCCAGTAAAGACTTGAGAGATGCATTATCTTGCAAGTAATTTTTATCTTATCCTCCTTGGTAGTTTATGTAAGTTCAAATAAAGAAACCATAACAAACAGTTGGTAATGAACAGTGCTATGAAAAAGTATTTACCCCGTACTGATTTCTTCTTTTAATGCATATTTGTCACACTTACTGATGATTCAGATCATTAAACAAATGCATATATTAGAAAAATATAAATATAGAAGAGACAGATTTAATTCTGTCATTAAATCATGAGGTTTAACTGCATGTCTGGGATTTACACTAACCAGCCAGACAGACTCTGGATGTTTTCAAAAAGTATTCTTATTTTATTTTCAAAAATGTCAAAAATAAATGAATAAATGTTTAAAAAAATGATAAATTGGTCTCCAACCAGAAGTCAACAAGACAGGCTTTACCTCAGATAATAACACAAATAAGCTAACCTGACAAACTTCTTACTTCTTCTTTTTTTTCTTTTTGGGTTTTATGGCGGGTGGCAGCCAATGTCTAGACGAAATATTGCCGACCTGACAAACAAGGCATGAGGGAAACTTAAATAGTGGCTGATCAGCACACTGCTGACACACAGGAGTAAATGACTAACAAACTAACTTACAAAATAGAACTAATACATAAATCTTAACTAAAACAAAAACTATTGGAACAGAGCTAGCTGCCCAGAACAGAAGAAAATCAAACTAATCAGTACGTTTCCCCTGGTCCTACTAATTATGACCCACTGAGGAGCTTATGCCGTATAAGGAGAATAAAATCAGCTGCTGTTTTTTTTTCTGCATTGCTCTCCAGCTGCATCTCCAAGATAACTGGTTCCTCAAAGCAAAAATAAATTAATTTTAACCAAAGTATAACAAACTGACAAAGTTAACCAAATGTGTGCAAATAGTCAACGACAGAGTCAGGCTACTAAAAATGACAATGACTGTTTAGAGTCTCTGCACTGATTTTGGCAAAAATTTTATCTAATTTTGAAGCACACTACGCATGAAATAAACTTCAGAATAAAATTGAAATGCTGAACTCATTTTAATCTTCTAGGAGTTTTTTATTTTTATTTTTTAAATATAGCAGAATCTCAGTGTCTATGTCAGTATTTTAAAACTGATTATAGGATCAAAATCTTCATTTGGCAAAATCTGACTCCTCTATCTCTAAACAGTTCTCCAGATTCTGTCTGACTGAGACGGTCGCCTGTCCAAAGCCGTCTTCAGGTGATCCTGCAGAGTTAGACCTCAACTCTGGTTTGGCTTTTTATAATTCAATTTTCTTCTCATGAAGTTCCTCTTATGTGACTGAGCTTGGGCTCACCGTGTTGATGAAAATAAAATCCCTCCTCATCTTCAGCCTTAAAGCAGACCCATGAAGATTTAGGTTTGAGATCGGCTATTAATTAAAACTTTTCCCGATACACCCATCATAATAATAATAATAAGTGTAATTTATTTCAGGTTTTGGGATGTTTTGGATGTTGATTTTGGAAGAACAATCGTGTGTGTCACAATCCTAGAGCCCAGACCAGGAATATGACAGTTGCAGAGGATTATTGTCGCAGTTGGAAAATAACAGGGAAATCTTGCAGATCCTGCAGTGTTGCTGTTGGCGGCTTCCCTGGCAATTTTTTTTTTTTTTTATATTACTCTGGAGAAACTTGTGGTTTCTGTAGCATTACTATTGCCTCATATTTTATCCAACTATTGATGACTGCAATTACTGTACCATAAATAATGCTGTTGAAATGTATAACCCTGACTGATACCTTTGAATAATAAGGTCATTTTGACTGTAAATTCTCTGCAAACTGTGTTTTCAGCTAAAATATGCAAATGTATGAGATTCAGTAAATGCTTGAACACCTTGTTGCAGATTTGTGGGTTTTTTTTTCTCAGTTAAACTCTGTGGGGAAAATGTCACTTTACATAAGAAAGCAATTTTTATCACAAAACCCAGATTTTTTTGTGTGTGTGGATTTGCAGACTTTTGAGAGTCACTCTAAACATGATGCAGCAGCCTGCGCCCTTCAGTCCGTCCTCATGGGAAAGAAGAAAATGCATTTCAGTAGATTTCAGCATTATTGAAAAGTTTATTTAAAACTTTTATTTCTCTTGAAGTTTTTTGCTCACAGCAAATGACAACAGAACATGTAATATTAGAATATTAAATGAGAAAAAATTAATCAGACAGCTGCAGCTGATCCAGACCGCTGCTGCATGCATTCCCACTAAAACCAGGAAGACAGAGCGCATCACACCCTATAGCTCAGAGGACAGACTTCAAAATACTTCTGTTAGTTTATAAATCACTGAACAGCTTAGAACCAAAATACATTAAAGATCTGCTGTTAGTGTAACAACTTTCCAAGCCACTCAGGTCTTCTGGACTGAAAAGTAGGTTTATTATCCTGCTTAAAGAATATTATCAAAAGTTTCTTAATTTCTCAAACGAGCCTCATCCTGTTCCAGTTTACTGAAATGTTCCAGCAGATTTCATTTCAAAAGAGTAGATGTGTGTTGTTGTTGTAAAGTAGGAAACAGCTCCCTAAAGTCCTAAAGGAACGAATAAAAAGGTTAAAAGAGCCACCATGGAGAGAAGATTGAGCAGATCTTTATGCATATATGTGGGATTTAATAAAAAAAAAACCCTCTTGAGTTTAAAAGGGTTTTTTTTTTATGTTCTGAAATTTTCAGTTTCAGATTTTATGAAACATTTCAAGACATAAAAAAGGCACAAGATCAAACATTATTAAACTTAATCCCTGAACAATTTGCATTCTGAGAGAGCATTTACGAAAACCGCTCCACTAAAAAACAGGCAGAAACAATTTGATACACGCTGCTGATATGAGTGTTGTTCTCTTCAAAGAACGCCGCTCGCTGGCACAGCGCCCCCACCCACCTCTGCCTCTCAGGTCTCAGGCAGGAGAAAGGTTGGGGTTAGGAAGCCCCTCTCCTGGGACTGAAGGCATCCGCACCATGACGCATTCATGTTCCGCCATTTACCGGGTTCTGTATTCATCTCCTCTGCTTTCCCACTCACACAACTATCAGGTTGGACACACAAACCAACGCAGAACAGAAGCCTCCTCCTGGAGGAGATCAAAGATGCTACAAGTAAGTCCTCTGAGTCTGTGTTAATGGCTCTCTGATGCTGAAGTCCGCAGTTTGACGTTAATGGTCGGAACAGGCCACTCAGATGCCTCTGCAGGCCTCTGAAGACAAGTAGCTTTCTTGTGCATAAATTACTTTAAATTCCATTTTTTTCCAGCCTCAGCGCTTGCTTTATGTGTCACTGAGGAAGCATTTAGGTGCTTGGAGTATTAAACTAATGGCTACTTTAATGTCTTTGCTGCTAAATTAGGGAAAAGTTTGTAAAAATGTCTGGAAAAGCAATTCATTTAGCCCAGCGTTTGAAGGTGGCAGGTGGCGATGAATTGTCCCCCAAAGAGTTAATTGGTGGAGAGGAGAAAAACCTTTGGGGAGGGAAAAGTTCACTTTTCTACCTCTGTCCGGTTTGAAGGAGATGTGAGTTGGCAGGGCAGGAGAGGCTCGAAGATTAATGCCGCCAAAGGGGGCTCTGACAGCCTTTCCGCTGGCTGCGGCTCTCTTGGGTGGCCCGATTGGTCTTGGATGTCACTTTTGCTACTTAATCTTGTGTATGTGAACCGGGCTGATTCAGAAGGCGGGGGGTGCTGAGGTTTTGGGGAGCCTGGGGGTGTGTCTTCTCGACAACAACACGAAAGACAAACTGTGAAGAATGCGGGAATGTCACTTTGTTAACGTTTAGCAGATGATGCTCTTGTTTTTTTTTTTGTTTTTTTTTAATGGGCACTGATGTTTTTTTGTTTCTGTGCAGGTTAAAGGAGCTTTGTGAATGTTTAATTCAGTTTTTGTACATCTTCTGTTTTGCTGCATATTTATAAAAAGTAATTTTATATTTTATTTTACAAGCTTATCTAACTGTTTGTCAATATACAAGAAACTGAATAATGTCAATTATTTCGTAATAATTAATTGTAATTCTCGCACTAGCTTCCACGTTCAGCTTAATAAAAATAGTAATTTATGTGCATATGTGCTACAAAGTGCTCTGCATTAAAAAAATCAACTAAAACAGCATCATAAATGATACAAGAAACACAATAAGTATGTTAATTCAATTAAAAAAACAAAAACTGAAGACAAATGAAAAACTAAAAATTTAAGATAAAGTCAAATATTTAAAGCCTTATTATAAAAGTAAGTTTTAAGATGAACCCTAAACATCTTAAAAGAAGATGTTTAGGGTTCATTTAAGTTTTCTTTAATTGCTTCCATACCTATTAACGGTCAGACACCTGGACGTTCATCAGACCTGCTTTAGCTTCTCGTTCCGTTTCGTCTGCGGCTCTCGGTTCTGAAAACCTGGCTGAATCTCTGGGAAGATTGTTGTTTCTCTACAGAAATTACTTCTGCAAATTAGGCACACTACTTCAGTGGAGGTTTTTAAATCCCAGTCGAAAACTCACTTTTATTAGAGGACTTTTAAATAAGTGGGTGACTAACACTGCATGACTTATTGTTTTTTTTGTTTTATGGCTTTAAATTATGTTGTGGTCATGGAGCTGTGCCCCTGCTGAACAGCACCTTAGAGAGCAGCCTGGTGTTTACAATGAATTTTAATTACGGGTATCAGACTGAAAATTTTTAAATCATGAATCATTTCAGCAATTATGCACTAACTTGGACAGGGCATCGCATTTGTAGCTTGTGGTTGCCGTGCTAAAACCACAACGTTGCAACTCATTAAGGCTTCTCTCCTAAATTTATATCCATTAACATCTTAAATCTAAACCTTGATTCAGTTTAACAACTCATTAAAAGTTATCTAAGGATGAAATCAAATATATGATGTGGTTGAATACGTTTAAATGACCAAAACCAGCAACCCATGCTCTGTGGGATTCCTGTGACCACACGGTTGTTGGCGAAAGGGTTCAAAGAGCAGACATATTTCTTCCTTCTGCTGATGGTTAATCTTATTAGAGGATGTTTAGGCTATGTCCTCAGCACTGGAGTAAACAGATGGGAAACGCTGCCACATGATACCAAATACTGGACCCGACTGCTGGCACCTCAGAGCTAGCAGAGCAACCAGCAAAGCAGAAAAAAACTAACACTGGGATACATCAGCGCCTAGCTAATGGGCACTGATGTATAAGCTACATGCTAAATAAACATTAGCATATTTTCTTCATGCTGAATGTGTTTCAGATGAACACTTTTAATGAGGTAACTTAAAAAGCTTTATTTCCTCTTGTTTCTGAAAAAAACCTACAGATGTAAAGATGCGTCATGACCAAATGCTGAACAAGCTACTTCTAGCTCTTTAAGCCAAACTAAACTCGACCTTTTTGACATTTAACCCTAATCCCCATCACCTTAAACACTATTTCAGGCTGCGGCTCTAATCTCATTCACGCTGCCTGACCCGTGTTTGCATCCACGGCTCGCCGCCGAGCGGAGCTGAATCATCTCGGCACCTTCTCCTATTCCCATTGTTTACTCTGATCTTATTTGTGACTGACTCTGCAGTTTCCTGTGTGAGTCAGGGAGCTTCTGTCACTGCGTTCTGTGGGCGCAACGCTGAATATGCAGTCCCACCAAATATGGCCCCCGGCGGTTATCGGGGACTCCTGGCCTGCCAAAAAGTTTGGTAAAACACAGGTGTTCCCTCTCTGCGAATCGACCTTGTTTACTGCAGCGTCCACACACGCCAGAGACTCACTTTTTCTTCCCCTTTTTTTTTTGTTTTCACATGGAAGGTTTGTGTTTTTGAGAGCTGCAAGCTGCCCACATAGTGTCGTCACCGGAGCCGCTTTCCTCATAAACTGTTTAGATTCAATGAGCTAATCCACCTACAGAGCTTGGCCGGCTGCCATGCTGCACGCCAAACAGGCCTAACATATAACGGTTGGTCACACCGATGGAAACCGTTAAATGTTTACTACAAATTATCAGCTGATAAATGGCCTCCCCTGCTACAGCTTGTTTGTTTGTCGAAGGATCAGACCTGTTGTCTTTGCATCAGCCTTCCAGACCGCTCAGCTCAGCTCTGCTCTGAGTGAGCCAAACATGGAGAAGCAGCATTTAGTTTTTCTCCTCTAATTTGGAACAAACCTCCAGAAAAGTGTAAAACTGCTGAAACACAAACTAAAAGCCCATTTGTTTGGAGCTGCCTTTGATTAATAAAACTGGGACATGCAAACTGTTCTTGAAACTGTTATCACATTCCTCTGTTCTGCTGCTGCAATTCAATGTTCTGCTTTTTTATCGTTTTCTTTTTAATCTTGGAAAGCACTTGAATTACCTTGTTACCAAAACGTGCCATGCAAATATAATTACCTCACAAATGTTCAAAAAATGGCACTTACAGGCATAGTTCTCAATTATTAAAAGTGAGGTTCTGTTAAAAGATTTATAGTCAGTCATCATCTTACCATTGTTTGACTTAAATCCAGTGTAGCAGGATGTGAAGTGAAAGTTGGCCTTTGTAAACTTATATGTTCACAGATTTCTGCAACAACAACTACATAAAATCCACTACAACCACCTGCCTAATTATAGTCACCTAAGTAGACAATAGAGTCCAGGCATGGAAGAGCAGCAAAAAGTGAACAAACAGCATCTTGAAGACCAAGAAACACAGCAAACAAGTCAGGGATGAGGTTAAAGATTAAAAACATAGAGCAGTAGGAGTTCAGACTTAAAGTTTTATTATATTTTGCAGAAATATTGTGAAGTGATGATAAGAACTATTTATTATTTCTTTGTAGGCAACTATACGACTGTGACTGCACGGCCCAGAAACCATAGTCCTGAATTCATGTAGGGGGTCAGAAGTTGTTTTGGTCACACCATGCCCAACATAAATCATGAAACATAGTGGTGGCAGAATCATGCTGTGGGAATGAGGCTGGTCAAAGCTGAATACAGGACAATCCTGGAAGAAAACCTGTTTAGTGTTTTAGCAGAGAAAACACTAAACATACTGGGATAGCCACAACAAGACGGCTCAGATTAGGTGTTTGAACGGTGCAACAGCCTCAAAGCCACAACTCTTACAACTTTAACGTCAATAAGAGGAAGTTCTACCAACTAATAAATCAGGGGTCCCATCATCTATGAACAACACAGCTTTCCGATTCCATCCATTCATCCATTATCTTCCACTTAATCCGGGGTCAGGTCTCAGAGGCAGCAGCCCAAACACAGAAGTCCAGACTTCCCTCTGCCCGGCCACTTGGGCCAGTTCCTCCAGGAGAATCCCAAACCAGAGAAACACAGTTCCTCCAGTTAGAAACTGCTTTGTCTTGATTTATCAATGCAGTTAAATCAGGTTCTGTTTATTTGAATGGAACTACTTTGCAAATAAATATAATCTGAAGGCACTTTACAGGAAAAATCCTTTTATAGGCAATTATTTAGTCCATTCAATACAGACATAGTGTGTCTGCTGATGTGGAGAGTTTCACTTTATTGTTACCATCTCTTTGCACTCTGAAGTTGTATTTTACGAGTTCCCAGTCAGAAAACCAACATGAACTCCTCCTGAGTTTGAAGTGGGTAAAATCAGAGTTTTCTGAGCAACCGAGAGCTTTGTGCAAATTATGGCTGGACCAAAACATAATGTAGTGAAACTTGTTCTAATATGCTGTTTATTGTAGCTTCAAATAGTTTGTGTCTCATTTAAACCAAAGGCACACAGATTGATGTGATTCCTGTGATCATGCTAATTTTATGTTTTAATGTGTAAAATTGGATTTTTTCTTTTTTCACTGACGTCTGACGTTGTTTTCCAAAATTCGCTGCACAACAAATAGCAAATCTCTTTATTTTCCAACTTGCAACCAGTTGCTCTCCCCTCCTGGATTTCCAGTAAGCTCCATCTTCAGATACCAACTAATCTGCGCTGACGCAACACGAACATGAGAAATCCCACTGAGATCTTTCTGAAGTATCCCTTTGAAGCAAAAACGCTCATTTATTTTCATCTAACAGGCTCTTCACCTATATAATCTGTCATTCTTGCAGCTCAGACTTCATGTCACTAAGTCTTTATATCTGTCATCTGCTCTACATGAGAGCTTCTGCGCCCTCTCCTCACGCGCTCGTCCCTTCTCCTGCACAGAGGGGCAGAGCGAGACGCAGCGGCGAGGTGTCACATCTGTGCATGTTCAAAGAGTTATGACAACAGAGTCACTTGTAACGAGCTGAGAGTCTGACGGCTATCAGCGGAGCAGGGAAAGCCGAGTCTACACCGCCTGAATCAGATTAGATTCTCCTTACAGACCAGGAGGCAGAGCAGGGATCACATGAAGGATCCAGCAGCTGGGAACGACTTTCATGTGGAGCAGTTTGAAAATCCAGATTTGTCTTAAATCACTCACAGCCAGCTGCCAATCTGTGGTGTTGTGTGCATTCATAAAGAGAAGAGCAGTGAACATGGGCTCAAACGGAGGTGTCATGCTGAGGGATTCGAGATGAGCTGCAGTAATGTGACAGTTAAAACATTAAAGCTGCTCCTTAAAATCCCAAACACTTCCCGTATGCAATGGATCCTTCAGTGGCCACCACTAATTGACCTTTGTAAGGAATGCAACACCTTCTCCTTGACTGACATTTGCTTTTAGCAGCTCCTGTGGGATGGATGGGGCGGCGTGCTGGTGGAAGGCGATAGCGACAGGGGGCGGCGGGAGATCCTCTGGAGATAAACCGCCCCCCCACCTCACCTCACCCGCCCCACTCACATCCCTCACACAACAAAGAAAGTGAGTGATGTTTGTCATGAAAACCAAGAGCCGCGCTCCCCTCTTGTTTTGATGTGTGGGCCACCTGGGATGTGGGTCTCCATCAGCACTCGGGCCGAACCGCAGGGGAAGAGAAAAGCAGAGATCCCGTCTCCAGGACAAACAATCTGAGTGACGAGACCGCCGGATGTCACCAAAACAGACGAGGCATTCAAACACGCAGGAAAAACAAGATGCGCTGAGGTGGCCTCAGACAGGCGGCTTGTTTTCTTCTGGTCATACACAAATATGATTCAAATGCATTTAAATTGAAATTAATTTAATCAGTTTAATTAGCTAAAGAAGCCACTTTTATTTTGTCTAAACATTGGAGCCTTGCACTTTATTAACTGATCTCTTTATAAGCCTTTGTAAGCTGAACCACTGAAATATAGATTTAATTCTTAAAAAGTGTTTTTTAAAGCCACTACAAAGGCAGCATTAATAGAAATTATTTATATGGCTAATCTAAAAGGATTCTGTTTTATTTCATCCACTGGAAAATATTAATTCATATGAATTATTCACCAAACATGGGGAAACAAAATTCAACTGAAACCTGAATTATATTCAGGATTGAAAATTTCAGGTATTTCATTTGGATAATCTCCTCCAAAACAGACCAACAGTTCTGGGTGCGAATGAAATATTACATTTTTATTTTAATAGCTCATTTGAACCTAGAATGACAAAACAAATGCAGTGATTTCTAAAAACTGTTGCAAGTTTGAATTTACTGAATAGCACTCCGACTGTTTGTGTGCATTTCTTTTAAAAAAAAAAAAAAAAACTAAATAAAAAAAATGACAAGCAGGTGGAATTTGGCACCAGAGCTACAACCTGGTACGATGCACATTTCCTCTGCTATATTGTTGATGTTTTAAATCAATAAATTGTAAAAACATTAAATTTGTTGCAGATTTTCCTTAATCTACGCTGTCAATATACAACGAAGCTCAGAGATACAGTTTACACTCCACACAAGCATTTGACTCTTCAGCAACATGTGCAGGATGTTTGACTACTCTTTCAAGTAGAACTGTTTGTGCTCATTTAAATTGGTTGGTTACTTGGTGTAGACCTCACTTTTAGCCACCATTAAGTCCACTAATTTTCAGCAGGGTGAGGCTTTGGAAAGATTTGTTCCAGACGCATCGCCTCATTTATCCATCCCACATTCAGTTCAGATGAGTGTTTGAGATCATTGTCCCAGTGGAACAGTTGTGTCAGAGATTTCACCGACTCGGCCTGAGATAAAATGTTAGGACTGGGATGATCAAGAACAATCCCAGAACCACCAGGGCTGAAGCATGTTGTTAAATGAAATATGCTGGAAAAACTGTTGTCAATCAACCTAAGCAGACGGGGTGGGATGAATAAAAAAGCATCTGCACCGAAATCAGCATCTTTAAGCTCGACAGACAAGAACTGGATGTCTTCTTGGGGAAAGAATTACGGTCAAAGACACAGATTGATTGGAAGAGTCGATACGAAGCTCAAATAAAATGAAATAAATAATAAAAAATGAAGCCCACTTCTTCACCTGTTTTCCAACGGAAAAAATATTTCAAACACTCATCAAAACTAGTTAAATAAAGCATAAGGGCGGATATAAATAAGCTTCTGGAATAGTTTAAACTTTTCCTGTCAGACACTTACCAATTTAATGGAACTGGCAACGTTTTATAGTATTTCTGATCAGGGGAAACGTTCAGAGTTCTGCCAGAAGTTTGTTGCTACAAAAACTGAGTTCATGGAAACTTGCTAAGAAAGATTTATTAAATATTAGTGGAATTGAATGTATGCACAAATTTAAGCCTGTGTGCATCATTTTGATGTTTGAAAAAAAAAAAAAAAAAGAAAAGAAACGTCCACCAAAAACATCAGATTTTTGTTTTTGAAATGTCCTTTTTTTTTGCATAATCTTTCCACTTTAGGAAGGAATAATTCAGATAAATGATGAAAGTCCAAGATTAGAAACATATCTTCTCACGGCAGCTGTTTTAGTTTTGCATCACCTTAGAATTTAAATAATAACTTAATTAAGGCTGGAGAGTTTTGTTGTGTTTTATTAAAAGGTTAAAGTCAAGTTCACACGAATAAAAAAACGCTAATCCAGTGACTCACAAAATACCACCAAGGAAAAAAAAAAGCTTAAACAAACACAAATTAGAGGTAATAATAGAGATGGCGTATCGCGCGCTCCCTGCTTAGCAGGGCTGGAAGTTGTTAAAGACGCTATCAGGGCTAAGTCGTTCATTAGTTTTACAGCTTCTACCACAAATGTACAGGATTATCTCCTGTTGCATGTCTGAAAACACGAAAACAGAATCAAGACAGACAGAAAATCCCTCCTGCAGTGAACCGGTAACTCGTCTGATCTGGCACAACAAATGACAGCAGGAACGCTTTTCAGTTTCTTTACGAGACGGACGACGTCTCCGCAAGAGGAACAACAGTAAATGCAACTTGCAATATTGTCCATAAATATGTATGTTAGGAGAATTTCAGCATGAAAAATGAATCTGTTTAAAAACACATTTATCTTTAACACTTTCCTTTGTATTCATACTGAATGTTAATAAGACTTTATACACCAATATGCATCTTTAGTATATTAGTTCAAGAGAAAATAGTTAAAAAGTGAACATTTTCCTGCCAGGTAGAGATTTTGCAGCAAAGGTTGAAAAGCAGTTTGTCCTTACTCTTGATTTAGAAAGTCAAAACTATAAACACTGAATAGTGGCAGTCTTATCTGAATGTGACACGTTTTAAGCTTCAATGCCATGTATTAGATTCACACGTTCATGTCATTTCAAAAGTAAAACTAGACGAGGGCAAAAACTAAACACAGGAATATGAATCGCTGGAGATGGCTGATTTAAAAAACAACAACAAAAAAACGCTTTTGTTAAGAACTAAAGTTAGGAAAGTGTTGAAACCAAGAGGAAACACCTTAAAGGAACCCAGAGGTCCCGTCTGATTGTAGTCGGGTGTCTGGTGGGAGTGAAAACTGCACCAGAGCTGCTTTCTGTTCAGCATCAGGGGCAGAGCGGTTTCTTGTTTTTTTTTGTCTATTGGGAGCAGACCCTCGCTAAATGGTGAGCGTCCCACCGCCATTCGTGGAGCATCGGCTGTGGGAGGCAGCGCAGGGGTGCAAGGCCCAGAGGGATGTCAGGGTAGCATCTGCTGCACCTCCTGACGGGCTCTTATCGGCAGAAAAATGCCACCACACACACAAATAGACACACAGTGGACGGGGGAAGACGGAGAGACGAGGGGCCTTCTTTGCAGAGTTTAAGAAAACATAGCCGCTTTTTGTTTGTCGTGTAAACAGAGGCGGGTTCCCCATCGGGTCGCTCGTTTGCATTTCACAAAGCATCACAGCATCAGCTTACGTCATTATTGTGTGTGTGAAACACATTGGTTCTTCTTCTATTCTTAAAACATCAAACATCCCAGATAATTGCTTTCTAAATTCTGTCACTCAGTTCAAATGAGTCCTTTTTTTTGTTTTACAAGATGTTTTTGTCTATTGTTCTCCAGAGAAATGCTTTCATTTTGAGAAACCAGGATTGTCCATTTGCTTTTCTTTTTCTTTTCTTTTTTTTTGCTTGAGTCACCATTACTCTTTTACTACAGCAACCTAATCTTACACTTAAAAAAAAAAAAACGTATCCCAGCTTTACAATTAAGTCACTTTATTCCCATGCAAATAAACTGTATTTTTAGGAATTTTTTTTATTTTTTATTTTTTCAGCCTGCAATAATTTATATAAAACGAATGTAATTTAACTGGTCCTATAAATTCTTTACTTGTTAAAACAAAACTGGGAACCTTTGGCTAATGAGCCATGTCTTCCTGTGCCGTGACAAAGAGACCCATTTCTTTCATCCTCACTTGGGCAGGACAAGAGAACATGCCGTCCAAGTAACGTGTATTCAAAAGGTTCCAGGAAAAAAGCTTCTCGTCTTATCTTGCACCTACATACGATCAAGGAAATAAATTTAAGAGTTTAAACCAGGATTTACACTGTTAGGAAACAGCAGCAACATCCTTTTCCATTACAATCATGTGGAGTTGGTTAAACTCCACCAACTGGAAGCATACCATACCGTATTTTATTTGTAAAACTAAAACCGGAGTCGTGTCTCCTTCTTGTTTACTTGTGCCATTTAAAATCCTGCTGCAGCATTTTGAGCCAACTGTAAACGTGCAAGCGGAGAACGGATAACAGCAATTGAAAACATACAAAAATTGCTATGAAATTGTAATCTAAATTGTAGTTAATTTGAATCAACTGTGTTTGGAATGTTGGTCTATGGTTTACATTTGAACTTCCAACTTTGAGTCTTCGCCAGTGCAGAATTGGGACATCTGTCTGACTTCAGTGACATAAAATCTGGATGAAATGCAATGTGACTATCTGAGCATTAAAGAAACATCAGATATGCATCAGATTTTGGACCACATGCTGCATAAAAATGGCCTGGGTCATTAAAAGAAAACAACAAAAATATAGATATTAATACCATCTGGGCAATAAAAGTCGAATTTTGGCCACTTTTACCTGCAATGTGAACACAATCAAAGACTAAGCTCAGAATAAATAAGCAGATCATTTGGATTGGGTGTAAAACGCAGAATAAATATGTGGAGGAACGGCTTCCTAAAGACACCGCAACATTTTATGTCAAAATCTGGAGACCTCTGCCAGACAAAAGGGCTTCACAGCTTATCAGGATTCATGCAATATGGGTCAAAACGGGTCACAAAACTGTGGGTATACATTCGTACATGCGTAATGCAACACTAAATTCCCCAAAACAATGTTTAATAACAGAAAAAGCAAAAAGTATTTTTGATACAAGTTAATTTTTAGCTTTACCTAAGCACTCCTTTTGTTGAGTTAAAAAGTCAGAATGTTGTTACAGGAAACATTTTCCCCTCAACCTACTAACCTATCACCTTATCATCAGCTGCTACATGAAGCCATGGATTCCCTACAGCGTTAGACGGAGAGCAGCTCGGGTAAAATCCGGTCCACACTTGACTTCCTGTTGTTGTTAAGTGTGTGACCTGTACACACTGTGTACAAACAGTAGGGGGAAAAAAGCAGAGATAGTGACGTGTGAAGCTTGAAACCAGAAAGACGGATGATAAACCACGATGAAGGCGGCAGAACCACACAGTTTGGAGGTTTGATCTCAGCTACGCAAGTTCTGTTTGCTTCTTTGCGGTTTTCTGACTCACTCGTTCTCTTAATGGCCCTTCGGAGCACTTACTTCCCTTATACCGCTGCCAACAATTAGTTCTCTGTATCCTTCTGCCCTACAGGTAGCTGTTAATTACCGCTCATGTTCGTCATTTGTAAAAATGAGCACGTAGAGACTCGAATGTTTCTTTAGATACCGTATCCAGCGCGATAAACAGCGCGTCTCAGGTATTTAGACTTGGTAGAAAAATCTAAACTGCTTCATCACACAGCAGAACGTCTTCCTGAGGGTGTGTGCAACCAGACGGCATCGCTGAACATCCAGACACCAGCAATTAGAACGTGGAGAGCAGGTAAGAGCTGTGAGTGGGAGGAAGAGGACTGGCTGCATGTTCTTCGGGCGAATAAACAAATACGTTGAACACAGACGTCTTCTCTTTCCTTGTTGTGGGAGGGCGGCTGCACCGAGATCCAGGCTGCTGCCCTTCCCTCGGGCATCCTGGATGCCCACGTTGAGGGAGGGCAGCGAGACAGAAGGACGGAGAGAACCTGTGTGTGCAAAAGCCAAAAAAAAAAAAAAAAGAGAAAGTGAAGAAAAAGAGATGGGTGGGGGTGAGATGAACGCAGCAGCCCATGGTTTGTCTCAGGGCTGCAACAGCTTCCAGAGCCGATGTGCAGCAGACTGAAGAGAGGCACGTCTGCCCCACAGGCAGAGACTGGAAAACAGGATCAAAGAGTCGCCAGGGCAACCTGCTTGACACACATTGTATTAAAGCCACACGGTTAATTTGAAAGAGGGGGAAGAAGGGCAAAAGGAGAAGAAAGGGGGAGTTGAGACGGGGGGACAAAGACGCAGCACAGAGTCGAGTATATTTATCAGGAACTCCTGTCTTACTCGGTTAACTTTACACTCAAAACTCTCTTCAGCTGCTCCACTTTGATCGCTTTTACCTTCGAACTTTGGCTCGAACTCCCCTGGTTCATCTGTCTTTTTCTGATTGTCGTTCAGCGTCTCAGGTTTCCACAGGACACCTTGGTCCACAAATCGGTGGGGGGGGGAATATCTGCAGGAATTCACGTAAATGGGAAACCCAGGATATACTCTGTGCTGATCCAGGAAAAGAAAATATTCTTTTGTAAACATATCCAGATGTATAAAAACATTCAAATAAATTCTCCTTTTCCTGCAGTGGCATAATCACTCACAAAAAAAAAAAAGAGCACATTTATTAAACAGAGGAAGAAATAACTTCTTACAAAAAAAGAGACTCATTTCTACATCAAACCCTTAGTTTTTGTGATTAAGGCTTTATTTTTTTAGGTTGATCATTTTGTATAGAAACTTGTAATAATAAATCCATAACCTCCTCTTTCCCTCTGTCAACTCTTCAAGATGAGAAAAGTAAGAGAACATGGCATTTAGATGAGGTGAAAGCTACTGAAGCATCATCTGCCTGAGCTGTAATTCATCACCACATACATAGATGACAATGCAGGCCACATATTTGAGCCCATGGATTACATAAAGTGAGGGAAGATTGGACCCTACTTGTTAAAATATATGTGAACAACATCATTTTTCTACTATTGCGCCACTCGTCTCATAGTAGCAGCATTGTGGCCGTGTTGTGTTAATTCTGATTCATTCTTTTTGCAGACATTCTTCATGTGTTTTTGGTTGAGGCACTAGACGTTTGGACAACTATTTTCTTTTTTCCGGATTTGGATGATGTAATTTTTGCTCCTGCTTTTTGACTTTCGGATGGTTGTGGTGATGTGTAATCGTGGAAACAAGCCGTTGTTTTTTTGTTTTTTTTGTTTTTGTTTTACAACTGGTAGCAGCTAATTAGCATCTAAAAGGTTTGACTAATACCTCGACTCTCAGAGTCTCAGAGTCTCAGAGGAGTTGATAAAAAAAAAAGAGGTTTTGTGGATGCAGAATCACAATCAAAAAGAAACCATCATGTTCGCGGCTACATGTCTCTGCCCGGATCAGCAATATAGACAGGGAGTTAAAGAGAAGCGGCAAAAGCAAATGAGGTGGATTAGCAGTGCTTGCTAACAACTGATGGTAACATCCAGGACATGTTACCGTGCAATATTATCTCTGTTGCCCACAAACTGAGTTCTTGGTTTGTCATGACACTCATGAGACTGTCGTACAAAAACAGTCTTCAGTCAGAGGCATCTCCAGATTCACTGCAAGCCTGACTGCTTCTGGATATCCTTCCCACAGCATCATTATCCACAACTCTTTAGAAGATATTTGGATGAATCCCTTTGGAATAAATGAAGTATTCATGAATTTAATTCAATGGCAATGGTGTCATTTATGTCTAGATATCATAGCTTCTCTAAAATACCCTAAAGCTACTTTTAATTCCACAGCTAACTTCCCTTGTAAAGTTTTCCAGACATTTTCCGTAACTTAGCAACCCTGCTCTTCGCACCATGTTGTCTACAATATACTCTCATAAATCTAAAGCCGTCGTGTTACAAAAGTGATTCCTGCACCACAATGTGCATACTTTTTATATCCATTCATGTACTTAGATGTAATGATCATTTATCATGTTTCTGGTGTGCATAATTGCTGTCCGGTCATTAATAACTTACCGGTGTTTTCTTTAAGTGTCACTCATGGGGTAAAAACCCCAGAAATGTGGGAAGGCCAGACTTGAGGCTGGCGTGGGGCTGCACACATTTCCACTGTTATATTATTAATAATAAATCTGACTTGTTATTTGGTTTCACAAAGCAAGGAGCATGTTTTTATGGGTACACTCAGGCTGCACATGAGGCCCCTGGAACTGTGACAAACAAGCCTGAATCATTGTGAAGCATTTTACTCAGTAATCTCTGTCTCACTTGATTAACTTTCTGCTCATTCTTCAGCTGCTCTACTTTAACCGCATTTTTTTTTTTTTTAACTTTGGATTGAACTCCTCTCATTCATCTGGACTTTTCTGATTATTGTTTAGGGTATCAAATTCCCACAAGACTGTTTGGTGAATTAATAAGAGGAACGGAGAGAAAAACACCCAGTCAGGTAACCAGGAGTTCCACTCAGACTACTTCTAAAGATGTTTGTGTAGGAACAGGTCGACATCATCTTTAAACCCTTAAAGATCATATTAGTAAAGACAAGTGACATTAATTTTATAGTGTTTCTTCTGGAATACCTGTACACGTAAGTGGTAGACTCAAAATGTTTCAAATCCACATTAACAGCTCAAAATGCGACATTTGTTTTCAATTTGAAAAGTTTAATTTCAACCTTGGACATCATGATCCACAGCTGAATGCACATATTTGTGATTTTGGTGAGCAGACGACGTGAGAAGTCTGACTCTGGTTTAATCCTTGGTTAAGAAATCCATATGTGCATTGAAGCAAACAATTTCACTCAGTTCTCCATTCAGGTACACAAAAGGAATCAAAATTTTAAAAACAAAACAAAACCCCCCAAAAAACAAACAAACAAACAAAAAAAACCCCATGATGACTAAACAACCTGCTGATTTGTTTTATCGTTATTCTCAGAGATAACCCGACACTCGTGGCACAGTGAAGGCGACTCTTCCTAAATGATACGCCTTTCACTTGACATGACATCTGAGATAAAAAAGCTCATCGAGTGGAAACGGGAATGTGGAGCAGAGTCGGGTTGGAGCTGCTCGGGACGAGGTGGGGGGGGTGCACGCGCGATAAACCGCAGACGGGGGTTGGGGGGTGGAGGGGGCTCTCCAGACAGTTGGAAGGCATTAGGGTGTCGGACAGGGACTTGTCAGATGCAGCTGTTGCTGCGGCTGATTGATAGTTTGTATTGGGGCATGATGAGAAACTCCAGTCACCAGCTAGTGTTGAGAGGTTATGTCAAATAGAAAAAGGAAAGGAAAGAAGACGTAGTACAAATAAAATAAAAAACAAATCTGACATTTGTCAACACTAAAAAGACACAAAATTCATTACATTGCCCCACGTTGTGGCTATAACCAGCTCAGTCAATCAACTTTTCTTTCTTTCTTTTGTTTGGTCTTTGATTTGAGACATATAGACATTTCAAAAACAAATCAGAACGCTGCTTTACGAGATTAACATACATAAGCTGTAAAATATAACCTAAATCGCACATTTATAAAAGCCCTCAGACTTCCTCCCAGCGTTGCTTTCGGTCACTCGGTTAGTAGTTTGTACTTGTGTGCGGTTACACAGCAAATTGCTTGTTTGCACCTACATAATACTCCATGAGATACTCAGACTATACTACTCGGATTACAGGTAACTACCGTACAGAACACAGGGCTTCAGGCTATGCACTCCCTTCACACAACAACATGTGTTGTTGAAGAGTCAAAGGGAGAAGCAGACTTTACAGCATACAGTACTTCTCAGTGGAAAAGAACATCAACCGTGCTCTTTCAAACATCTTGCAAAGCAATTAGTGGAGATGCTAAACATATCAATCTGGGCTGCACTTAGTTTCATGTCTCTGTGGGTGTGTATGTGTGTGTGCTTTAGAGTGTGTGTTAGTGTTTAATGCTGACTACAGACTTTCTAAATGTCCTAAACGCCTTTGATCACATAACAATGGCACAAGCAGTAGTAAACAAGGTTTCCATTGTTGGCAGACTTCAGAGACTTTTCTCTGAGCCTGGGTGGCTCTAAGGGTGGCTCTCTTCTGTCAGTCTGCAGGGCTCGACTGATGCCCCGGTTCACTATTCCGATGTGAAAGCTGAGACCGCGGCGGAGGGAGGACAACATACAATATTCATCACAAAGAGTGGCCGACATCTGTTGCGTTTTCCTGTGTGTTTTGTGTCTGCGCTTTCTCAGGTGTGTGGACGTGGGCACCGGCAGGACGCAGCGGTCGGCAGCCGCTGACGGACATTAACATCATATCCTCGCCGGCTCTGTTTCCTTGTCCTCCAGCAGGCCAATGAGCTGACCAAAACTCTCCTTCACTGACTCCATGTTGTCAACAGTGCAGCCCTCCAGGATCCATCGCTTTCCTCTCGCCAGCGGCTCCAGCTCAAAGTATTTCTTTATCTGCAGACAGAAATGCAAGGAGATCAAATTACACTGTTCTGTCGCATTTATTAAAAACAACAACAAAAAAAAGCCAAATAATTGATATCAGGGCTGGAGTTAATTATTTTTGTAATCGATGAGTCTGATGATTTTTCATTTAACCACTTAACCTCTTTTAATACAATATAAAATATATGTAAAAATGCAGATAAACCAACAATTAAATTCTTTGTTTTCTTAATAAGAAAATGAAAATGTAATTGCCAAAAGCACAAGAAGATAACAAAGAATGCATATTGTTAAATAAAAGCTGAAATAAACTATTTCTGCTTCACTTAACACCAATGTAGCCCTATGGCTGATTTATAGACTATTTTTTAAATTAACCAATTAATAATTTTGCAGAATTTGAACCAGGTGAAGCTAAAACTATGCAATTTGCGGAGCTGTGGGTAGAACATATTTACATGCCAAGAAGGGTTTTCATCTAATATATAAAATATATTTTTTTGTTCAGTTTTGGCTTAATTACAGCTCTGAGAATGTTTTTTTTTCAATTGGTTTATTTTAGAGTTAGTAAATGCTAATGAACGATTATTTGATGACTAAAATAGTCAATTATTTCAATAATTGATTAATCACGATTAATGTGATTGTGTCAGTCCTAAATTGATTTTGTAATTAGGAGACATTAACAATTAATTACTCAGTGTTTCACTATGCTTTTAAAGACAAAATAATATTTGTGTAGTAATCTTCTAATGAAATGCATCAGAGGTACTTAAGTTAAAACACATCTTTCAAGTCAAAATTGAATATTTTTCCAGACTTGCATTTCAAAATATCAAAATGTTTCCCTTTTCCAAACTGTAAGAGTTGTATAAGAGAGGATTTACGGTGAACAGCATCAGTTTTCTTCCTAAATATTTTATCTGGTTAAGAACACACAATACAAGATTCCAACAACAGTTTCCATCCATTTTTCAAGCAGTTTTATTTTTTAATATTATTTTTTCAATATTCTGGACTTTTACAAACACAAATAATATAATTTGTTTGATTTTAATGTTTGTGTGTTTCGCAAGTCAATCAAAGAGTACAACACTTTCAATTTAGCAGTGCAGTAAAAGACACAGTTTTATTTATTTCATTGCATCTAGACTAACTACAATGAGATTGGAGTCTACACCACATTCAAGTGAAGAACCATGGTTTTAGCTTGAAACTGTGATCTGAGAAGTTGCAAAATGGCCATTTTCCCATTTTTGAATGAGTGCGTTGGGAGCATTTATCTGTACGTTCTTGGGACAGCAAAACCTTTAACAAATTTTATAAAAATGTCAGCTATGCTGTGACAAATTACACAGATGTAAAATATAAATCAATAGAAAAATCTATTTGTTTTTTTTCTTTACACATCTTTTTTGGACGTCCTTATTCAGAGCCAGAAAATTATAAAAGCAATTTCCAGACTACTGAAGACTGTACAGGGACCCTGGAGGTGGAAGCTGGCATGAGGTTTAATGAAGTTGAGTAAAATAAAGTTTAAATAAGACTGAGACGTTTAGATCAATGTCACCTCATCTCAGCCAATTAGGAGTTAAAATCAGCTTTGATTTCTGCAGACGTGTCTTGACGACGGTGTAAACTAACAAATAAAACCAACACAGTCGAACAGATGAGGACTAAATGGAACAAAGCAGCCGCTTCATGTGAAAAATATTTGGCATGTTGGCTTGGCACTGCTCTATGTAACGGTTGATTATAAAGTTCATATGTTGGCTTTTGGCAGCTCTTGACAGCAGGGGAGCAGGAAGGTTTGTGGAGGAAGCAGAACCAGCTGTTAGGTAAAAACAAATCTCAGGCAGAGGGAAACAATGTCCCAGAACTCCACTGATCGTCCTGCAGGTTGTTAGGGAATTTGACATTTTCAAGCTGAGAGTAAAAGAAGGTTTTGCTCAAGCCATCTCCTCCTGTTTGCCCGATGACAGGTGACAAAATGTGCAGACAAATGTTTGCATCAGAGGAGAATCCTAAAAACTAATCTTGAATAATTTAGCACTATGTCAAACTTTTTCATGCATATTTTTAGAACTATTTTGGTAAAACTGAAGTTTTGTATAATAATCTAGCAGTCATAAATAGAAGTAGTTAGTAGAAATTAAAATTAAAAACAAAGATCAGAAAGTTTATAGTCCCAAAAAGCTCAATTTAAGAATTTCAAGACACTTTTAGAATCGTTCTAATTTGAATTTAAAACCAACCAGAATGATTTAAAAACACAACTTAAACACATCTTTGTCAACTTAAAATGACATTTATTACAGCAAAAAGTGATTGTTTTCGCTTTTATTATCACACCTAAAAGTTTTAGATCATGAAAGACTTTTTAATATTGAACAAAGACCCTTCAAATAAAGCTGTTTTCAAATGATGAGGTCATGCGGTGTTTGCAGATCTTTAACATTGCTGTGGATAAATTCTGGCCTCTTTGCAGAATTGTTTAAATTCATTTACATTGAAGAGGATTTGGCCATTAACATTCTGCTTAAGGCCATATAGTCTTAACCACAGACTTTGACTAGGACCCTGGAAAACTTCAATTGTTTTCCCTGAGCCATTCATTGGTTGACTTCATGGTGTGCTTTGGATCATTGTGTGGAACAGAACAACCATAAATTGCTGAATTCATGATTGCATCTGTTACGCCAAAGTAGACAGATTCTGCAGAGGCAAAGCAGCTGGAAATAACCACTCTACCTTAAAAACATTTTAAGCTGGTTTCATGATGTTCTTTGTCTGACATGCTGTAATAGTTTTATGGCAATGGATTGGTGCAAAGCTTTGTCTAGACAGTCCACAGAATATCTGCCCCAAAACAATCAAGATTTATTGTTGAACCATAAACACCTGGGGTTTGCTGTAACCCCAGGTGTTACAAAGATGACCTGTAAGAGTTGTCAGTGGGCTCTGAGCAACTGTGGTGTGCTGGGCATTCCTGAGAAGGTCTCCCGCTGCCTCATGTTTTTCCCATCTGTACATAATTTCTCTTTCCAATCTATACTCGAATTTGTTTTTTTTTTTGTTTGTTTTGTTTTTTTTATTTAGAAGATGACATTTTGCTTTTATAAAATCTTCTGGCCTATTTCTTTGGAAACTGTTCTTTGAATTTTCCTGAGGTTATCTAGGTATCAACATTGGTTTGATAATGTGAAATATGTAATTTGTACAAAAAAGAAAAAACAAACAAAAAAACAGAAACAAACAAAAAAAAACTCTGAGAGGAGTAAATACTTTTTCAAAAGTGTAACAAGCAGGTACTTTTGTTCCACGATAGAGAGTGGAATACCTATACCAGAGGAAGAAATTATGGAAAAAAAATAAAATTAAAACACCAGCATATTCCTAAAAAACATTGATGGCAGAAGCCACAAATTAACATGTTTACATTTTTTTAAGACCTGCTACATAATACTTGGCTGTATTTAAGACTCTTTAAAACTGAAATTCATTTAAGATTCATAATTTTTTTCTCATTTTCAGCAAATTGAAAGCAAGTATAATTCAAATCTGGCCCTTTAAAGCAAACAATAAAATTTGTGTTTTATTTGTTTTTTGTTCAGCAGCATTACATTTGGAATTGAAGATTAAAAAACAAAACATTTTTGACAGCACATTCTTCTGAAAAGCAGATGTATACCAGCAGAATACAGCACAGACCAGGAAATCCACACGGACACCCATCACACAGCCAAATGACTTTTCAACTTCAAGTGAAATTGCTTTTGTCTAGACTGTGCAGTGCTGTCTAGCTGTGCCATGGTGTGTGGCATGAAGAGGATGGGAAGGAGGAGGAAGGGGGATGTATTCTTTGTGTCTGCCTAAACCCAGCCAGCCGTGCCAGTGAGTTGGAGAGTGAGTGCCGTCTCTGCCCCCCTGAGCAGAGTCTGTGTTCGGGTGTAATGTGAGTTTAATGACAGATTAAGTCACCTCAGCCGCGTTTGGCTCAGAAGCCTGGCTAGAAAGCTGAGTGGACCCAAACAGTGTTAACAAATCTGTCTGGGTAACTTGAGCTGCCCTAGTCCAGGCTCTAGCCCCAGACCTAGACTGCAGACAGTGTGGCTGGCTGCCTGTCTGGCTGGCTGGTTGGTTGGTTGGTTGGTTGGTTGGTTGGTTGACTCGTCTGCCTGTAGCCAAGGCCCTCTTCTGGAAGACACTGGCCTCTGCACTGACAGACAGTCAAAAGGCCAAGAGTTACCTCTGTGTGCAGACAGGCTAGAGCTTCTCTAACTTCCCCTGCTTGACTAATTGGCTGGCAGTACATACATCTGCCAGCCTTCTACAGAACACAACTAATGATAATTATTTAACACTCCAGCAAGAAGCTGGAGTGTTAAATAATTACTTGATTAGTTTAAGCTTACCAAGAGTGACTTTGCAAGGGCAGGATTTCACTGAGAACCCAAAGATTTAAATCCTACAACAGACTGAGAGGACACGTTGTTAAAATCAAGCCTCAGTTTTTACGTGTCTGAAGGAACCCCATGACCTAACAGCCGGTGTCTACCCACTCCGAAAGTCAACAAGTGACGCCCAAACCAGTTTCCCTGAGATTAAGTCCTCCTAAGCACACTTATGCTTGCTTAAGGAATTGCGTGAGGCAGCAGGATGGGTAAGCCAAACAAGACCTGGGTTGCCAGATGGCTTCGAGGATGACCATTAGGTCATCCAATCTAGCTTCTTCTAGGTCATACAGTCCATGTAGGGCCTTACAATGCACATGGAAGAAAGAGATTTATTCTTAGATAAAGGCGTCCAAAACTTTAAGCTACTCTCTGATTGCAACAAATTGATTTTAGAGACATTAAAGTCAAGAAAATCCTCACAGAAGGTAATGAAGGGAAACTACTTTACTAGGCGAATGTTTAGAACTGGCAAAAGGTTTGAGATTTGACATATTGTAATTTTGTTTTAATCTCTTTAACATCAGAAGACTAGTAAAGTTTGGCAATGCAGAAAAAAGTTGTCCACAGGTAAAACTACAAGTTACTGTCACATAAACGCCTGACTTCAAAGAATGGGGTAGAGGTGCTAGGCAACCTGGCAAAGTAAGTCAAGTTACCTAAATATGTATCTGGGGTATCTGCAGGACAGCAACTGAAATAAACTTGGCTGAGGACTCTGTAAGCTTCTTCAAGAAATATTTAAAACTGTCATCATGAATTTTACAAGTGTATTAAAATAGTCAACCCAGAAATGACCATGGTGGAAAACGGGTCTGTGGAACATGTCTCATCATTAGATATGCATTGTTTGGTTCGATAGTTTGTGACCCAGTAACTGCATGGTTAGTCAGCTAAGCTTAAGCTCCAACTGTGGTAGGAATACCTCAGACTTCTTAAGATGGCAAAGGGGCATGCATGGCACGTGCTTCCAGTGGCTCCATCACTTATGCCAGATTACTTCATGTGACGGCCGCAGTCGGCATCATGCCAAGTCAAGAGGATATCCTGGCAGAATTAAGAGCTTTAATAGTTCTCTACAGAGCTCTATTCTGGCTATCTGACTAACTAAGCCAACCAGAGACAGGGGACAGAAAAAGAAGTCAACAGGCAGGAAGCTCATTTATAGATTTAGAGGTTATATGATGATGTCTGCTGAAAATACATGGGAAGAATAGACAAATCTCAGACCAAGAATGTGTTGCAGGGCCCATACGTCTCTGTTCTTGATTCTGACAAACAAAACAAACTTTCCTTGCATCCCAGAACCAACTTCAAGCATTAAATTATTCCAGAGCACTTTACACAACATGCCTCCAATTCCATAAAATAATATGGCACTAAGAAAGTCTAATTAACTTACTCATGATTGCATTCACATCTACAGAGGATTCACAGCTACATTACAGGATCAACTGTCAACAATTGTGTTTTAAGTCAAACTTTGATGTACACATCTATATGAAACAAAAAAACTTCACAAAGATCTAAACATGTAACCATCCATCTCAGCATTTAGCAAAAACCTGTACCTCAGTGGTTAGGCAGACAAAAAAATCTTGTAGCTTCCTTTTAAAATGGAGTCATCTGAGGAGATTCAGGCATTTGACCAGCTATCCTCCTGAAAACCTTCCTTTGGAGTTTCCCCCGGGCATGTCAATATTTGCCAGAATGAATTAGATGGAGATTGTAACTAGGAAGAGAGAGGTCTGAGTTTTTATCCAGAACTTGTTATCTTCATGAACAGGCTTTAGATAAAGTGACAACCTGGCAATCTGTGGTGCCACAAGGTATTTTTTATTAAGCCAAAACCCTAATAACCTTGGAACCTCGGAAGGGCCATGTATGTTTCCTAATCAGATTTGCAGAGATATTTGTGATGAGTAAATTTTGAGAGTAATGGCAGAGGCCAAAGACAGTAGAATGACTAACATACCATGTTCAGGTTCATACTCATAAAAGCTCCCACTATGGTTCAGTGGTTTTGTGTTATGTTCACAAACTTGGGAAATCTAGAGTTAGTTCTTGCAGAGTGTAACAGTGAAGCCAGATGGAACAGATGCATATTAGCTGGACAAACTCCTACGGCAGAAAGATATTGTGAAAGAGACCTCAATGACGTCTACTGTCAGCTCTTAATTTCTCATTTGGGAAAAGCTGTTTTGCTGAGTTGAGCTCTGCTAAACGCCTTAGGTTCCAAAAGCCTAGAAAACCTGCCAGGGCTAAATTGAATCACAATAAGCAAAAATCCCTTTCTTTTGAAATTATAAGATTATAAAAGGATTTTTAGAAAATGTTTAGTTGTAAGAATTTTCTTTTTCAAACTTATTTAGGAGTTAAAACTAAGTAGAGATGTGACAAACATTCAAGACGTAACTTAAACCAAACTTGCCTGACAAAGTGAAGTACACCAAATGATCCTCTAAAGTTAGACACCATACAGAGATCCAAAGAAATTCAGGAATAAATGAGAAAGAATTGAGATTGATTAATTTGGAAAGGGTTGCAAAACCATTTCTAAAGCTTTGGGACTCCAGTGAGCCACAGTGAAAGTCTTTATCACAGTGATGAAACCTCCCAGGAGTTTCACAATTAACCCAAGAGAGCTGCAATGACTCATTCAAGAGGTCACAAATGATTCCACCACAAGATCCAAAAAATTGCAGCCCTCACTCTCCTCAGTTAAGGTCAGAGGTCATGCCTCCACCATAAGAGACTAGGCAAAATGGCCTACATGGCAGAGTTAAGCAAAAAGAATATTACACCCATATCTCAATTTTTCCAGAACGCACCCTGATGATCCCCAAGCCTTTTGGGAAAACATTCTTTGGACTGAAGAGAGAAGGTATGTGTCCTGTTCGGTCTGTTGTAAGAGTAACATGGCTTTCCAGAAAAAGAATATCACACAAACAGTAAAATGCGGTGATGGTCATCCTGCTCTTGAACACATCCACACACCTGAGCAAACACAGAACCATAAATCGTGCTGTCTACCAAATCATCCTCAAGGCCATTAATACAACATGCTGCAAAGGTGAGTTGGACAAAACTCCTCCACAGCTGGAAAAGACTCAATGAAAGTTATCTCAAGTGCTTGATTGCAGTTGATGTTCAGGTTGGCTGAACCAGTTATTAGGTTTATGGAGGTGATCAGTTTTTTTCCACACAGAGCCATGCGTGTTTGCATTTTTTCTCTCCCTCAACAATAAACACCTTCATTTAAAACTGCATTTTGGGTTTACTTGTGTTGTCTTTGATTAATATGTAAACTGATTTGATGTTCTGAAATACTAAGGTGTGACAGACATGCAAAAAAAGGGGGGAAATTAAAAAGGGGGCAAAACCTTTGTATGCACCACTCTATGTCCAGTGATCACTTGTTTCCCAAGCTTTACCATTGTGTCAAAGCCTCACAGTACAAGGAAGCTATATGACTGGGGAAGAAAGCATTAGAGGGTCTGTCCACAAGGGAAAGTGGCATACTCAAATATCCAAGACAATCAATTACACCATCCCCTGACATGCTGGCCCCTGTGAAGATATCAGTCACTTGGAAAGTGGCCCACACTGGCGGCTACATTGAAATGGAAGGGTAATGTGAGATCCCCTCACCTTATAATAATGTTCTTTTGTTTGCTTTTCCGGCTAACCTAAAGAGTCTTAAAGACATCAGAGGGCCTGGAGGTCCCCAGGAGAGGAACACTTAGGAAGCTCGTGAAAAAACAAACACTGCACCACAAACTGACAGAGATGTCAAATGAAACGACCCACTGGCCAGTAAGTAAAACCTAAAGCCTATTTAAGCATGAGTGTAACACCTTCAATTATGGACCAAAGGTTTTGCATCTTAGGGGACTACTGTCAGAGGTCTTACTCAACATAGATAATGACCTGATCACCTGTTCAGTGAAAGTGTTCCCTTTGGTGGAGGTACTGGAAGAAAGAGCGCCACCTTTTGGTGTTTTCTCTAGTTTACTTACCTCTGATTAACTACTCTCATCACATAGCTAGCATTCATCAATCACGGCATAACAATCTTCTCACAAACGTAAAACTTTTCTAATGTGTTAACTAACCATTTAAAAAAAAATCTTAAAAATCGTACTTCAAAATGATTTGATCCAAAACATTAATCTAAAACATGAAGATATTTTAGACAATTTTTTATTTTTATTTTTTGCCATTAGGCAAAATCTGATTAAATTTCTAAAAGTATTGGTGATTCGCAAAACTACCTTAAAATCTGCCAGATATTACAAACCCTTTTGAATATTCTAATTTTTCTCCGGGATAAATTATGTATCCTAAACTTTGTCAAATCTAACCTTTTAATTGAGTTCACAAAACAAAATCAAATAATGAAAAAAAAAACTATTTCTCCAATAATATATCCAACTAAAGCAGACAAAAAAAAAGTTTTTTGGGATGTAATACTTGAAAATCATATTGTAATGAGGTAAACAAGACTTCTGCTATAGAATAGTGCTGTGCATGAAGCCCCTGTGAGCAAGTAAGATGTTTTCACAAAAGCAGAATATCTGAGGTCTCTAAAGTCAAACATTTGCTATATATTTCCAAAGTACGGCCTTACAGCAACTTGTACGTTCAAGCTCCATATGAGCTACTAAAGAGAATCAAGTTTAGTCAAGTAAATGATAATTTTTCCCAAACTAGAAATATCAAGTTCGAAATGTTTGTTTTTAGTTAAATCTATGCAGAAATCCAAATTAATGCCATTAGTTAAATGGGTTACAAAATGTGTCTTGAAAACAGAAAAGCCTGAATAAACTGATTTTCTGTTTCTGCATAAATAGAAAAAAATATTGATCTTTGGACCAGATCAACAACACATATTGTTTCCTCAGCCACATACTCAGCAAAACATTAATCTGCCACCCAATAATGTAAAGAACCTCCGTTATCTTAGACCAGGACATGTATTGTCAGTCCCACAATGTAATAGACTCCTATGATACCTTGTGATGTGAGTGCTGCAAAAAAATTGTCTTTGCATTCTCTTCAACTCTGCAACATGATTATAATGTCATTCTATTTAAAGAAGTCTCCAACAAATCAGCGTAAAGTCTTCAGTTGATCCAAAGTGTTTCTACATGTGTTCTGACAAAAAGAAAAAAATTAAAGGATAGATAATATTTATCAGATTTGAGCTCCCCTTTAGTGGCTTCTTGCTGAATCTAAAAACAGAATTAAAGATTCTTGGCCTATTATAAAACATGCAATGCATTTGTAAATGAAGAAGTATGACAAGAGGAAGGGCATAAGTTTCATTTTTCATTGTCTGTGGAAATCAACTTGGAAGGCCTTGGAAATATGTAAAAAGAGTTGGGGCTGCCCTGCAAGCCAAGTCCCTGTGTCACAGTAAAAAGAAAAAAAAACAACTATGAGGAGCCTTTAGGATTTACTATTCTGTTCCACACAGGTGAGACCGCGGGTTCTCCCTTGGGTTCACCTTGGAGCGGGTTCAAAGTGATTCACTTGCAGAATACTTTGCTTCAAAGGGAAATGATGACTGCCAGATCAGATCCGTTCTCCCAGGTGCTGTAAATCAAGGATACACAAGAGACACCAACAGCTTTCTATAGCAAGCTAAGTGGAACAATGCTACTGCATTTATTCTCCACAATGATGTTCTCTACTTTTATAGTAAAGAAAAAAAATTATGTTCAGAAGATGGGGATGAAAATAGATTATCATCCCTTCAACAGAAAGCAGGATTCAAGACTTTAATAGAAGGAGGCAGCAAATGACACATAACTTGTCAACAGATTCCAACATTATTGGACGGTAACTTTTCTGTTTTTCTTCTGCATATTTCTGTTTTTTAAGTTAGTAGTTTTGATTAATCTAGTAGCAAACAAAAACCTTTGTATTATGTGAAATTAAGTGCAGCTAAATATTTGGAACTGAATTAAATTAAACATTTTTGTGTTTATTTTCATTGATAAACTGTGCATTGAGACTGCAAATGAGCTTTACATGAAATTGTTCACATTATCTATAAGACAAAGCTAACTCACAAGTATATTTTCAGCAAGATATAGGAGCTTGTTTCAATTAAAATAATTCCTTAATATTGATAAAAACTAATAGTTCCGCTTACAAATTATTTCACTTACAACAAGACATTTTTCCAGTGTTATCAGTGAAATAATCTGCCGGAGGAACAAGTACTTTTTCTCGATATTAAGAAATTATTGACTTGAAACAAGGTTATATATCTTGCTAAATAAAATAAATTCTGTCTTATTTTAAGTGTACTCAGATATCTGCTCTAGAAACCAGACGAAAATACTTAATAAAATTCTGTGTTTTTGCAATGCAAGTTTTAGTTTAGAGAGTTGAGGGCAATAGGGAAAGATTTCATGCACTCACCGACTTAAAATGAAAAACACTTAGCAGATTCAGTGTCTTGGCATTGCTGCTTCACCATTATTTGACCCATTACAATAAAAGATTTAAGAGAATGGGACATGTGCGCAGTCGGAAACAGGGTGCCCATGTCTGCCCTGCCGTATTACACATAAAGTAACTCAATTTATTAAAGGCCAACAGCTCCATGACAAGGAACATCTGGTCTATGGGACTTGAACGGGTGAGCTGGCATTCTGCCCGCGCTCCCTGCTGTAGGGGCCAATGTGCCGGCACGTTCACTTGAGCCCGCCTTTCTGTCCTCTCCTTCTCAAGGAGCCTGCCGTGCTGTGGCAGCCCACACAGAGGGCCCTCAAAACCCAGGAGGTCTGTCACAAGCCACCCCTCCTCCTCGGCCTCCATCCCTTTCACTCTAAGCCCCCCCCCTTTTTTTTCACGCTCCAGTCCTGACAGTTGACCAGCTTGAAAGCTGCAGCAGGCTCCTGCTTTAGCACACAGCACGCGGCACTACAATCAAAGTGCTGCTCTTCTGCAGAGATTTAACCATGCATTGGGTTGGACTCTAAACACATTCACACAAAACCACCTGCTATCACACATACTAATAATATACTATTATTAGTTTAAAATCAACGTTTCTTTGACCTTGTTTTCTGTAACATTCTTTCTTATATTAGGTAATTTCTATATATATGGATTAGATTTTTAAATAAGACATTAATCTATGGCATTTTGACGAATCCCTTACAATATTACTGTTGTGTATGCTGATCCTATGATAAGGATATTTTCTTGAGCGGCCCTCTTTAAGTAGCTCTCATAGTTCATTACAGATGTAATGAGAAGCTTCCTTGTCTTGGTTAATATTCCCTGATGTGTTTCCTTCCCAGGTTCAATGCTTTGCTCTGTTTTTGGTTGTGCTCTAACTAATGAATGAATGAATGAGTGAAATGTATGCAATGATATGTTGATCCAGTTTGAGATTTTATATTGTGGCTCACAGTTCATCACGATTTTGGTGGTTGAAGCTGACCATTTCTGACTTAGATGGAAGGATAACATTACCAATATTTAATCTTAAATTGAATTAAGAAGTCAGAACGACTTAATTTAATTATTTCCACAAATTCTGCAGGACAAAAATGCAACAAACTTCTGAAACTTTTTTTTTTTGCTAAAGTTTACAGATCTGAGGAGCTTTTTGAATATAAATAGCGAACTAGAGAGGGTCATTGAAATTCAAAGTTTCCCCACGCTGTAGCGAATGTTTGAACTTCTAATAAAACGTGACAGCCCTAATGGGTGATCCGAGCGATATAATGAAACCGCTGCCTTTGTTCATAACCCTCAGCCCATGATAAATTCCAGCACTTTCAGCAAAGTCCAATAACTGATGCCTTCTTTGTATATGTGCATGTGTATAGTTCTCTATGGTCTGAGAATGAAAGGCAGAGATTAAATGTAGTTTTTTTTTCAGCAAAATGTTAATATTTATAAATGAATAATTTGGTCCATGGAGGAATTGCTACTGCCTATTAATTGCCACCAGAAAGTTCACACAGATTTCTGTGGTCTTTATCAAGTCAAAGCTGCCATACATTAACTTTGTTTTGATCCAGCTCTTAGAGATAAAAGCAGCATGACTTTGGCTTCTTTAACTTAATTCTGCAAAACCTTTGGTAATAAGAAACTGAAGTTGAAATGACCTAACTTTGAAAGGAGATAGACGCAACTCTTCCAGGATTCCTGAATTTGGAAGCCAGTGCCGTGGTATCCAACTTGAGGGGGAAAAAACTGTCATTTTGAGTTGTGAAAAGAGTACATTTCAATAGATGAAAACCTCAATGGAAGAGAACCCCCGGAGATTCCCAACGTTTGATCCATGTGAGTCAGCACTGGATCCTGGGGGTCAGATCACATGCTGAATAGGCTTTTCGGAAGTCTTGTTCTAGCTAGTGGCGGCCGGTCGTCCGACCCTGCTTGACCAGCAGACAAAGGAAAGGCCAGTATCCACAATTGGGGAGGGGGCGTTTTTTTCTCCTCCATTGGAAAGTCTTGTCCTGAATAGGGTCTGGCAGGCTGAATTGCGTTCCACGTCGATTTTGAGAGTGAAGACCCGCTGGGGTCAGGGTTCAGCGGCATTTGACGCCGGCTATGGGAAAAGGCGTGCACAGTGCCCACACAACCTGCCAACTGCCCTCTCACCCAAAGTGCCCCTTAACCTCCCACGGGGACGGACCACCGGCCCAGGAATGACAGGACAAGAAAGGCTGTATGGGTGGGAAAAGGAAAGAAAGTGGAGATCAAGGTGGGCGGGAAGAGTGCACTGGCAGGATAGACAAAGATGTAAGAGAGATAAACCTTCAAAGAAATCAGGAGATTCTAAGTAACTTCACATATTGCGCTTCCAAGGTCTCACACATTCTCAAGAGGGTAATTATGCATCTTGACTGATTTTCCAACCCTTGCCTCCCAGGCCAGGATGGAGCAAACACTTGGTACAGGTCTGTAAGATCTCTTATGACACTAAGAGCATGCAGTTCTTTCTCGTAATCAATCACAGACTACACATGAAAACAGAAGTTGATAGGCACTGTGGAAGTGTCTGTCACAGGACCTTTTATTATCTATATTTACAAGCTGAACCATCTGAAGACACAATGTTCTTTTTCTCAGCTGTGAGTGGGGGGAGACTTAGGGAGAATGTGTTGAAATACCAAACACAAAAAAGTCCCACAAAACAGGTCGTCTATTCTGTGTTTTCAGGTGCTTAGTAAACGTCTTCGTAACCCTTGAACTTTTTAACTTGTCGCAACCACAAAATTCAACATAATTTATTGGGTATTTATATGACAGATCAACATAAAAATGTCTTTCCTGAAGACCGTCAGTTTTATTTATTCCTATTTGTAAACTGACTCAGGTTGGATTAAGAACATCTGAGAAGAGGGATTCTCAAGTTCTGCTACACACTCCAAGAACGGCCCAGTCAAAGTCCAAGCATAAATCCAACTAAAACATGAACATGCTCTGATCTAAGCCATTCCATCAGGTTTTCTATGCCAAATTGCCCAGTTTTTAGATCCAATTCTCTATCAAATCCACTTTCACTATACCTCCCGAAGAAAGGCATCCCCACAGCACAATGCAGCCACCACTATGTTTCAACATGGGGACAGTGGACAACATTCATTTTAACTGTAATAATAAAATTTCAGCTTCATAATTATTGCAGTTCAAAAATAAAAGCAGTTATACATTTCCATGTTTATAAACTGAAATTGGGGTTCATTTCTGCTTTTGATCAATGGGAATCTATCAAATATGTAAGAGAAACAGATTACTGTGACAGTAAACCACATCCAGCCATCACAAACAAATAGATTCATCCACCCGAGTTGTGGATCTCTGCAGCTCTTCCAGAATTACACCGCGCCACTTGGTTACTTCTTTTAATAATCCCCTCCTTACCTGGCCAGCCAGGTTAGCCATGATTTTCCCATTTTGAGATAATGCAATCATGCATTACTTTGTCTTGGACATAAAACTGAAGTGTATAAAAAACTTCAAGGGCTATGAAAACTTTTAAAGTAATTCTAGGTCGGCACACTTACAGCATAATCCCCATTTAAAGAACGATAAGGACATGACCATTAAGATGGACTTGGATCTCCAACATGCAAAATGCATAAACCATAAACTGCTGTGCTGAAACAAAACAGTAACAGTTCTGATAAATTAACTCTCACGTGTTTAAAAAACAAACAAACAAACAAAAAAACCCTAAACCTGTTGAATCTTTGACAAACCTAACCCTCGGGACTTACCCCAAAAAAGGTTATACAGTGCTCAGACAAACTGTTTTAGGTTACCTTATTAAATTATTCAACTTCACAAAGAGGAGCACTGCTCCAAGACTGAAGGGCAGACTGTCGCTTAAACAGCTTAATTGTTAAAGTCAAGTGTTCTGTTGGAAAACCAAGCTGTCAACGCTGCCTTTAACAGGCAGAAGAGAGTCATCTAACTGCACATGGTGGGGCCACAGGCTCGCTGGAGACACCTCTTAAAAAACTATCACGCGCTGCTTTACATGGAATGTCACACTTCAGGGTGCCATACAGTTCACCTAATCAACTGACAGCAGGCAACAGCAAACACGCTCACAGACAGTGCCGGATATTCCACAGCTTGCGCATAATGACTACAAACATGTCGGTGTCTGATAAGGTGCTTCATTTAGAGCACGTTCTGGAGTTTTGGAGAGCTTCTCAAACATGAAAGTGCTGCCCTGGAAACTCTTCTACTGCTTCCACTTCCTACTGTAAGTAATTACCTGTATTTTTCTGAAAAAATAACACAAATCACATTCATAATAAGCACCTAAAGTCCAAACAGGAAGATAAAAATTACTCATAAAACTGAACATCAAAAGGAAGTCAAGGAGCACACTTGAACTAGCACTTGTACTTTACATATCTAGAGGAAAGGAATGCCCTTACTTAAAAAGCCAACACCTTGTAAAGAGGAAAAGAGGCCCTGGGTGAATTTGCTTAGCCTGTCAGGCATGAGATGCTTCACTTATATGATATGACTGCAAAAATATTTGTTTTTATTTGTTTTGAGGATTACACTATAATCAGGGTTTTTACATATTTTGATTATAACATACCAAACCTTCTACAATCACATTTTTAAAGAGGTGTATTTTACTTTTTTCTGTACATGGTTCAGCATCAGTGTACTCTGATCTGAATTTTAAAACTTAGTAAAAGAATTTTTGTTCACAAAAGCCACTTGTTATAGATCAAACTATGTGGATTTTCATTAGATAATAAGAAAGATTGTAAACTTGATAACAGCTTCATAATCTCTAAGTAACAAAACCCCCAAGAGCACTTTGTTATAACTTCCTTATGCTTCGGAAATGATATAATTTTCACCTTTTTGTTTTGTGAGATAAGAACTTTAGCTTAATGTCTTAATTATCTTATGATAACATATCACAGCCTGTTAATTTGTGTATTTAAAACCAAGAAATAATGACAATTTAGCTGGTCAGGCTGAAACATTAACCACAGATTTATTTACTATAGTTTTCCAGAAAATATCAGCCTATTAAAAATATATATTCAATACATGCCCTTAATACAATGTGGGTGCTACCTTTGCACAAATTACTGAATTAGTGAAAGTGATCATTCTGCGACTTTCAGGTTCATCAGTCCATCCTAGGTTTTATGAGTCAAGAGAATTCACTAGGATATCTGGTCATTACATCAGGTATTAGTACTTCTGGGAGTTTGGATATTATTTACCAGGTTCTGCTAGAAACTTCACACTAGACCTCAAACAACTTGGATTCTGAGCCTCTCAGCTGTTTCTTCAGACTCCAACACCTTAATTTTTCATATGAAATGCAAAATTCTGATATTGTCTCTTTTTCAGAAGTGGCTTTGCCCAAGGAATGTGACACGTGTAGCCAATGTCCTTGACATGTCTGTGCACTGCCTCCGTAAGCACTTAATAAAGCCTCAGTCCAAACTTGGTTTTTTAACAAGCTAGGCTTGAAAATCCACTTAAAGTTGATTTTGCGTTGTTGCTTGTGCACTGTTTTTTTCTGGCACAGTTTTTCATTACACTTAACTTTCCGTTATTGTGCTTGTCTACAGCCCTTTGTAGCACAACCTATTCCTTTAGCGATGATCTTTGGTGGCTTATCCAAGAGGCTACCAATAACTCTCTGTAGAACTGGTAATATAATATTTTTGCATTAAAAGCTATTGGTTTCATTTATTTTACGAAATACTCACATTTTCTGAGAAACTGAATTTCGGGTTTTCATTAGTTCCAAGCCACACTTGTCAAAATCATGAAAAAGAAATGCTTCAAATATGTCTCTTTGCAATTAATCTATGAAAGACAAGTTTCACTTTTTGAATTTAGCTACTGTACTACTCTGTGACATTCTATTTGCACGTTTTCCTTTTGGATTGGGGTCAATATACATACAGAATGCGGTCATGGAGCCATTTAGCACTTGAGCTCAGCAAGGGCACATGCTCCTCGTCCACTTTTCATCTGTGGCCAGCAACTCACAAGTCTGGCGTTAGAGAGGGGAGCTGGGGGTGGGGAGGGCTGGTATGCTGACCAGCTTCAGTCTAGACGGCTCAATACGCAGTTGACTTTTTAAACCCGCTTGTCTGGAAAGAGAGCAGACGTGAGGTAAGGGGTGGGGGGTGAGCAGCAGCAGAGAAGTGGCAGTGGTGTATTTTGCCCGCCGTAGCCACTGGCAGGGTAGATTTGTTCCAAGTGAGCAAAGAGAGGAAAGATAACACGAAAAAAAAGGAGTGTATGAGCAAAAAAGAGGGTATAAGAAAAAAATACAATAAAGAAAGGGAGAATAGGAGGAGACAGCAGGAGAGGGTGTTGGAGAGAGCTATCGGAGTCACTGGCTGTGGCTCCATTGTCAAGGTCAGTGAGCTGCGGAGCCCCCTCCATGCCCCTGTCTGCTCTCTTGCTGTTCATCCCCTTTCCTCCAGCACAGCACCTCCATCACTCATCCAGCCAGTCGGCATACACAGAGGAAATATGATCTAAGTGATAGCAACACTATTCCACATACAGCTGAAACTAGATATTTACATACACTGTATTTAAAGAGACACAACCTCCTTTTTCTCACTATGCGACCAAACTTTTCCAGGTAAAATTCATTTATTCGTAGCAAATTTAAAAACACTCAGGGATCGAACTTTAGGTTACATAAACTGAAATTAAAATGCTTTTAAATGATTTGGGAAAGCCTAAAAAATGAAGTTATGGCTTTGCACACATTCAATAGCTTAATTTACAGCCTCCAGTTTTTTTGAGGCTCAGGTATGTTCCCGCTCAGTGAATGAGATGGGTTTAGTGTCTCAGAAATGACAAGATAAGACTGTCATTATCCTCAAATAAATAAATCATGAAGAAGCCATTACTTCAAAAGCAATACTAAAGCACAGCATACAGTTTCCAAATGCACCCTGGGAACACTATTCCAGTTGTGAAGTATGGGGGTGGCAGGTTCATGTTGCTGGAGATTTTAGCTGCAGGAGGGACCGGTGCACTTCACAAAATAATTGGCATCATGTGGAAAGGACATTGTATGGAAATGTCCTTTCCTCACAAATGGAGATGTTACTAACACCTCAAGACAGAAGACAGGAAGTAAAAGGTTTTGCAGAAATGGGTCTTTTAAATGAGCAGTGACTAAGTGGACCGCCAAATAAGTTACAAAGTGGGTTGGGCAACAAAGTCAGCGTTTTAGAGTAGCTATCACAAAGCTCTGATCTCAGTCATGTAGAAAAGCAGAGAGGAAATGGGTCGCAATTGTACCAAAGTCATCTCAGAAGTTTGTGAAAGGATAAACAAAACATGGGACCCAAGTCAGTTTGAAAGAAAAATTCTACCGCATACTATATGTCCACTTGTAAATTTACAATCTGTCAAAACATTGCACCTCTCGTTATTCTGGCATTTGGGAAATATAAATAATTTTGGTAATCCTCACTAAGCTTAAAGAGGACAAGCATAGTCTGATTTAATGTCAGACATTGAGTGAAAAATGCCTTTTTAAGTTATATGTAAATATGTGGTTTCAACTGTAGATTTCACCTATTAGTGGGAAAGATGATATCTGTATTTAATGGGCAACCACATAGCTGTTTAATGGACAATTCTTTTACTTTAAAACACACCAGTGCTTACACACATTAATGCAAACACTGTGGTCTCTTTGAAGATGCCGCATTTATTGGAATGTTGCAGCTGGACTTCAGAGTTTAGGACCCATTTATCTTCATTTGGCACCCTTAAGAAAGTCTTTATTAGGACATTTGTAGAGTTTAAAATGTTTGTTTGAAATGCTTGCTGCAATTCAGTTGCAGCATTCATTAGTCACAGCCCTTGCCGGTCGAACCGAATAAAATTATTTGACAAAGCACAATGACCTCATCCTTACAAGACTGGCAAAGAGCCTCTGTTAAATATTTCTTAATTATTTTTCTGCAGAGAAAAAAAGAAATATGATTCTGGCTCACTTTTACTTTTGCAGCATTATTACTTATCTCTGAAGGGAAAGCATTTCACAAACCTGCAGCATTCTGTTACTGATTGTCTGAAATTAAATTTAGATGAAAAGACGGAGGCAGGCCATACCTAACAGACCGCCCTTGCAGTGATTAAGCACTGACCACAGCTTATTCCGGCGATGAGGTATGTGAAAAACCAAAGGGCGAGCCAACACTACGCTGACACGCTGTGCAGCGTTAAGCATAGCATCGCTTTTGTCATGAGTATCAGTGATTAGATGAGCTGAGCAATCAGGCCCCCCTCTGGGCGCGTTAAAATCACCAGACCTGCCTCGTTCCAAAAAGAAAAAAACGGAAACGGAAACAGGAATAAGGACGCCCATCTTTACACGCCACAATGACTTGTGAAGTAAAGTTTTCCGTTTTTATGAAACTTTATCAGAGCCATATCAGAGACACCTGTCAGATAGCAGTAAAAATTTAGAACCCAATGGACAACAGACGTTCATAGAGACCACCCACAGCATTTTATGTCTCTGGACAAAAAATAATTTGGTCATCAATAGCTTTCTGAACCGTCCAAACTTCAGCTCTTTAAAGTTCACATGCAATTACTTTTGAATCGGCTGATGGCTTCATATTTAACTCTACAATACCTTGTTCCAGAAAGGAGTTAAATGATTTTAAATAGTCCAGGCTCTGTGACTACTCTGTGAATCTTGTGGTTCATTCAGAAGAAGCTTTTTCAATCTAAGTGGTGTTGCTTTATTTGTTTTAAAAAGGAAAGGCTTCACCAAACAAGCCAGATTTCTTCAGACCGTTATGTGATGAACTCTAACATCTGATATGTTAACCCGGTCTGTAAAACCTCTTGGGCTAGTGTTTCCCTGACTGACAACCTTCCTAATAGTTTCCCATTATTATTGCTTCAAATGTATTGGTCCAATGACTTTTACCTTTTTCACCACATTGAGTTAGACCTTTCTACTGTGCACCACAGCTTAAGAAATGAAGCTTGATTGACTGCTCATGTTAGTCTTTGGATTTTTTATGTGCACCTGAAAGTCCCACCCCAACAAACTGAAGAAACACACACTTGCTTTACAGAGGTAGCCTCTAAAATCCTAAAGAAACAGGGAGTGGATATTTAATTTTTCCGCACATATCGTCTCCATTTTGGCTTCAACTCTATTTTCCCCACTGGATGGAATAAGTTATTGATGTTTTTGACCAGCCACCAAACATAAATTCTCAGAAAAACAACAGATAGAAATCTCTTTTTACCTTAAAACACCTGCAACTTGAAATTAATCCTAACATCCCCATTCCTCTCTCCATGTGTGCAACTTAGCATTTTACCCGGAGCACATAAAGTTCTTTCATAAATCATCAAATAGACTCTAAGAGGACTACAGAGGCTGCCATGCACAGCATTTGTTATAAAAAGGTTAACAGAGCAGAGAATGTGCAAAAACACAAGTGATATCCAACTTTCATCCTGATAATTATTCCAAATGAGTTGGCAATATTTGGACATTTCCACTCAGTAATGACGCAAGTGAACGGCAATGCAAGGGGTGATCTTAACAAGTTAGTTAGAGCCATTTGGTATTGCAGTTGCTCACACTCTGCTGCTTCTTTCTCGAGGCTCACTGATTGGCTCGTACCTGTGCCTCATCTTCAACACAGCCAATCAGCATCTACTGGGTAATTCAGAGCCACCAGCGTCAGAGGCCACAATGACACACAGGCACCATGTGCCAGACGTTTGACGAAAGTTTCAGACACTGGGCGCCACATGAGTCACTGAGCACAGCCACCGCCCATGTGTGCCAGGACCTGCGAGTTCACCATGTGTGAAAATGTGACAGAGGACAGTGGTTGACTAGCCACTTCCGTCCTGGACGCTGCCCAATGCAGTTTGAACAAAAGTTAAGATGGCATATTCTGAAAAGGCAAATGACTGTAGTGGACAATGAAAATAGAGAAGTGTTTAGAGGAAATGATTAATCTAAAATCTTTGGAATTTTGTGGACATAAATGTCACTTTTGTCTTGACAAAAATACTCTTTATTGCTCTGTGTGTAAGAATCACAGGGGCAAATCCATTTCTGTTCCCAGGGATATGTTAAATATGATTAGTGAAAATGATTTTAGTCGTTTAAAACGCTAACTTGCAGAAGACAAGTTAGTTTTGGCAGACCCAAAAATTGGTTCTGGAGGGGTTACAGTAACCATGCAGTTTTAATAGGTTTATAAATTGTACAAGTCTGAATGTTTTAAGGTTAATACATCTTGATGTTGAACTCAATGGAACAATCAATGTAGACCAATCAACCTTGTCTGACTATAACTACAGGACTCTGTGTCATTAAGTATAAATCTAAACTACTGTATGCAGCAGATAAGAACAGAGAGCAAGACTCAACATATGGTTAATTTGCCAAGTTGTGCAGCAAAAGAATCTTAGAGCAATTCTGAACTGGCCGTTTTTTACAAACTAAATAATGGCCAAAATAAAAAGGTGAAGTAGTTGTAACTTTAAAGCGACCATCTGGATGCAGGAACACAGAGTTCTTGTGTGGAGAGAGAACATGCTGCATCTTGGAAAGATTTGTCATATTTCAAACAAAACATCAGTTGTTTTGCCAACTTTGTCTATTACTGCAACAGATACAGATACATTCCAGCGATAAATCCTTTTATTATCAATACATTTGCTGAGCTAATATCTCCAAAGGTTTAGACCAGGGTTCCTCACACCCAGGCCTCAAGGGTCGATGTTCTGCAACTCCTAGGTGTATCCCTGGTCCAACACAGCTAAATCAAATGGCTGAATTACCTCCTGAGTACGTGGTGACGTCCTCTTGAGTCCTGCTAATAACCTGATTATTTGACTCAGGTGTGTTGAGGCAAAGACACATCTAAATGTTGCAGAACACTGGACCTAAAGGCTTTGATTTGAAGATCCCTGGTTTAGACCATCTGGCAGGGTCTAAATACTTGAGATTTATTGGTTTATGGTTTATTTTTAGAGATTACACATCAACCAGGTAACTTTATTTATTGATTATATCCCTCATTTAATTACATAACCCTAATGGGTGCATGTTTAAGTTGCAGGATTACAGCTCTCAAAGCCTGATTTATGGTCACAGCTGTCCTTCTTCCACTTCATATGTGCTACATTACATTGGTCTAATGCAATGTATTAATATTAACATTAATTAACAATCAATATTAATTATTACTTGTTAATATTAACAACTAATTTAGTTAATATTTTTAATGCTCACATTTTGTAAAGTTTTTTATTTAACCAACTCAGTTGAACATTCCCCCAGAATGGAGTAATTTTTATAACTATACAGTATTTACATTGAAGTTTTATTTTATTTTTTACCCTGATTTTTTATAATGTTATATAATATCTCTGTCTGGGTCTGTTTGCTGTTATCACATTGCCGCTGTTGCACACAGATTTTCCCATTGTGGGAGAATAAAGGAATCAATTCTAAAGAAAAAACACCTGGCGCGACTATTCTACTAAATTATATAGCCTCAAAAATAATGGAAAACCAAAGGAAGTAAAGCATAACTTATACTTCTAATTCATTTGTTTATTTTTGTTGCTGAGGATGTATAATTAGAGAGGAAGATGATCCACCAGAGGGGAAATCCCAAATAAAATGCAAGTGATTCTGTCATCGTGTCAGTGGAGATGTTTTTGGTTGGGAAATGAGTCCATGAAGTATTTAATTGAGGTGACGACATCTCTCTCAGAGCAGAAGCTGCCGGTTAATGGTAACATTATATTTTGTTGTGCAACATTTACAGTATCTAATGGCAGAGGAAAAGGTGAGAGCCTTGAAAGAATACACGTCTGTAATTCTACCAGCAAATTAGCTATGAGTCATTAAGCCGAGCCATTCTCAGAGGAAAGTAAATATTTTTCAAAAAGAGATGGAAAAATGTCCAATCAATGAGGAAATAGTAAGTTTTGCTGAGCAGGCACCATGGTGGTACTGGACGTTCTGAAACCTGACAGTGGCTTATTTATTGTCTGGCTGCTTTTTGTAACCTTTCATTTTTCCTTTTTAAGACTCTGGGTGTGTTGTCTGCATGGAAATACTACAGGGCTATCACCTGCGCTATTCAACCATAAGAGACACAACAATGCTGAAAATATATATGGCTCTGACGGATAATTTGTGGGTAAGAGACTCCAGTTGAGGTGTGAGTGTTGCTGTTTGGTGTGCATGTCAGGCACACAATAAAAATCCCTCAACACAGATTTATCACTTCAAAAGGCCTCAATTACAAGGGATTATCATGACCTTTCCGCTAAGCATCCCAGATTTCAGCGATAATTGTGAGAGGTGGAATGCCATCCTCTCTATTGTCAGGGACTGGCAGCTCATCTCCACAGGTGAGAAACGGATGCCAAGTTTCCACAGGCTAGGATTATCAAACAAAAAAGGAAACAATATAAATTTTAAATGGCTGATACCCCTGTCTGCACAACAGACGTTTAAGTAGTCATTTAGAGGAAACAGGAAGGACAAAAAAAAAACGGCTTTAATTGTCTTGCTTCAAATTTGTGGGAAAATAGGATCATCGGGTCTTTTCACAAAATATCAGAAGCGTACAATGCTTGTACTTTAAATCTGCACCCACATCCTTAGAGAGCTGGTCAGTATCAGACATCAGGGGGGAATTTATGTAACTCACTGACAGACAAAAAACTATGTGGCACAGAGACAATTCTCTCAGAGCATGTCAACACTAAGAAGTGAAAATGCAGCAAAGAGCAGACTCTAAGCCACCTCCCGGCAAGCGAGGGTCATTCTGGTCACGTCACATCAGAGACTATTACCACGTCCCTATTAGCTCCCATTAGGAATAAGGGGGCTTAGTCACATCCCTAGACATTTTGTTGATTCTCTCAGGACGACTGTTTCAACTCAAGCAGTAACGACCAAACTTTAAGACATAATTCAACTCTACAAACCAGCACATCTTTAAGTTTTTTCATCTTCAGACACCAGGAAAAGCACACACAGGCAGGTCATGCACATAAAAAAAAAAAAAATCCCCAACGTTACCATATTTCAGTGCCGAGTTATGTACTATTTGATACAATCCAAATCATTCTTTCATCTGGTTTTCAAAGTTGTTTAAAAAACGAAAACTCACTTTTTTTGCTCACCAAGAGCATTGTGCTGCCAAAAGCATATTTAAAACTTTACTAGGACAATTACTACATTTGGAGTAAAGGTTGAGTGACCACCAGAGGCATATGCCAAACACACAGACAAAATTGTTGTAGTGAATTAAAAGCCCACAATAGTCACTGAATGACTTGAAACTGGAAGTAATAAAATAACTTACTGAAAATTAACCAATGAAAATCATACATGATTTTGTTTAACTACATTTCAAAAGCAAGCTAACAAAATGTCCCTGCAACAAAAACAATGGTACCTGTAATTTAATATCAAGTTGTGCAACCTCTTGATGTGATCACTGCAATCAAACATTTCTGTAACTTTCGATAACACTTCCTCATGTGTCCACAGGTATTTCAGCCCACTACTTCGACTGTCTCAGATTTGAAGGGTGCCTTCTCCAGACAGCACGTTTCAGCTCGTTCCACATATGTTCAATAGGATTTAGATCAGGACTCATGAAAGATCACTTCAGAATAGTCCAAGGTTTTGCTTTTTACCATTCTTTGGTGCTGTTAGCTGTGTTTTGGGTTATTATCCTGTCGGAAGTCTTTTGACCTGCGGCTGAGACCAAGCTTTTTGATAAGCTTGGTCTTATCAAAAAGACCAGGCTGGTTGATAAGAATAGGCAGGCTATTTTCTTTCCAGGAAACCTCAATAATCTTGAGATTTTATTGAACAAATTCAAGACACCCTGTGCCAGATGCAGCAAACCAGCCCCAGAACACAACCTAGTCTCCTCCAAGTTATACAGTAGGAACAGTGTTCTTTTCTAAATAACTCCTGAGAACTTTGAGCTGATGAGTCGTGCCAAAATGCTCCAGTTTAGTCTAGTCTGTCCAAAGATTTTAACTTTAACGGGATCAACTATAGCTTATTTCTAATCTTCTGGGAAAACTTTCTCCTTTGCTTCATGTGGTCTATGTTCAGTTTGGTACACACCGCATCAACAAACAGTTCAAGGTGCTTTACATCATAAAAACACAAAAATACAAAGTCATAGAACACAAATTCAACACTTGAAACATTACATTTTGTCAAGTGTCGTTACACATCAAAATGTTGATTGATGTTTTATAATTTTTCAAATGATACTCTAAACAGATAGGTTTTTAGTCTAGATTTAAAGGCAGTCAATGTTTCAGCTGTTTTGCCGTTTTCTGGAAGTTTATTCCAGATTTGTGGTGCATAGAAGCTGAATGCTGCTTCTCTATATTTTTTTCTGGTTCTGGGAATGCAGAGCACACCAGAACCAGAAGCCCCGAGAGTCTGGAAGGTTGATACAACAGCAGCAGATCTTTAATGTACTGTGGTGCTAAGCTGGTCAGTGATTTATAAGCCAACAGTATTTTAAAGTCTATTCTTTGAGCTCCAGGGAGCCAGTGTAGGGACTTTAGAACTGGGGGGATGTAATCTATCTTCCTGGTTTTAGTGAGAATTCGAACAGCAGCATTCTGGATTAGCTGCAGCTGTCTGATTGATTGTTTTAGGCAGACCTGTAAAAATACTGATGCAATTTATGTTTCTGCTTACTAATGTTGCAAACAAAGAAGAAAGCACCTATATGTCCCCTCAAGGATCCAGTTATGCGCGCAAAGACAGTAAGATTTGCTAAAATAAAAAGAGCAACTCAACCCTAAAAAAAAACAAAAAATCAACAACACTCACTTGCTCAGACTATAAAAGTGACCAAACATGGTCAATATAAGTTGAATGGCTGAAAAAATACATAATTTTACTCTGCACTTTTATGAACAATCTGTCAGTTCAATAATATCTGGAAATGAGTTCATCATATAAGAGTTAGAATTTCTTAATTTTATGGATGTGTCAGTGTCCTTGGAACAACATCATGACACATCACTGATGAATTACTGTGGTGAAGTAAAGCAAAACACATTGATAATGTGGATAAGATTTTACTGAGGTTATTCACGCCTGCTTTGTTTTACACATTCACAGTTGGCCTATAATAAAAAGGATTCTATGAATGCAGTTATCCAGCGAAAAACATCCCAGCAGGGCAGAAAAATACTGGTCAGAACTGGAGCAGAAATGGCAACATCTCCAAAACCATTGCCAGAGTTTTTTTTTTTTTTTTTTTTTTACATATATAAATGTTTAGACAAGCATCCATTCACCACTGTGACATATCTTCCTGGAAAAGGACCGTTCAATGAGAACGTCTCAAGAAGCCAAAAAGGTTTCTAAAACCTAATTTGAGAGTATTTCATAGCATAGTTTAAGCTGAAGGTCTTTTATTTATTGTTTTAAATTTGGAACCAAAAAGGAAATAGTGGCAAATGCTAACATTTAGGACTTTCAACATAATTGGATGTGCAAGAAATACATTTCAATATTCAAAACGTTGCCTACAAGTTTGTTTCTGTAGCTTTTTGTTTGGCACTAGACTATAAACTAGGTCGGTATTTGCATGAATGAGAACTGCTGAGTTTCAGATGTAACCTTCTGCGCGCTCCTATAATCCACTTTGAAATGCCCGTCCCAAGTTTTAGGAATGTGCTCCAGATGTGTTAATAAGGCTACATTCATTTCATTGAGACATATCCGGTGCTTTGGATATGTAATGTTTGTGATGTCATGGCAGACAGCAACATCTTCCAAATTGTCAGAATTTAAATTTTTAATTACTTTTTATTCAAGCAACCATTTGCCAATGGGGCAAAATACAGAGACTGCATTTGCCACAGAATGCTCTTAAAACTCAAACCACATTTTTTCAGTTGTCTCTTAAACAAGCTGTTTATTTCTTTTATGGGTGTGCACTGAACAGAGAGAGCATTTTACATGTGTTGTGAGGGACTGCACAGAATTTTATTGGATTTATTAATGTTCCTGCATTTTGAATGGTTAAGGGTTGAGTCACCAGGCACCATTAAAACAAGAACCGCACCTGTGCATTCATTTTCACTGTGGGTTCAAAGCAAGAAATTACTTCTGCTGATGTTGAACGGGTGATTACCTGTCTTGCAATTGTTGACCAATATTTTTTTTCCAACTGTGGAGCAAGTAGCAGAAAGGCTTTGGTTATGAAAAATGAAAAAAAAGAAAAAAAAAAAAAAGACAAAAACGGGATTCTGAGCTATTAATCTATAATCAATTCACCACAAAGAAATGCAACCGTAACAGACAAACAGATATAGCAATTAGTAGAACAATCTAGTTTTCAAAAGGCATCAACTGAATCGACAAAAGTGGTATTACTCCGAATTAAAATCCTTTCAAAGTCACAGGAGATTTTCAATAACAGCTAATTAAAGTCTGTGAGCACCCAAAGCAAAACAGCAACCACATCAACACAGAATGCATCGATTGTGAAATAGGTGGATATTTGCATATAGGAGAAGTGCTGAGATTCAGGTGTAACCTCCTGAGGGATCCCACAATATAGCTTAATGTGCCCGTCCTATTGGACCGTGTTTTCAGGAATGTGCTCAAAAGCAGGTGTGTTAATAACGGTCTCAAGCAAACACCCATTCCACTGCGGTCTGATTTGGATACCTGCCGTTTGTGATGTCATGGCAGACAGAGAAGGGGAGGGAGGCGGGAAAAGGGAGGTAAGGTTTGTGAGGAGTTTTTTCACAGTTCGGCAAGTCCAGACAGAAAGGCAGAGCGAAAATAGCTCAAGGGGCAAACAAGGTAACCTTTTTCAAAAGACGCTTCAGGGGGTGTCTGCCAAGTCCCACACAATACTGTCTGCAACCAACGTTGAATTGCAGTGCAGAACAAAATATCTTAGCATGTCTAGGTGCATATTAAGGCAGACCAAATCAATGGACGCCACACAGAGCTATTTCTTTAATTATAACTTCAGATACCGCAGCGGAAAAACTTCATTTTGCAGAAACACAAAAACGATACACCTGCAGCAACAATATTTATGCAGAGTACATAAAGTGTAAAAAAACAGCTGAAACACTGAGTCCCTTTAAATCTAGACACTGATTAACATTTAGATGGGAAATGACAGAACTTGGCAAAATATAATGTTTCAATTGTGGAATGTTTGTTCTAACATTTTTAGGTTTTTTTTATAATGTAAAGTACTGAAATGTGCCATACAAATAAACTTGATTGATTGATTGATTGATTAACTGATTGACTGATAAAGTGGAAGCACCATTACTAAATGTCGCAAGAACAATATAACATACTGGTTTAAGGTCTGCAGGCCGATTTCATCCAACAAATCATGCTAAGCTTAAAAAGAATAAAAAAGGAAGGGAAATGAAATAATTTAGGTTCTCAATACCTTATGAACATGCAAAAGTTGGTCTGTGCTGCATGTCATAACAGCGTTAGTAAATACTGGGAACTATACCCTGTCCTGTTGGGGTTCTGGATAAATGCAAGAGCGACACAAATGTGGGGCACTGGGGTCATGGACACTCATCTTGTTTACACGTCATCATGACTACAGAAGAAGTCGCAAGCAGCTCGAACATAACTATATTAAGATATCTGTCATGGTAACTGTTGACAAGAATAAGACCCAGAGAATTGCATTTCCCGGTTTGCTTGAAAGACGACCATAACCTTTCAAAGACATGGCTGTGATTTACGGGGGGCATAGGCAAAAGTGTACGACAAGCCTGGACACGTTAGTAGGGAGATCCCTATTAAAAGGGCCTCTTGGTTCTAAAATTGGAAAGAGATGGAGTGCACGGATCAAATTAAGTTGTTTACAAGATATATTCATATTTAAATATATAAAACTTTATAGAGCTGAAAAGTACACACTGAATCCGCATCTGAATGTGATTTTGATTTGAAGGTTTCAAAGGAATCTAAGACGAAACATTCACAAAATGAGCCAAACTTCACAAGAAATTAATTGCAGACTTGCTTTGATGGTCAAATATTTGTTTATGCATCATAAATGATCCATGGAAAAATCAAAAAGCTAAAAAAGAAGCAAAACAAATAAAAACTCAATCATTTATGGAAACAAGAGAGCAGTGCTAAAATCTTTTCTTTGAGTTGTAAGGCTGGGGTGCATCCTCTAAGACTTCCTTCATGTGCTCAGACCTCATTCATGGCTAATGTAGCAGATAGAGCCGATTACTCCTTGATCTACATTCTTTCTGCTCAGCCAAGGAAGCCCTCCTAAGCCGACTCTCTGTCGTCCCGTTTGTCACACTCAGTAGTACGCAACTTGCTTGTCTGAGTTAGGGAATTTTTATTTTGTTGTAAATAGTAATAACAATAATAATAATAATAACAATAATAATAATAATAATAAAAAAACAGATGCTCTAATCAGAACTTTGCAGTAAAATTTACTTTCCAATCTCTGAATTCTATCGATTCTGATTTGTCTGAAAATAAGATGAAAAGACAAAAATGCAGCCTTCAAAACATTTCGTTCTAGCCAACTGTCTTTTTTATATTGAAAGTATAAGAGCAGATGCTCAGGGTTTTAAAAGTCAAACGCAGTATTTGAGTTGTAAATAAGCAAATATCAGCTATAGTCTATGTTCAGTATACAAAATTTAGCATTTCAAAATAATAAAAAAAAAATTAAGTGTTGATATATCAAACCGGCCTTAATTTCTTTAATTAATGAAAAGTATGAGAGCTTTACTAAGACTGGATTTCCTGAAGACTTTAACAGAGCTGCTAACATTTAGAAATCCAGCCCATTTCCAAAAAGATGTTGACAACTCAAAGGATGAAACAGCTGTACTTCCTCCAGCCTTTCTGGTACCTGCTAAAAGTGTCGTTCTTTCTCGCTGCCAGAATGAAACCACCTCAAAAAAAGCACACACTGAAGTAAAAATAATGAAACTTCTCTGATGTCAAAGTGGATCTCTAAAAATAGACTAAAACAAGTCTCTGAAAACTCAAGTAATTAAAATGAAAAATAATTAATTCAAATTAAACAAGATAAATGCATGAAAACGTATTTGCCTGGTCGAGTCCTGAGCTTTCACTCTAACGTCTGTTTTTCCGAGTGAGCGGCTCGTCATCAAGGATTGTTTGAAGTAACGGCTACAACCGGATCTCTCAGACTGAGTGATCGCCATAAGAGACTTTTGTTTTCTTTAAGTCCTTCACCGGCAGTCTGAAGAGCTCCACGGTGGTTCCACACTGCGAGAAGAAGCTTAGACCCCGACCCTGTGTTTACATAATCTCACCCATCCGTCTCTCACTCAACAGTGATGGAGGACCGCTGGGCAATGAGGCATTTACATCTCTTCCATGGCCTGTTTGTCTCCAATGAGCAGTGGTGGTCTCAATGCAAATAGCTGAAAATATATTCATTGCTTGTTATTTTGGCTCAGGTTAAAAATAACAGAAATGTAAAATATGAAATAATAAAGTATGTTGCAGCTTGGCAACGGCAAAGTATAAAATAATGTACACCAAAATATAGAGGGTGACTTATTTTTCCCCTGGATCCATTTAGAGGTTCTTGAATGCTTTAAATACACTGGGACTCTAAAAACTTGCCAAAAAAGGCAATAAAATTTAACATGTCATATTTTTTTCACTTTCCATAAACCTACAACTCTATGAAATGAACGCAGAGTTGAAGAGTTTAACTATTTTATAGATATTTTAATTGGTATAAATAAGGCTCAAAATCCTACAACATAGGAAATCATAAATATCGATTTAAGTAAATACAGTACAAATAAAACAAAAACACCACTGGACCTTAATCGAAGGTCCAGTGGTCTCTCGATGACATTTTCCACAGGAAAATATTTTGATAAACACATACAACACAGAAAAAAAGGGGGAGGAAACATTCTGGCCCACAGGTTTGGCATCTACTAGGGCTGGCAGAGACGCAGTGAAAGATGGCTGAGTACATTCCCAGCCCTGGCAGAACAAATGGTGCTGTTGTTTGGGTTCAGGGGAGCTGGCCCTCAGAAAGGGCACCGCAGGAGGGAAGCAGAGGGGAGGGTAGGCTTGACAGGGACAGACGAGGACACTGGAGCTGGGTGGCCGGGTTGCGTGGTTCACACAATTTCAGCTTCGACAAACAGAATGGAAAAGTTCTCCAGAGAGGAAAGATTCTGGGAAGAAGCCGTATTTATCACGCTATTAAATGATTGTAATCCTAGGATTTTTGGCAAAAGTAAACTGGAGGAATTCCACTTTTGATTAAGTGTTTCTCTTTTCCTTTGCAAATAGACAATTGAGCTGAAAGCCATGGGCAAAGATTAACTTTGCAATAAACGAACTACCATTAAGTTCAGCAATTCAGTGTGTGATTCAGAGGCAGCGGTTATTGCTGGACATGGATCACCATCAATGAATGCCTAGGTCTTAAAAGCTACAGTGTCAATCCTGATATCTTAATCCTGATAAATTGATTATTGAAATAATTAACTAATTTAGTAATTGATTAATCATTAGAGTACACATTTTTAAAGGCCATTTAGTGAAATAACATATTCTGAGCAGTACAAAAATGTATACATTTTGAATTTAAGATAAATTAAAAAAATAAAATAAAAAGTTCTTTATTAATATGTTGAATAGTTTTAGCCAGTTTAAATTTTGTAAAAAAAAAAAAAAAAAAAAGAAAAAAAAGAGAAAAAAAAGCAGTAAAGTATTGGTGATACCATTCCTACAGCTAAAAGTCCTACAACTAAAGCAACATTTCCAGTGCCCCAACAATCCAATCTGTACTCGTCTAGCCAGCTAGCTGAAGGAAGGGTGATTCTCCTAATAATTCAAACAGCTGTATTAAAAATTGCTTTTCTATTTTAACTTTAAAAAAATTTGTTAAATTATGTCCAACACCTTTTGTTTTAAATACTTTTATTCCAGGCCATCAAGGATCTCATATCACGTCACGTCTAGCTGCAGCATGAGGATCGATTACAAAAACAGCCAAACATTATTGTCTTATTCCATTCATGTGGTTCAAGAAGAGAGAAAAGTCATCATGACGGAGTCACCTTCAGGGTTTGTGCAGTTTCAATAAGTTATATTGTATTAATCAGAGTTATAAATCAGATAAGAGAACACGCAATAACATGCTTCCTATAGGCACTCAAACAGTGGAAATGCAACATCAATGTTGTTATTGTCGCTACAAAAAAAAAAGAAGATAACGTTCCGTTTGATGCGGTGAAGTTCAATAACTTCATGTTAAAATTTATTTTACGATAATAGTGTTGTATTCTTTCATGTTGTCATCCTCTTGGAGGGGGGTAATCCAGATCACAGGAAGCTGCGGAGGATTGTCTCATGTGGCAGAGACAGCCCAGGGGATTCATCTGTCAACTGTGGCTATTGACTCACAAAACGAGCTGGAACAGTTATACTGCCCTATACGCAACACTCCGAGATGTCTCTGGCATTAATTTCAATGAGTTAGTCATAGTCATAATAAAGATGATGTTGCTCAGATCTAAACACCTCAAATGATTTAAATTTGCAATTACATCAGACTAATCAAGAAGTTCTTATCTGTATTTTATCATTATTCCTTGCACTTTATCATAAATGACTTAAGGTAGTCAAATTGTTCGGGCTGTAATTTATTTTTTTTTTTAATTTCTTTGTTTGCTTTTTATCCATGTGAGTCCCAATAAAAATGTCAACAGAATTTCTGGGCAAAAACCCCCCACCTCGACGCTCACCTTTTGGGGTTTCCATCAGACGTGAAGAATGATCAGATGATCCAAACAGTATCCAGACATCACGACACAAATAATTTGAGTAAACACACATGGTGTGATGAATCAATGATTATACAAGTGGTGTAACCAGAGGCAGATCACATTTTCAACCCGTGGATTGTGTGGGGTCCATGTGTACTGGCCAACTGAAAACAACAACCACATGCGAGGAGACCACACTGAAATTCTGTCTAAACATTTTTAATTTTTCTCTAATCAAAATGTACATGACAGTACAAGCCTTTTTGAAGTTGAAAAAGACGTGGAGACAGGTAAAAGGCATTCAGACCCGTTGAGCAGAAAAACCAATAGTCGGTATGGTTCAGTAAACCATAGCATGACACGTTATCTCGCTTGAAGAATGTTTCAGATAAAACTCCGGCTTTAATCATACCCAGGCGGCCTTGTGGCATTCAGACACCTGGTTTCCAAATCCTATCGGCAACATATCTTCATTTCTGGGAGAAATTTGTCAGAGCCATTAAGCGTGTCTGCACACAGGTTGGCTAAATTTGTTTACCAGGTTTTCAGGCTATACGAGAGTAAAAGATTGCTGTTTCTGATTAAGGAGTAGATTACATCAGGACAAACTGTGATATTTGTTCAAGATGCTCAGCACAAAATCATCAACAGTATTTTCTGTAGCTTTGCTGGCATTATTAGTATGGTGCTGGCAGCTTTTATTTAAGTGATTGCCACTAGCGATAAGTGCAGAAATTTGGATGAGCTCCACTTGGGGGTTCAGAGACTTTAAAAAAAAAGAAAAAAAACTGAAGCAAAAGCAGAAATGCCCCAAGTTGTCCTCAGACGTAGCAACATCCGGGGACGAGTGGCTTCTACTGTGGCAAAACTGCAGTGATTCACAAATGCTAGAAGGCTATTTGACAAGAAGCAAGACTTGAAGCCATGACCAAAAAGTAAAAAAATGAAAAATAATGTCCAACTTTGTCATTAATTTTATCATGAGTGCTTACTTAACAGTTTAATCAAATTGACAAAAAGCATGCAACTTGTTTGCTTAAATCTATTCATACTTCTAACTGAATTATTTAATTGACATAAATAGCTTTGCCTCTGAATGAACCATCTGATTTATTATGTCAAATCCCTCTTCAATTTCATACTTGTAATCAAATCATTTGGTACCAATTTGATTAATTGCTTATTAGGCTTGTGATAAGGATTTCTAAAGAAAACCCCTAGTTGAAAATACCGACCTCTTGTGTGTTTCATTTAATTGTACACAACTAAGTAAATATTTAATCAAGATTTTTATTTGACACATGATTTAATTTTTCTAGACTCAGAGTCATTTACTTACAGAAGAGCTTTTTTTTTTAAATAATTTAAATGCACAATATATATTTCATCCTCCAAAAACCAAATGACAGAGTTAAGTTTTGTCATTTAAATATGACCCATTTTTTACCTGGATGAAATGCAACCTCTCCTTTCATGGATAAAAGGAGAGGTTGTTAGTTTACAGAATGGGGTTTTCCAATGTATAGTCTAAGAGCACAGCAAAGGTTACCAGATAATTTGTCAACAAAAATACAATGAAGAGGTCCCTGCAGAGGACCAATGTGGAGACATTTGATTTTTGAGAACTGCAGATATTGTCAAGACTGATAAAACTGCAGCATCCAACTGTTAAATGATCACCAAGTAGCTAGAGTGACTGAGGGTCGACTGGAACCAGTTCACTTATTCACGCCTTCAGCTGCAATGAAGTCTAAATAGAGAAATCTTGTAAATGATTTTCACAAATGAATTATTTCTTAAAAATTAGCAAACCTGTGGTAAAACTATGTTTATAGTTCTCCAGCCTGTAATCAAATATTACTTTTAATACTATCAAAATTACAATCCAGTAGACTTATCAATTAAATAGAGCTTGTTTTGCTTTTCAGGCCTTGAATTTTTAAATTGGCCAACGTGGAACAAGGTAGGAAGTAAACAAAAATACCTACGAGTTTTCTTAGTTCAAACATATGTAAATAATTTTAATTAAAATTCTTCCAGAAGAACAAGATTTTTAAGGTTTAAAACCAGATGACCTTATTAAGCCCTTTTTGACTAACAATGATGCTTTATAACCCAATTATAAATCATTTTGGTAGATAGGTTACAACTTTTCTTAATTACATGCATGTAAACTTCCAAAACATTTACTGCCCTCACTCCTAACCTCGTAATCCTTAGATGTGTTCGATAGCTACATCAGGTAAGGCAGTATTCCAGTTCACATAAAAGAAATTGCTTGCCGATGCAGATGAGCACCTCCCACGCAGCTACCTCACTCTCCTCCTCGCTCCTGGCAGAGCATACCAGTTTCCACCTGGATGGTCTTCAACTATGTGCCAAGAGGATATCACAGCAGCTCCATATCCTCTGTGTGACAGTGTAATTCCCTCTGCCCTGCAGCAATGTCTGCAAAACTCAGACAGTTTACATGTTCATGTAGCTACATTGCACTGGGGAAGAGAGAATTGCCAAGTATTTGGTGCATTCATTTGGTTTCTGGCTCTGGTGAGTTTAACCCCACCGACATGCAATAGTGCAAGTGTATAAAACTTAAAGGGCAGATCTTTTTCAATAATTCAGACAAAACAATGTTGTTCTACACTGCTGAAGTGCAAAATAACAATAAAAACTATACTCAAGGCTTAAATTGGTGTAAAAATATCATACCAAAAAGAATGCAATATATAGAAAAAGTATCATGTTGAAATTGAAAAAAAACAACAAAAAAAACAATGCATACAATAATGTCATATTTGATTTCACACTTGATAATTGTGTACAGAAAACTAGTCAAATTCATTTCAGTCACTAAGATCAAACATTTTAATTAAATCTCTTGAAAACGAGCCCAGTCCTTCAGATAACTGACAGTTGTATTGTTTTGTTTAAACTGAGATGAAATGCAACACGGTTTCAGTCAAACACCGCAAAGTATACAAAGCTGCAAGATTATTAAGGATTGCAAAACCCCCTCTGGATATCTGCCTATTGAACAGGCGGATAAAGAGAAACTGAAATAGACCTGGAATGCCAATATCCGAAGAAAGGTCTTTAGAATATAAAAAGACAAGAAAAATATACAACACGTTTCTCAGCCACCATCTATCAGCAAGGTCTGATCTATTTTCCCCAGTGTCCATTAGAGATGCAAAGCTGAATGAAATTTCACATACCGTTTTGGATTAGCAGCATAAAGTACTTGAGTGTCATTTAAAGTCACAGTAAGTCCCGGCTCAGGTCATACTGTTTACAAACACAATCTCCAAGGCTGCATAGCCTTAATAAAAACAAACAACTGCAATATTTATATAAATATGTCCTCAACATTATCATTTCTATTGAGCTGAGGTCCCAACCACTGCTCATGTGTTTTAAAATCTAAATTAAGAAAAAATTAAAAAAAACAATATGTCGCTAAAGTATCAACAGACAGCGAAACTCATGCAACCGACCAAATACTGCCATGTGGATTTTTGGTTAGATTTATGAGCCGAGCCCAACCTGAAATCCGGGCGGTGTCGGGCTAGAAATACTTGCTTGATGGTCGGGTTAGGCTGAGGCTTCTGTGGCACACTTAATAAATAAGCAACCAATACAATACAGAGAAAACCAGATAATTGAGCAAAGAATGTATTGCTGTGTGTTTAAGTATTGTTTATTTATCTCTTGCAACAGTAGCAATAATTATGGTTTTCTTCTTTTAATTTAAATTAACTACATTGTGAGAACATGTTTTCTTTACCTTCTGAAAATACTTTGATACTGGAGGAGTATTTTCTCCAGGGTATTACACTCTTATATTGGTCAAATACTGGTCCAAATTACTAACTTTACTTTTGAACTGAAATACTACTAAACAGATTGGAAATGGAAGTGCTTGACAACTCAATACTTTACAGTCACACTTTTACTTTAACAGATTCCAAAACATTTCAAAAAATGACTAGAAGTTTTTATTTCTTTGCCAATGCTATCAGACAGATAAAAGGACACAGTAATACATATGTTCACTGGTTTCTAAACCGATCCTCTGTCGCATTGTGCACCTTAACTGCACTCCGAGTTAAGGCTATCAGACAACTAAAGCTGCAAAAGTAAAATGACCTAGTGACTGGTAAAGCTCTTGGGATAGTTTCTGTCTGGTTTCTGGGATCATCTATCACTTTGGAGTCTGGACTATAACACACCACTGTTACTTGGCTGCAAACTGAGTGAAGCTTAAACCTAAACCTTTACACCTAAAAGAGAATACTACTTAAAACAACAAAACGTGTCACATGAAGAAGCTCTGACCAAAAAAAGAGACAAAAAAACTCTTCTGAAAAAGTCTACATTTCACAATTTTAAAGAGGAACCTTTTAAAAAATGAATACATTTAGCTCAGAGTTTCTGAGAACACCCATAAGGCAGGGTTTCTCTTAGATCTCCATCCATTTCCGCACAAACTTCATCACAATCCAGCCCTCCTGGCCTTTGGGTCAGCAGACGCACCGATTACCAACAAGTCCTTGACACAAGACAAATCTTAGCGCTTTCATCTGTGTCGGTGGGTTGTCCTTCAAAGCCTCGTTACAGGATTGGCGATTGCCAATTAGCACAATTAGCTTTTGGCAAGCCGCCGAGGGCATCACATGGCACCAGCTTTACGCTGATGTTACCTGACAAGCCGGCAGATCTATTATAGCTGCTATCACAAGGGACGAGACGTTTGCAGAATGAATGAGAAAATGAAGATTTTCAGAAAGCACTTGATGACTTAAACTTTAAATTATCAAGTTCTTTCTGAAAATCTTCACTTTTGAAAATCCCGAATTTGACTGTTAAATGTACCGTCTCGTATTAAAGCGAAAGCGAACACGATTTATTCCGTATTCTACAAATGTGTATGTGTAATGAAAAAGCAGTGGTCCCCGAATAATTTATATAGTAGGCTGCCCCACTCATTGTTTCACTCACGGTGTTACGATATTGCGCCCAACTGCTTTCTGGGTAACACAGACCAACCCCGATACGCTGCTGCCGCAGTCTCGGCGGCAGACGTGTCCCTTATTTTGATTTCTGACAGGTGGCAACCCTAACGTCGACCCAAACAAGCTTAGCATTTTCTTACCAAACCGAATCTCTCGAAACCTGTCCTTATCCAGCTGTCGGTAAAAGTTCACGAGAAAAAGCCGCTGGTGCCGACCGCGGCTCTCTGCATCACTCTGCAGCTTAATGAGCTCCAGCTGCAAATGGCCTGAGTCACACGGGCTGCTGCCCTCTAGTGGGTAAATGAGGAACCACATTTAGTGTGTAAGCTACGCCCTATGCAGGTAACAGTACTGCTGCCCAAAGTATTAATCCTACATGCGGGCCAGACGTTATTGATTTAGAGGCTGCGGGCCGGATGAAATTTGACCACGAGCCGCATTTGGCCCCCGGGCCGGACTTTGGACATGTCTGACTTAAAGTATTCAAGGAGTTTTCATGAAATCACTAATGACAAAAGAAAACTTTGGATGATGAAGTTGCAGGACATTTTACTGACCCAGCAGTGCTTAACTGAAATCAAAGAAGCAGATGCTACTAATTTAGGAGGGGAAACTCCAGTCTGAATGTCACTGGAAAGACAGATTATAATCTTAAGGAAGAGTTGGTCTTGTAACGGGCCTGCTAGGTTAAACTCATGGTTTCTATAAAAAGACAGTTGTATATCCTCCGCTGTCATTTGCTTTTTTTTAGTCAGGGTCCAGGCTGGTTTGTGAGGCTCTGACCCCTAATGTTTTATCCAGAATACTTGATTGAGGGGCTCCCATGTTAAAGCCTTTTGAAGAGTTGAAAAACATAGTCAAATAAAGTGACTTTATTGGGGGAAATCTAACCCAAAGGAGGATTCCCTGCATTTAGGGAAAAATACTATGTGGATATAGTACAGTAGGACAGCATCTGGAAGTAGTTGTAGCATGAAGAAATGCAAACAGTGTGTAAAGCTGTAACTTCTAAGGATGTATCCAAAAACACACTAAATGGTTCTAAACAGGAGGTAATGAAGTAGATTTTGTGAAAAGTTTAGTTTTCAAAATACTGACCAGTTTGGATAGAGAATTCAATGCTCTGTACACCATTTATCAGTGGCCCCATGTTCTCCAATGATTATTTGCATATTTAATAAAAAAAAATGCTCCAAACACCCTGCTGTGTCAGTGACTTTAAACATTTGTTATGCTGAGGGGAGTGAATCTTTGTCAGTGCAGTTGGCATGTGAATAATGCAGGAAATTGTAATACTACTTGCAACATTTTGGTAGCATATAAGTCAAAGACATTGTGCATATTTGTTATATTTGTGGTCTCTCTCGGCTGTGACTGAATTTTTTGTCTTTATTTTTTTTTTTGTCTGACCTTTTTTTGAGCAAAACATCAGTTCCTGTAACCATCTACCAGTCTGACTGTGATTGGAGGAATGTTGGCCTCACTCCTCACCTCCAGCTGTGAGATGCTTAAAGCATTCCTCATATGCACAGCCTATTTTAAACAACCCACACTGTCTCACTGGACATGGAGTTCTGAATCTCCAGCTTTAGACTATAATTCACACAATGGAATAGTTGATTTCAAAATTCTTCTAAGACTTCATTAAATATTTTACCAGCCTAACAGCTCCACTCCTCTCTCCAAGCACCTCAGAATATGAAACAGACATATGAATGGGTAAGAACTGATGATGGAGTGAACTGACCAGAACCATGTGAGGCATTCACTGGCAAGCATATTGTAATATCCCTTTAATGGTTTTACAGACTTAAGAAAAGAACACTGTATTTTTTATTTATCCATTAAAAGTCTCAGTGAAATTGAAAAAGTTTTTTTTAGAGAAGTGGAAAGATTATTTTCTAGCAAAAAACAAATAGCTTTTATGCACATGCTGCTAAAAAAAAAATTCTCAAATGCATAAAAACCATGCATTCATCTGAAAGGTGAGGATAATGAGGCCTAAAAAAAACAGTACTGTAAACAGCTGCAGACAGTATTTGGCTGTTAGAGGCCGCTCACTCTAAAAGTACAAAATGTTGAGCACATCTTAAGGAAAACTATAACGAGCTCGAAATAAATTAAAAGCAGCTGTCCATCATTTTCTCAGCACTTATGTCACACAGCTTGAAAAGGCTGCGTTCATACATGCCTGCCACACAGAGGTGGTTTAAGAAAAAAACAGAACAGTGAAAACCCTGCGGCCTGGATACAATTGGCGTGTGGATGAAAGAGAGCCAGACGATGGGCAGAGAGATAAGCAGAAGGGGAGGTCTAGGGCACTGATGTTCTTCCACAACACCCATTCTCATTTGCAGCCTTGTGTTTCCCTTAGCCCTCTCGCTTTTCTTCAGCCCGGTCAGGGTAAGCTCTGTGCCTGGCTACAATTTCTAAGGTAACACTTCTCGAGATAAGTATCTCCTCTCAAAACAAGAAGCCAGGAAGTGTTCCATCTGTCATGAGCACAATTCACCCATTACAGTGGGTTTCTTCGTCACAACAATTTCACTTTTTATTGTTTCCTTCCCAGAGAATTTGTGGGAGTTAAGTATTTTCTTTAAGAAAAAAAACTTTCCAGCTGAAGACAGCGAAGAAGTAAACCGCAGGTTCTATGTATAAAGTTATTCACTTGTGGTTTAGCCGGAGTGCAGCTGCATACCTGAGGGTGAGCTGGAAATGGACCACAAAGCAAAATGCTGTGTGTTTGAGGAGAAAAAGTATCCTAGAAAAGGTCTATCAATGTGAAGTTGTTTGATTTCCACGGGTGTGCACTTCCATGCATAAATGAGGACATCCGCACAGCTGCTCATGGACAAGCGTGTTGCAACACACCTTGTCTGACAACACTCAGGCATATCTGGAGGTCTTAAAGAGGAGACAAGTTAAAAGAGTGACTTAATTATCTGGCTTGAATATCAAAGACTCTCAGACGAAAACATCTCCATCTCTTCTACACAGGCTCTTCCTGCTGTCATGGTATGTCTTCTCGAAAAACAGCCCAAAAAGGGAAAAGTTTGCAATCTACATGAAAGTCTCTGATCAATTGCCATCTCCAACACCTTATCATCAGCTGTTATTGCACTGGGAATGATCAGATCCTGAGAAAGGAAACCATAATGACCACAATAACCCGTAATACACAACTGTAATTTGAAGCAGAGAAACAAAAATCAAATGGACGGCGGTTATACATGTGGTTTTCCTGATAAAATCAGACATTCATGTGCCACCAAAATTATATATACATATGGAAAGATATTTACAAGAATGATATAAGTATTTTCCTCCATTGCAAGTACTGGCAAGTAGCTAATGATTTGCCTCCAATCGGTTATGATCATTTTCCAAACCTCTCAGATTAACTGTAACCCAAACTGAAAAGTAAAAGGAGGACAAAGCACAGTGAACGGTACTTCACTACTGAATTTGATCCAATTTCAGGACTATTACTAATTTCAGGACTACTAGTCCTGAAATTGATCCACTACATCTTGCTGCATTGTTGCAGCATAGAAACACAGTCATTGGCCAAAACATACAAATGAAAATAATGGTTTCCAACAGGAAGATTACATGAGCTATAAGATGATCAGTTCAATCGATATATCAATTGGTAATAATATTTTTTGGACTACTCAAATCGATACCATAACTTTTTTTGGGAGGGAGGTCACAGCCATCTGCCTGAATGAAGGTGAACATGATCTCTAACAATTCTTGGGACAACAAACAGTGACAGTCTGACATCTTTATTTCAGAACAAGCATCAACTTCTTTGGCAAAGCAATATATAGAAGCATGTTTATTGAATCGGAACAGACTGGCCAGCATTCACTCCCCACATACATCAGTCAGCCTCGGACCTTTTGCCCTGTGGCTGTTACCCAAAAGTGGATTGGTTCAGAGGTCGAGAACCCCAATGTGGCAGCATGCATTTGGTGTAGTAGTGCTACTGGCAGTATTGGTGAGTAGACTGTGTGCGGTTTTATTTTGAAAAACCCATAAGTCTGTGTATGCGTCCTTCAGTATAGTTGTGTCGAATGAAGATATGGAGTGAAAGTGATTAGAAAGCAAGTATGTGAAGCATGTGAGTTGATATGGAGGAGGGAGAGTCCAATCTGTTGGGTCTGTGCAGTAAAAGATCACCATGCTGCCTATAAAGCCAAGGACAAAGATTTTCTTAGGAATCCAATGGTGTGGGTCTCCACTTTCTAGTTCAAATTTTCCACAGTGAGTGGGCTTTAAGTGTGAAACAGCAAGACACAAGAAAGGAAGGGCACAAAGTACAAAGAAAGGATGTTATGAAGCCATGAAGATAATAAAGATAAAGACAGAAAGACAGGTGGAACACAAAACAGGATTGAAAGAATCTTGGGAATAAGGAACAAATGGTAGAAATGAAGAAATTAAAAACAAAAAAGGAAGGGCCTTAGAAAGAAAATAATTTAAGGAAGCAAACAAAGAAGTACACAAGGAACAAGTAATTAAGAACAAAGGGAGGGAAGAGGAATGAAAGGACACATTGAACAAAGGAGGTATGGAAGAAAATAATATTTAGACATCAGAGAGAAAATAAAGTGTGAAAATACAAATACTTTCCTCATTTTCTTATTTTCTTTTTCCAGTCCTGGTAAATACTGATATTCCATCCCTTTCTAGACTGTGCAAAAAGCCAGACCTTTACTGTAGTGCAGATGTGTATAAAAAGGTGCAGTCCATCTGTCTTGTCACAACATTTAGTTAGAGCCCCGGGAACAGACACAGCATTTATCCTCAAGATAAGGACTGTATAGTAAAATGAACGTTAAACCTTCTTTATGGTCAGAGTTAGACATTTGCATGGCGGCAGAACATGCTCAAAGGAACTCTTAGCATTAAGAAACAAAGAAAAACAATCTTAAAATGTCTTTTTAAATTATCTTTGCAATCCTTCAAGCTATAAACCTATGGAAAGCCAATCTCTGTGTTTATGCTTACAAATGGCATCCTGTTCACAAATATGCACAACCAGGCGCTGTTTTGTGGAGCACGTTCTGTCATTTCAGTCAGTTATGCGAAAATCCCAATTCTGTAAAAGTCTGTGGCACCCAGCAAGCAGGGACAGCAACAAGTCTGAAAGTTTCTCCTTCTTTACAAGTTTTTGCAAGGTTAAACACAGAGGTAGTAAATATTTCAAAATGGTAGACAAACAAATGGCTAAATAGTTACACATGAGCCCAAACTTTGTATTTTGAGTTGCGTTGGAATGTAATCCATCTATAGACTCTTCTTCTACTACCAGGTGTTAAATACATCCAGATTTTATGTAAATTTTAAAATAAGGACTGCAGTTCCTAATCTCAAGTGAAGGCAAAAAGGAGAGAAAAGCCAAGAGGCCGTTTCTCATGGCCATTGAGACAACTGTATAACCATGGATTAAGCTGGTTGATCAGGAAGGCAAAGGTTTGAACATTTATCAGTCGGCCCATTACAAATACAAAAGAAAACTCAGATATTGCAGTAACAGAACTGTAAAATAAACATACGGGATTTAATATTAAGTATTTTGCCAGAATCTCTACATTAGAAAACAGGTGTGAAATCACACATCCTCCAGACTCACTGCACGTCTCCGTCTCCACTCAAGTAGAAAAGCTTGCTAGCCCCCCACCCGAGTTTCAATACAGCATCCCCACTCTCCTGATAGTTCCCAGTCAACATACACCCCTGTAACCCCTACCTAAAAAAAATCCTTGAAGAGGTCAACAGAGAGATTAAGACCCTTCAAATGGGGTCATGGAGATCAATGATCAAACAGAGGGTGAGGACCAGCCCACCATGCCCCCCACTCCACCCACTTCATTTCAGAAAGCCTGATAATAGAGACAAAAAGGCTGGCTAAATATTACTTCCCCACATCATGACCCAGTCACCTTCTTAATCTCTGAAGGTGGCCTCGTCCTTAGCTGTCACTGACCGCTTCGGTGAGGGCAAGTCAGAACATGTCTACTGGGGTAAAATCTCAAATATTAAAAGGCTAAACTCAATCACATCAACAGATATATTATGAATACTACGAAAATATAATGCCTCAGGTGTATATCCTTCACCACATTAAAAACAAATCAAACACAATTCACAAGAGTAATTAAGACATAAAAGAAAGGGTGAAACATAAGTAATTTAGTAAATGTTTACAGATGAAATACAAAAATGTAAAGAGTTTTCTGCTTTGAGGATCCAAGATTAGACCAAAAGAAGGCGCAAACATTAAAAGTACAATTTTATCAGTTCTTTGATTCACATTTCTGTACACAAATGGATATTCAAAACCGACTGCCTATCAAAGCACTCCACCGAGTGAGAGTCAGTGAAGAGAAACATCAGGGCTCAACTAGCATTCAGTCAAAAGTCAAATGACTGCAGTGGTTGCATTTTGTTTTTTTTGCTTTTTGCTTTTGGCTCATTATCAACAGTGATGTAAAGACAAGAAGGAGAAGTGTAAGCAGAAATTTCTGCCAGTCATATTGAGCCCATTACTGCAGAAGAGGGTGCAACACTTTATTTGATTAATACCCATTTAATGTATTGTTTGCAATGCAGCACTGGACAGTAAGGAAGAAAGGGAGAGAGATTAAAAGCTGGCAAATATAAAGTTTTCCAACTGATGCATTCTGGAAGTGAGTCAATTGCACAAGAAAACAGATTGATTAAATTAGTTTGGTAGCATCTAAAAGACAAATTTTCTTTCAATGTTTTAGGGGAAAAAATGCAAATAGTGAAACTTTTCACAAATACTGTGGAATTATGTTCCAGAATAATCTGCAAACAGTTGAATCTGCAAATACGGAACCAAGAAAAGGTTGGGATCCACTGTAATCATTCATTACAACACCACTACAAAACAGAAGGAAGTGTGTGCATAGCCAAGACGCTTAGACTTTTTCTGCAGACGCTCCACTATCAGACTACACTGCCCAGACTTTGACCTCTTTGACCTACACTGACCAGACTTTGCATGAAGGGCCTTGAAGTGGCCATTATTCTTCACACTCTTCAGGTCATCCTCTCTTGGGACACTTGGGCTATCCACTCACCTGGGAATCCAATGAACCCCATATAGTTCTTCTTTTTTTTTTCTCTGAACAGAGTCCAAAGTTGGTAATGCCTGAGACTCTATGCATTTTTCTGTCTGCAATAAAAAAAAACTGTAAGGGACGGCTCGTATCCACTCAGTCTATGACAATTCAAGGAAGGTGTCAGTACACTGAGGTAATCAGTGGTATTTACTTCACTTGTCTGAGCTTTATGTCCTGTAGATAACCAGTCAATTTCTAATCAGATAGCTTAACATTTGGATCTAGGCTCCTGTTAGAATATGCTATGAGTCCAGTGTAACCAAATAAATTGTGAATTGAAAGATAAAGTTAAAAAGTAAAATAAACAAAGTCTTCTTAAACTACACCCATAAACCAAAAATGTTGGTTAAACGTATAACTCAATTTCAGAATACTAGCATTCTTTGGTGGGCATTTATCAGCAAACTACACCTAGACTTGGTAATATTTGCACACTAGTTTTTGCAGAAGCTACAAACCAAACCAAAACAAAGATTAGGACAACTCTTGAGATTTAGTTATGGATTCAGCTTGGCCAGTCCAACACTAGGTTTTTTTTTATAAACTAAGCAACTATTTAGTTGATTTGAATGTGTTTGGACTCATTATGTTGCTGAAAAATGAAATCCCTCTTCATCTTCAGTTAATTAACAGGCACCTAACAGTTCTGGGTCAACCTTGACTGCTTTAAGGATATCTTTACTTATCCACCTTGATTAAAGGTGTCAAATGGAGTAACCCCAGATCAAGATGCTGTCACTGAAATGTTTGATTGTTACTATCCTGCTCTTTTTTATGTTCCAAATGCACAAATGTGGCCCCAAATGTCTGTGTAAAGAGACCATCATAGATTCACCCACAAGCTTTCACAAAACTTTATCAAAGTCTGGATATTTTGTTTGGTAGGAAAACATACCATCTTCTAAAAGCTGAAATTAAATTAAAAGAATTGATGCCACATTATAAGTAGAAAAGTCTGGAAATCACCAGTCACATTTTTAAACATTTTCTACACTTGAAGCAACTATCCTTTCAGGCAAGACTGTGAATTATTAATCTAAATCATTATAGTTAAACCTATATGTGAGAAAATACAAATAAAAGAAAATCTTACAGTTTGAATAAAAGAAAGGGATTTAAAAGAGTGTTTTAAAGAGACTAAAACTAAGTATTAAAACAAAGAGCTAAATGGTTTGCAGTACGGCATCCAGCCAAAGATGACTTAATCTGGTCAGTGCAGATGCTAAATTTCACTTCACCACTCATCAGATGGCAATTCAGAACATGCATGATGATTTTCCCACCGTCTGTCACCCGTTCACCATGTGTGTGTCACATTCATACATCCACAGTATGGATGTGTGACAACAGATTGTAGATGAAGTCACGTTCATTCTTTCTACTCTGCCCAGCATGGGCCATATCTCCATTCATCTACCATGAGTTGTACTGATTATATAAACTTGTAAAAGGCATTATGCCACAAAAAAAAAATCCTACTTGGCGTCATTAAAGGCACAGAATAACAGAAAAAACATTGATGGGGAAAGTGCTTTACGTTAGAACTTCATGTCCCAGAGTCTTTGCTTCAAGCCCACAGCAGAATTTTCTGATGCAGATCTTGAAAAAAACAAATGGTAGAATGTGCTTACGACTTGATTTGACTTCTTTCAACAGACTTCAGCAGCAACCAAAAGAAAATATTTACTCCGTCAGGAAATTCAATCATAGGATCAGCTGAAGGCACAGAACATGGTAAATATGAAACAAATGATACCAGCAGTGATGTGCCAGCAAACGCCTACTTGGATGTAGATTTCTGCCCACCCTCCCACTTAGAGGACCAAAAAAGTTATTAGTACAAAAGGTAAACATTTATTTGATTTTTGCACAAAATGAAGCAAAAAGCTGGAACATTTGTTTAAAAAAAACAATTGGATTAACACAAAGTTACTGTAACTGACTTAATTCTGCAAAAACAACCTGATCACCTTTGTACAAAACGAAGCTCATCAGTGTGAAGTGACACTGTCACGATGAATAAGTAACGTCAGATTCAGTTTTGGTACACTCAAAACAGATGTGCTCCAATTTCTACCAGGCACTGCTTTCCTTACAATGACAGAAAGCATAAATGGATTGTTGAGGACTGGACTGACTTACGTTCTGTGGTGTGTGTGTGTGTGTGTGTGTGTGTGTGTGTGTGTGTGTGTGTGTGTGTGAGAGAGAGAGAGTGTGAGAGGGACAGAGTAAAAGACTGAGACTGTGAAAAGAAAAAGAAAAAAGAGCGAGAGGGGAATGGAAAAAAACGTGCATTAAATCATCTAAATGACGATGTTTCGGTGTCTGTCTTCAGTCTGGGAGTGAAGCTGTTCTTGTAGCTTTCAAGGTTAGAAGTTACAGCTTGACCATTTTTCCTCAGTGTACTGTGGGGTTGTTGTTTTTGACTCCCACATTTAACAATATGACTCAGTTCATTGTTTTTCCACCCATCACGGCGTGCATCATCACTTTCATTCTGTCTTCTATCTCTTCTTCAGATAACACAAATGCCAACAGAACCAAAAAGACCTCTAACTCTGTTCACGACACCGATAGCATTTTCTAAAACAAGAGCCCCTCATGCGTGCAGTCCATTAGGCCCCCGCCACACAAACAGACCTGCTTTGTTGAGGTGTTATATCAACAGGGTGACCTCCCCTCTACTCCTCCCCAGCTTCCTTGGGCCCCCCAACAGCAGGAGATTGATGTCAACAAGGAATTTTGGTCCCACGTTTTCTTCTGCCTCCTCCAGACCAAACGCTGCTCCTAAAAAACACTTGCTCCAGCACGCAGGGCCCCAGTGAGGCCCATTACCATCAACCTTACTGCCACCTTCTCCCAGCAACAGGTCTACACGAGCGCCAGAAACACCCCAAGTGAACAAGAAGCTCTGCAGAAAACTTCACCGGGAAAACCAACCATGTGTGCTTACTTGTGGAAATAAGCCGCCTTGTTTTATGAACAGAGTTGTTGCTACGAGGGGAGGGTCAGCATGGTTGCGTCATCTGTGAACCGTGTCATCGGCAAAAGAGCTGCCAAAAGAATTCAGACCTGCTAAAATGTGACCTTGTTTCTTGGGTGGTGCTTGTCAAACATTCACAAGAAACAAGAACCTGCAAAGCAGCTGCTGGTTCTACTGATCCGCAGAGCTCGACAAGGAAGGAGTGTTTGCAAAAACAAAAATCACATCCATGTTGACGCCATGTAGCCTCATCGGTGAACCGATTCCAAAATGCAATGAAAATGACATTCAGGAATCCAATGATACAGAAAGTGGCTCCAAATATTTCAACCCATATAAAGGTTTAAGTAAAGCGTTCATATTACAATGACATTCTGTGTGTAACAATGAGACTGTGGCTTGCAGTTTGTTTTTGTTTTTATTTGCGTTTACGGGATCTTCAGTTACCTGGACAGGGGCGTTTACACAACTTAGGCAAGCAGAATAGTCCTTCATCAGTCCAACAGGTTTTACATTATTGAATTAAATAGATTCAGCAAGAATATGTATAGGCCTAAATTACAAGATCAAAGTGTTGTAAACCATTACAGGAATAGCAATTAAAAGCCTCTGTATGTCCTGGATATCACATTTACATATTTCAGATTACCCGAATAAATGGAAATGTAAGTTCATAAAAGAGAAAATTGCAAAAAGTTTTTTTTTTCTTTTTTTTTTTTTTACAAATTAATCTGGTGCCATTGGAAAAAGTAACTGGTGAATTTGGCCCACTCTTTGCAGATTTATTTTAATTCAACAATACTGGACAATTCACAAGCATGAATTTAGTTTTTAAGGCCATATACCACATCTTGATTGCATTAAGTCCAGACTTTGACTAGGCCAATGCAAAACTGTGATTTTGCTTCATTTTGGAGTCATTTAGAGATAGACTTAATTTGAATTATCTTGCTAAATAACCTAAGTTGACTTCGCTTTAGATCTACCATTGATGTCATAGTTTTTGAGATCTTTTGGCCTACTTCATGTTGTCAGACAGGTCCTACTTAAGTAGTTTCTTGATTCTACAAATCTGGCTGTATTCGGGCATGGATTTGGTGAGTGAAATGAAAAAAAAAAAAACTGGTAAAATGTACATTTTACCAATTATATATATATAATTATATTTCAAGACAGGCAACATTGGTTTGAACGTCTTCCTTCAATAAAAAAGGAAATAATTTAAAACCTTCATTTTGTATTTAGTCAGGTTATCTTTGTCTGACATTAAAACGTGTTCATCTGTAGGCAAAGTAAAAAGGATGGAGAGGAGATACTTTTTTCACACCACTGTGAAATCAATTTACACTGACAAAAGTACTTGCTTTGTTGTTTTCTACTATGCCTTATTGAAGTTACTAAACAAAAAGAAGAAACCGATCTGGAGACAATGATATCTTTTACAGTTTGTCATTTTTTTTTTTTTTTTCATATAAGAAAAGATCATCCATGACTCACTGAACATGAGGTTCTTTCAGTGACAAGGCATGAGTCAGAAGATAAAGTGTTCAACAGGAACAAAAGGTGTAATAACGACATTCATCCCATCCTTTCTTTAACAAAATGCTTGGGTTGCGTCTGTTGCTCTCCTCATGGCCGATAAGTGACATCATGATAGAGACAGACGAGTGCGTTACGTGCTCATTGGACGTGTGCAATTGGTAACCGCTAAACATCCTGAGAGGATCATTCGGTTGTAATTCTAATAGGAAGTGGACTTAGTAGTAGGATCTATTATCAAAGTTGAAGACTGAATTAAATTAGGCGTGACTCAACTTTCAGTACAAACTTTTACGGGGCTTTTTCATGATGTGTTGATGTCATGAATTAAAAGCCTAACAGCCAATCCGTCATGCGTATGTGAACTCACGTGTCAGCAGTGTTTGTGAACTGTTCTGCAAAGTCAATACTTCCTAAGACTGATGCAATAAAATATGCCAGAGGAAACATCATGGTAAGACCAGTGGTTAATGTGGGGGGCTCAGACAGTATTATTTGACTACATTAACGTCGGACAACAAAAGATCAGTCTTGCCGAGCTTAAAGCAGGCAGCTGCTTTTTGAAATAGAACGAGATTGGGGGGTTTCCGTAACTATTGTGGCTTTGGCTCAAGAACATAATGTCTATAATAATTACTTAAAGTCATATGAACTATATCAGGGGGATTAAGCGTTTAGAGTCACAACAGAATCTGGAATATAACCTCTCTCTCCCGTTTCCTTCCCATCGCAGATTTCACATTACTGTAAAACAGCTACACTGGTGGTCCAGGCTGGGGAATACAGATGGCCTTCTCTCCAGGCATCCTTCAGAGCTATCCATCTAAAGCGTTCAATAGGCCTGCAGATGATGCTTGTGTGTAGATAGGTTTGCGTGGGGGAGTTTGTGAGAGTGCAGGAAAGTGAGGTTACAGACACATGTGTGAGCAACTGTTCAGGGAACGCTAGACATAACATCCAACAACAAAGGGCTCCTTCTAAGAGGGAATTATTGGTAGAGCTTGATGGGAAAACAGAAAGGAGGGCAGAAAAAAACTACATGCAATGCCTTACTCTTGGCCTTTATCATATCTTGTCACAAAAAAAGCACACATTTCAGCGTGTTTATTGGAATTGCATTTAATAAAGTGACACAAAGAAAGGCAAAGTCTGCTTTGAATGAAAGGAATTAACAAAAGGTTTTTAAAAGGTTTGCAAATGAAGATCTGAAAAGTGTGGTGTCAATTTTTGCCATGGCCACCTGAGCTACCTTATACAGCTGCAAATATTTTAGGATGTGTGTCTAAAAACTTTAAACACATAGGGACAGAAAATGTTGCAAAACTTTCTTTAGAAAATAAACTTAAATTCTGTCAGATCGGGTGGAGTCTCAATTTATCATAGGTTTAGACTTTGGTTAGCCTATTAACATATGGGATTTGATTTAACCATTCCATTAAAGCTCCGGCTGTATGTTTAAGATAGTTGCCCGGCTCCAAGGTGAACACCTGAGCCAGTCTTTTGCAAACTAACAGGACTGGCTTGCATGTACGCCAAAAGGTTCCCTGTGTACCTTGCAGCAAATTGCAAACATGATATTTTTGGCTTTAATTTAACAACTTTTTTCTTGCTACTCTTCCATAGAGGCCAGTTTTGAGGTGTTAATAACGAATAGCTGTCCCATCGACAGATTATCCTGCCTGAGCTGTGGATCTTGGCGGTACTTGGGGCCTCTTGGTAGATCCTACGATTAGCCAAGCCAGCAGCATGGTTTTTCATTTTCCAAGCAATGAACTCCACAGTGCTCTGTGTTTCATTCAAAGCTTGGAATACTGCTGTGTAACCTATCCCTGCTTTTAGCCTCATGCCTGACATGTCTGGTTTGCACCTTGCATTCATAATGCAAAGGTTTGTTAACTTGGCTAAGGAACTGATTCTTTCTGAGGAGGAATGAGTGTAATGTCAGACATAACGTATTTAACTAGATATCAAAGTGTTGTTTCATTAAGAAACGTCTCCTTACTTTTGCTATTTAAGAAAAAGAGATACTACTTAAAGGTTTCCATGTCATAAAATACATTTTTTAGAAAGAAAACACTTAAGGGGAAGGAGTGGAAGGAGAGTTTGTAATTTGGCACATAGATGTTTTAATAGAACATCTCTTTGAAATGTGTCTGAAGTGGAAACAGTTGCAGAGCACTCAAAAGGTTACGTATGTTATAAAAAGCTATTGTAAAAAATAGCACAAAAACGAGTGTAAAACCTTGAAAATTGATTCATTTTGTTAATCTCTTGTTAATGCAGACAACAAGTCCTTAGTGCAAGTAACAAGTTCCTGCACCTTCAAGCTTTACTTTAAAAACAGAATCATCCTTCCACATTCATACCAATGAGCAATTTGAATCAACAGTTAGAACAGAAATTAGTAAGAGGGAATTAAATTGATTATAATTATGCCACTAAACTTTAGGAGCTTTGACAAACATTTCAGTTCTCACTGTTGCTTAAGAGACTAAACCTTATTCTGCTCTATTTAATAAGCACTTGAGAGCTCTTGTTCAAGGCCTGACTCAGAGTGTAAGCATGATTTTTTTTTCCATCTACAGATAATCTTATATAATTCTTTTGAAAACCTCTAATTACAGTGCCTTACATGGATTGTTTTCTCTAAAACAATCCTAATTGATTTTTCTGTGTCAACAAATTTAACGTTAAGACAATACTGCACACTGAACTTGTGCCAAAGGGCACCAAAAATGTGCAACATTGATGTTACTCTGCTATAACGTCCGAGATATGCATGATGTAGTCTTCCTTTCAAATGTGTAGTAGAGGGGGGAGGGGTGTATATGCAAAAGACAAAATAAAGTTTGTGCATATGAGAAGAACCAGCAGCAACAACAGGAAACAGTCCAGTTCACCTGATTTGGTGCTCTTGCTGCAGGCTTGTCCTGGTGATTGGCGAGGATGAGGAACGGCAGTGTGCAGAGCTGAGGGTGCTGCAGAGCTGAGTGGAGCTCATTCCGCGCTGACTCAAGGTCCTCGTCCGATGATGCGCTATCCAGTACGAAGATTACACCCTGTGACCCCTGGTAGTAACGACTCCAATATTTCTTGATGTTGTCAGCTCCTGTAGACACATAGAAGAACGGTGAATCGGTGTGTTTACCAACATGGGATCACAGCTGCTCAAGGTTACACTAATTCTGATAATGGACAATAAGTTATCTAAATTATTAGGTCATATTTAAATGCTTATACAAGAACAGGAACTCTTGGATACTAAACAGCTTAACATCTCGAGACATTTTCACCTCTGTAGACGTCCTATTAAACTAAAGCAGTAAAAACTGTTCCAAAAACCAGCAGCAGTTCTCAGATCTGCTGCTGGTTTTTATTAAGTTCTAACCCCAAACTTCACACCAGGCAGTTGGTGCAACCTTTCTTACATATGATGGCAATAAAAGGTTAATGTTTTTCAGGTCTTTTACAGTAAATTCTGTTAATTTTGACCTTTTTCCAAACTAGGTGTAATATGCTTAACTCTGAACCCCTAAATGTTTTACGTGGTTTTCTGACCTGGGATGTATTTAATAAAAGAACTGAAATAAAATAAATAAATAAAAAAGAACAACTATTAACATTTTTTAGAAGAAAAAA
>NW_006800087.1:1341001-1427954 GCF_000485575.1 Poecilia formosa
CCTAAATGTTTTATGTGGTTTTCTGACCTGGGATGTATTTAATAAAAGAACTGAAATAAAATAAATAAATAAAAAAGAACAACTATTAACATTTTTTAGAAGAAAAAAAAAATCAAATAATAATGATTCATTACAAACTTTATTATCTTGAAGTTTTAAGGTAGAGCTGCCATCTGCATCCTGTCTTTTGACTTAGTGTAGTTATACAGACATCTCATCACACAGCAAATGTATTCATACCAACTTAACATTATTTTTACATTTTGTCACATTACAAGCACAACCTTACATATTTTATTTAATTTGATATCATACAACCCACACAGAGCAGTCTAAAAGTGGGAGCAAAAAGAAAAATGACTGTTTTCTGAATGTTTCTAAAATAAGAATTTTAAGAGTTGTAACATCTAAAGAACACTTCTTAACAGCAATGTTTAAGTCTTGCCACAGACTTAAACAGACTGCTTGGACTGGGCCATACTCATGTGTTTGCTTTAGCTTAAGCTGCTCTGCAGCTCCTCCAAAACAACAATATTTCCTCTTGGCTGCGTTTGGCGTCTTCTCTGCTTGCCAACCTTTCCCAGTTTAAGAGGCGACCCATGTGGTGGTAGGTTTGCAGTTGTGTTGCATTTTCTGAAAAAAATCAACAATACTAAAAGCTAGTGATAAATTTAATCCCACTTTAAACTTCTTCACTAATTTCTCCTTGACCTGTCTGCTCTATTACATCATATTCATGATGATGTCGGTCACTATTATTCTCTAAAAAAGAAAAAAAGAAAAAAAAGAAAACACTGAGGCCTCAGATTTATACTGAGATTAAATTGCACATATAAAAAACTATTATCTCATTAGGAGTAAAATGTTTGTGCTGGATTTTTTTAGGGGCATCAGAAAGAAAATACAAATACAGGTCACACTTTTTAGATAAAAAAAAACATGTATGGTATTGTTTATTTCAGTATCACTGCTAGGGTAAATACAGAAAAGTGAAATCAGCAATTGTCATGTGACAAAATGTGAAAAATCTCAATGGATATAAATACTTTCACAAGCACTACATGTTCAAGTAAATTAAGTTTGATCTAGTTCCCATTAAAATATATAGTTTTTCTCTCTGCATCTAGTAAATTGAGTTAGAAAAGCAGAGTTATGTAGACAAGGAGAACAAGATGTCCTGCAACAGATGGCATGGCCCCCACCGAGCCCTACTCTCAACATCATGGAGTCAATCTGGGATTATAAAAGGAGACAGAAGCAACCGAGACAGTCTAAATCCACAGGAGAACTGTGGCCAGTTCTCTGAGGTCTTTAACCTTCCAACAAAGCACCAAAAAGTTTTTATCCCAAGTTTTTCCAGCTTTTCTTTTATGGAAAATTCCTGTCATCTTTAGGAACCATACGGCTGTATGTACTTAGACTTGTTACCACACCAAAACTCCCTTTGTTTGTTCTTGTTATATCAGCAGTCATATGCAGGTGTCTGTCTTTAAAAGTATTAGTCATTAAAAAAATTAAAAAAATAAAAAAATCAGCAAAGAAAAGTTGCAGTCACAACTATGTCGTTTATGGCCAAATTAGGAGATTAAACTCTTTCAAAGCAGATATTCTGGCTTGATAAATCCAGGTCCAGTAAAATCACAAGAGAAAACATGTTTTGATATTGTTCAAAGCAACTAAAGCTATTCATGCAGATCCCAAACTCTATATTACTAACTTTATAAGGCTTTTTAAAACTTTGTTTTTACAAATTAAAAAAAAAGTTTAAAATGAAAAACAAATGCCATTTACTCCTTACCTGGAACCCTCACTACTTGTCCATTACTAAGAAAACTCTTATAACATTATAACTTAATGAACAGAAAAAACAAAATGAGCCCAAAGTCTATTTGTCAAGGCAATGAAACACAGATAAAGATATTTGTTTTTTATAATTCTGTTCAACTGAATTATTTTTTGAAAATATCTAAGTCACCCTCATGGGTTTTAGAACAGTTACTGATGATTATGATGAGGTTACTGGTTTCTTCAAAGGCTAAACATGTAGCTTAAATTAGCAACAACTGTGAATCTGACACATACTACAAATATTGGAGCAGCTTTTTGGAATAATGTTATTGCACACACCCATTTCTCACCTTTTTTTTTACTAGCAATAAATTACTTATATAACAATTTTGTAATTTTTTCAAAATCAAAGTGAAAAAACAGCAATGACTGAGTGCTGATAGCCATTACCTTTTCAGATCCAAGTTAAACTAATAGGAACCATGTCTTGCACGTTCATATCCTCAGTGGCACTCATCCTCTGAGCACTGGAAGAGCTTTCCCCTCAAATCTGTTGTGAGTAACCAAAGCCAGCTGCTGATCTTCAGCACATTTCTATCAACTTTCAAAGCAAAATGAGAAGACTTGTGAAAATCTAAAACAGACACAGCAGAGTTTTTGCTAACTAGTTTAGCTGCCTGATTGTTTTCTGCCAACATCAACTGCTTTTTTCACAAGAAAATACTTTATTTTTTGTGTGTGTTGACTGGATCTAAAAGCTTGATGCGTAGTCTCAGAAATTGTCCCGTCACACTGCACACGCAAGTATGATCCTTATCAGAAGAAGAATGCACCATATTTGGACAAAACGATCCTCCTCCGTTCGCTGAGGTTACTTCCTTTGTAATCTTGCAAACTGTTGTTTTGTGTTTTAGTTGCTCATAGTATTCAAACTGCCAAGAAATGACGAGCTGTGAGGCTGTCAAATGTTTAAACATCACACAGTCCTCTCACTGACATTTACCTCCCTTCCCTTCATGCTCACCCTTCCCTTCCCCGTTTCCTCCCCCAGTCAATCCACTCACACCTCTCACTGGAGTGAAAAGCTATCAGACAAAGTGGCACTTGAGAGATTGTCTAGGAAGTTTCGTCTTTGCCTGGAAATGGTGGAATGTCTGTCATGCTTCTGGATCTTGTTGGCAGCTTCTGCCACCTATTGGTCTGACAGGGAGGATTTCTGAGGATGATGTCATGCCACAGCATCCTTTTAATCAAACAGGCACATCATGAGTAAGACCTTTCATCTTTTGGACAATTTCTTTATTTTTTTTTCCCTTTCAGTAATAGGAATCTGATTACTGCTTGAAAATGCATTTAAAGTGGAGGTTTTTATTTTAAGTGGGAGAAAAAGCCAAAAATGCCACCGGAGAAGTGAGATGCTTCTTATTGACTGTTCGAAGAAGAAGCCAACCATGAAATGAAAGACTCATCATCTCGTTCGACCCATGACGGCACAAATTAAATAATGAGCGGCTCTCCAGTGATAAATTAACTGAGACATGAACTACGTTGGAAGAATTACATGAACAAACAGGAAAAACATGAACTCTATTGCAATCATCTGGCCACTTAAAGAACCGCACACCATGATGTGAAGTCGTCAGGTATGCGAGTGTTTCAAAGAGCGGTTTTCAACAGCCTTTGCACTTCTTTTGACTTGATATATTAAGCTGCTAGGTTAAAATGTGGGCGCAAGGGGCAACAGTACAAGATGATTGTTGGCAAACGCAAGGGCGCCTTAACTTTTAGTTAAGACTACAATGATGTGTCAGCTATTTTTTAAAATACTAACATGGTATTTAAAAAAAAACCTATGTTAACTAACTATGTTTAGTTTATGTTTAGTATTTTAAAAAATAGCTGACACATCATTGTTTGTAAATCTTTTAGAATGCACATGTGGATTAAATCCATTGTGAGATAATGAGATTCACCAATGGTTTTTGGCTAAAAGGCACCCCCCCTCCTTGCACAGTTATATAATTGAGCCACAACACATGTTTCATCTTACTTAGTCTTAACTAAAAGTTAAAGCATCTTGTGGTGTTGCTTCTTCTGTTGTCTTATTGAAATATTCAACCCCAGTGAGCTTTGTATTAAAAATGAAAATCTTTCCATTTCATTTCGGATTTTTGTGATTTTTATTTTTTTTTTAGGGGGGGGGTTCCTTGCAAACAAAATCATAGATTTTCTGGTGCTAAATTAGAAATATTTGCAAGGAATCCAAAATCTGTATAAGAAAAAGTCAATTGTAGTCTTCCTTTGTTGGTCCAGTAAGTTATTGCAAGGTGTGCAAAATAATTTTCCCTCACTGCAGTGGAGAACTAAAGGTTACTACTGCTTTGCTCGTGCTTTTGCATGACGGTAAATGTAACTTTTTTGTTTATAGCCATATTCATCATGGAGTATAACTGGTGGCAGCTGAAGTAAGGCTGAAGCAGAAGCATGAAAGAAGCAGAGGTTAGGCTAGGCTTTTTCGTTATCTGTCATTTTTACTGACAGGTTAAATAAATAAAAAATCCATGATAACCTATTTTTGCCCGTCAGTTTACGAAATGGTAACATTCACCCCTACTTCGCTGGAGAAAATTCTGTAGCATGGACTCCTATTGCACAAGTGTTCCTGTCCATAACTCTTCAATGTGCAGTCAGATCCCGGATAGCGAGATACATTGAGTTCAGGTTAGACACGTTACAAAGATGGGACTTCTTTTTTTTTTTTTGTTTTTTTTCCGATTGATCTGTGTGCAAAGTTTAATATGTGTGCTTCTCTGCACCAAATGGTAGTGTGTGGATTGTAGTCCGTCAAAATGACGTATGATATTCCGATTTTTTTAGTCACAGTGTAATAATTCCAGTCAAAGATTGAAAATACTTGACTTCTGAGTAAAAGAAAGAAATACCCATCACTTTCGGGTGAGAGTTAGGAGTCACTTAAATCCAATGTTTTTGACAATTTTTGTGAAAAAAATTGCAATAAAGCCACAAGTATGGATTAATGCAAAAAAAAGAAAAATGTGGGTTGATTTTCGCTAAATTTCACAAATACGGAATCACCAAAAATGGACTGGAATGAATGGAGTAGTTTAAATAATAAAAGGTCTAAAAAAAAACAAAAAAAAAAAAAACAAGACACCATTTGGTTTCCAGCTGGTTCCCTTCATGCTGTCACTCCTGTGGTTGAAACATTTGTTGCCAGCAAGCACGGGTTGCCTAGTGGTATCAAGGTTGGAAAAGGTAATGCTTCAAAAACAAAGCTACTTTCATAAAATTTTTCCTTTTAGTTTAAGGTTTGGTTTCACTGACATGTCACTCAAAGGAGCCAAGTTTAGAATTGCTGCATTTAGTGTCAAGCAACACCTCTGCCCTTCCCCTGTTTTTCACACCTGAGAAGATCTCACAGCACAGAATAAAACAAAGAGCACTACTGAGTCCGTTTGTAAGGGAGGGGAAAAAATGCAGTCGTCATATTTTTCAGTCAGCTGACCAGCGGTGTGCAGCAACATGTTGGTGAGGGGTAGGGCCGAGTGCTGGTAAATCTAACATGTCCTAGAATATAATGACAAAAGGACTTTAAGCAGTTGGGAACCATTTGAAGATTCTGAAACCAAAACTTTTTAAAACTTTGCTTAACTCTGAAAGTCATAATAAGCTGGAATGCTGGCAGCTGTTTTTTAGATTCATAATTAGATTTACTAAGTCAATACTCCAATACTCCTCCAAGTGCTAGTTTTTGGCCATTTTTACTTTAACAAGTATGCTGCACATACCTTTATGCTTATAACGTCAAAAGCTAAAAATGCTAAAAAAAAAAAAAAAAAAAAAAGAAAAGAAAAACACTGCAGGCACTTTAATGAAAACCAGATTTGCTTCCCACAGAACATGAAAAATGGATGAAAAGCTGGTAACTTTTAGTGAGAATTTGGAATAAAACAAAGTTTGCTTGTAAAGTGAAGAGAAACCACCTCAGCTGTAGATTCAGACGTCAAGCTGATTTAGAGTAAACGTTTCCTGAGCGGAGCTTAGCTCAGATCATACCTCCGTCCTTCTCATCCATGCACATAACTGCCAACAACTGTTTATGCAAACAATTTGGCTGTTTATTCACTGCTTGTCATTCAAACCCCAACTCTGCAAAGTTGAGCCATTTTTATCACGTGTAACCATGACTGCTACAGCTGTTCGTAGTTAGGAAATGTGACCGGCTGAAAGTGTAATGATACTTCACCACATTATTGATATTTATAAAACATGCTACACAACTCCATTTAACACTTTTCCTGTTAAGCCAGTGTGGACAGAAAATTAAAAGCACGTTTACGCGTTTCCCGTGATTTGAACTTTAAGCCTTGCAGACGCAACATCAAAACCTGAAACATCACCGTTTTGGGATGTTTCAGAAATCTGACCACCGAGAGCCGATTTCACAAATCCCTCCCAAGATACTAGTAGTAATAATAGTAGTATCTGTCTCGCATCATTCGGTCAGCATCAACAGGGTGAACTACATCAAAGACGACGATATCCTTGAAAGAGGCCCTGAAACTGAGATCAGTTTCGTTCAAATCCTCAGAACTGTGAAATTCAGAACAGCAACTTCAGTCATCGGCTTTAAACCAATGTGGCAATTTACAAATTACTTTACAGTTGGAATAGCTTCCCTGCTAGGCATACGAGCCCACACTGTCAGGATACATGATAGCGTTAAAGAGTCACATTTGATCTGTGATGACTACCTTGCACTGGTTTTGTTTAAAGACGGGCCTGCATACTTTCATCGCCTGCTGTTAGTTACAGGGAGCTGATGGATCGTCTGTCATCTCACTGCATCCTCCTCGTCTCTTCCTGTGTTCTTTGTGGTTAGATTTGCAGTGGCAAGTTAAGTCTTAACATATTCCGACTCTGTATGCTTCACCAGCCCTGAATGCATTCTTCACTGACATCAGACATGCATGTGTTCATCCAAAAATAAAATCAAATAACAGGCTTAAAATGACATGGCAAAGCTATTTTGTTCTACCTACAAATGCTTTCTTAAACAACCAGGTGCAAATATTGTGCGGTTTATTTAAACAAATCAATCCTCCTTAAATCCCAGAGCGCAACTCCCAACCACAGCACTAAAGAACAACAGCAGTGAGTTGTGATTATTAGGACCACGTTATCAGCTGTCACTGCGTGACATGAATGCACACTGTGAAATTGCCCGTCTAGACTTGACGTCATATCACTATCCCCACACACACACACGCACACATGCGCGCGCACACACACACACACACACACACACACACACACACACACACACACTAGAGGTGCCCTTCCCACCTAATCCTTATACCTGACACCAGCCAAGTAACAAATGCTTGTGGGACAAAAGATCAGCAGATTCAAATTCTCAACGTGAAGCTAATGAAACAATCACATTAAACTTTCATGAAATAAACACAATGAAAGATGCATGGCAGCTGTACATTGTTTAAAAATGAGAAAGCTAAGTTTTTTTCTTACATCGAGATCCACATTTTTGAAAAATCCAAATGTGTTCTACGAGTACAAATGTTCATAGAATGCATATAGTGTTAAAATACATAAGCACACAACCTTACACTGAGAAAAATACAGACCTCTACCTTTCAATTAGGTACATTTATTTAGCCCTGGTATTTTAAAATCACCAGTACTGCAATTATAACCTGTGTAAAATATAATAATAAACAAATAACCAAATAATTTTTGCTTAATATTTTACTTTGTCAGGCCAGTATCTATGAACTTCTAATTTGCAATGCATTACTTTCTTCTTCTATGAAGATGTCTTAGCCATTCTTCATAGGATTTAACATACTATTCAAATAAGACAATTGAGTTTACAGTGTAAAGTTAAGGAAATTGTGACAAGAAGACATTTATTCATCAGCATATGTACATGTCTCCAGTTAGAGCAGTTAATAAGGAGTATAGCTGCTCTGATCAAAGATTTCTGACCTCCATGGCAGCCATTTCTTTTGAACCTGTTCGGTTCAGGAGCGTCAGCACTCCTGAAATGTGAATACGTCCTTGCCTCCCTAGCTGCTCTTCTTCTGCAACGTATACATTTATATTTGACCCACAAACTCTTAATTGAGATTGATTTCTCAAAATATTGTTTGATTATTATGACAAATATATTTTAAACCCAGCTTAAGTGAAGATGTGAAGAAAGAATGTTGAGCTTTTATTTTGAAGTTGTGTAAAATATTCACATTGTGAAATTGTTTATGGTATAATAAATTCATTTTGATTTAGTAAGCCATTTATATCCGTTTCTTATTGTTGGATCGTTACCTACGGGTATAAATGGATAACTATATGAGAGCAAAATACACATTTCTGTTATGATGCTTTCAATATGTTCTCACTTTAAAACATGCATGCTGGCACACCATATCTGGGTTCCCATGTACATATAAACAAATGGTTCTTTGCAGAGCTAATGTGGATCAAAGATCTTAAACAGAGTATTTGAATAGTCTTTCAAACATCGGATTAGATTGGATTTAACATCATAGAAGCTATGAAGAGTCTAAAAACTCCAAGACAAATCAAAACAGATGTAGAGCCCAATTAGAGTGTTTATGTCACGGATCAGGGGTGCAATGCCAGCCATTAATTTGTAGTGCTTTTAGATTGTGTCCACTATTTTATTCTATCTAAAATAAAAATAAAAAATTATGGATAATAGGTGTGACAAAAGTAAAAAAAATAAATAAAAAAAAAACACTCTCCTTTTAAAACTCAGCTTTTTCGTACCTCAGAAACCCTTCTTTCCTCAAAGTGGGTCAGGAAAAAAAAAAAAAAAAACACATTGAGGAATACTTCAGTATGAACTTCTTGTTCCTATACTCACTGAAATGCAAAACAGCATAAAATTAACCTGCCAGCTCGCTTGCTTTACAAGAATATTGTGGTACACCAAGAGTTGAGCGTCAAAATGTACAAAAACACGTCCGTTTAATCAGAAAACAGTCCGAGGAGTTCATTGTGAAAACTTTTTGAGCGTTATGCAACAGCGCCAACACTGTCCACTTCACATTTACGTCACGCACAAACGGAAAAAGAAGTGTGTGCAAAAGATGTCAACATTTATCTTCACACTGAAACTAAACCCAGCATTCAGCTCCAAATAAACAGTAGCCAGTTAAGCTGTCATACTCATGTGCATCATGTGCTTGCTCCTACTCTCTCCAATGCACACAGAACAACATAAATCGCTGAAGTTTTTGTGCTCTGCGTTATTTACATGAGGAGGAGCACAACCGTGGATATTCAGCAGGGGGCTGGCAAACAGAAAAAGAGAACCGATTTCATCTCTCTTTGCTGTGGTGGCAGCCTATACCATCATCTCTAAATCAGAACTGTCATCCGTGGAATGAGTGTTTTGCCAACCACAATAATGTTACCACCACCAGACTAGGCTCAACCCAATCCAGGAAAACTCCTTTTGAAAACCGCCTAATGTGCTCTGTCCAAATTTGGTAGCATCCTTGTTGGTGGTCCCTGCAGTGCCTCTTTGTGTATATGCGAGTCTGAGTTTCACCCTTTCTATTCAGGAGGCTAGTTCAAGTTGAGTCTTATATAAATATGCACTGCACCTGTCATACAGTGAAAACAACACTATTTTTTTTAAACTCTGAACCAAACTAACTAATCTAATTTATCTTCCAGCTGTGGTGCTTTTCAGAGAGACCGAACTCTCTTCAGGCTTCCTTGAAAAACTGCATTTGTTTTGGTCGTGTATTTGAACCTGTATCTCCGCTTGTTAAACAGTTTCTGTGAATGCTGTACATTTCCAGGAATACCAGCGTGCAGATTGTACAACCACTTCAGAAAACCCTAACAAGGTGCAAGATGCATGTGCACACGTGCCTGTTCAGAAGGTGGGTCTTCAGTTTCTACAAAAGCTACAGACAAGATTGCATTTGTGATCACAATTTATTTATTTATTTATTTCAACTTTTTCAGAAAAAGAAAATCTGAATTATGACATTTTCATGCAATTCTTTTTAGTTTGGCAATATTTTTGCTTAAAACCGTCTCACTACTAGCCTCCTTCCGTCCTATAGTGCTTAGGCAGTTGAATTTTCGTATTGGTTGGATCATAAAAGCATAAAAGCACAGCCCCCCCTCAGTTGGAGTAGCAAGGGTTGCCACGGTGACTGGCAAGTATTGATCGATAGCTTTCCTTAAGAGTTAAAAATGTGCAATTTATTTGCAATGTGAACACTGAGTGGAATGGGTCCCCTCTGCTCTGACTATTGGTGAAGCGGTACTGACGAAGCAAGAGAAGCTGTCGTCCTGACCGCAGGCTAGATAAGCATTATGAGATCTTCAATCGCTTGTGTCCTTCTGAGCAAATTTTCATGTTTCATCAAAAGTTTTTGCCAATGGATTTGAGTCCTGATGGATTCAAGAAGGCTGGCGTAATGCTACTGTCTTTAGCACTGCAAGCCTTCTCAAACGCTTTGAGTAGGCTCCTCTGTCAAAGCGATGGTTGTGTTTGAAGTGACTGATGAAATTTGACGTGTTAAGTGTTAAGTGCTGTTTTTCTCCTCATGGAACTTTCTTTCCGCATTTGATACACAAAGCCAGGATATTGTCTTCCTCCAAAACCTTAGAGAAACTATACAGCCTTTATCTTTTCTGTTTACTGGCAAGCTGGACTTCATTCACATGGTGCTGGGAATCCCCAGTTTGGGAGTCATTCTGACAGACTTATGTTTATGTTTCTGTTGTTTGTGTGTACTTGTTATGTTATGTTTTTAAAAACTTATGACCAAGTTGTTTTCTGGCATGAGGGAATTTTAAAATGATTTATTTCCATTCAGAAATATATTTTCTGCAATTATATTGACGCTACTTAAACTCCCAGCATGTTTTCATAGAGGGGTGGGAGCCCTTCATTTAAAAAAAATACAAAATCACCCACACCACCGAACATGTCATCAGAGCTATTCGTTATGATATTGAACTGTTAGTAATGATGTCATAATTTCTTGATATCGGGCCGATAATTATCGTACATCCTTACTTTAAAGGCTCTGAAGGAGAATGTGTTCCTTACCGCCAAGTTCTTTTACATTTAAGATGGCATTTGGAAATGGCACTGCCTTGATGCTGAAACCTGGAAACAGAAAACATAGAACACAAAAGGTAGATTAAGATTTCCTACATAAGAATTTTGCTACATTATTTACAAATAAATAATACTAATAGAAACTCACTACATAACCAAATTGGCTGAGAAGGCTGAGTGTAGATTTTTCTAATGCAAAATGGTTTTCTCACAGACAAAAAAACAAAAACAAAAAATATATCTGAGTTATAAACAAGAACCCCCTTTTTGGTGGTCCAGAGAAGAAAGAGAGATGAAACACTAAACAGAAAAGCACTATGTTGGGTTTATTGGAGAACAGAGTTAATATCTAAAGCATTTCTCTGAGTTATGTGGTCCTTCTTTGTGGGTGTGAATGGGAAACAGAAGAGCCCAGTGAAGAAACTTAGAGAAGAAATAGATTTAACTTGACTCTTTTCAAAACAACTCAAACACATGGAGGCAGAGATGCGGGAAATCGAAGACTATGATTTTCTACAAAGCTAAATTTATTGCCAAGTTTCATTTCAGAGCAAATTACAACAGAGAGAAATATTTGAGTGAAAAGTGAGCAAAGCCACAGGAGATTTCTGTCTTCATGTTTCTACTCTTGTAAACATTGGCAGATGCAGGAGGCAACGACAGCTAACTCTTCTTTGAGAAACGTTCACTGAAATGTCTCTTTGCTAAGGTAGATAATTACCATACTTGATCTGGTGCGGGGTACCAAGCAGGAGGCACAGACAAAGGTTCAAAAACCCCAGAAAAGCAGAGACTTATTGTTATAAGCTGCACATTTGGGAGCTGCTTTATGTTTAACTTCAATGGGACAGACTAAATTTAAGATGGGACTTCTGCAACAGCTCAACGTGGCTGCTGTCAAAGACACAGGGAGGGGGAAGGGAACATCGTTGTTCCTAAGGGACTGCAATGCATATAAGGAAAGCGACGTTCACTACCAGGAAAATTATGTGCACCAAGACAAGATCCTCCTGTCTTCCTAGATGCACATACAACACCAGCCTCCAAAGTGACTGGAGGAAAGAAACAAAGCTTGGGCTGATGACATCCTGGCATACTCTCCTGGAACAAACACTGGGAACGTTCTTTCCCTTTGTGGAAAGCTCCCTCATCTGTTAAAAGGGAAATAAATTTCCTACAAGCATCTGCCCACCCAAACAAGACAATCTTAATATTCCATCGGTGCACTGTGATGTGCACTAAGCACATACCTGTTGTAGGAACGATGTTGTCAGTGCTCTCACCGCAGAGCCGCGAGAGCAGGCTGGTCTTCCCAGCTCCTGTCAGGCCGATGCACACCACATCATATTCTGGTCTAGGTGGTGGGGGTCCTTTACAGCACAGTGCCCGAAAACACTGAAATAAAGTACAGAAATCAAAGAATGTGAAGCAGGCAGTACACACTGAGGAGATATGGAGGTGCTGGTCTTATTGAGAGGAATAAATACTGTCAGTATCGCCTCTTTACCATTTCATACGTTTTGGTACTGGGTGATTTGTGCGATACTTTTCTGGCTACAAAAAAACATAGCTATCAAGTCGTAGCTCCCTTTTGGGAGGTTTCATAATCTACCAATAGTACCAATTCTGACATCAGTTAATTGTAAGTTATTAAAGAATTAACTATGACGAAGAACTAATAAGCATCAATGACTGGAAAAATGAGTAGCACTGATTTCTACTTAATCAGAAAATTCTTCAAAAGAGAAATGAAAGGGGGGATATTTGAAGAACTTCCAGTACAATGAGGAGCAGCTGACAGTGAATCAGCAACAGGTTCTGGTGTGTTTTGTTTCTCTGGTTGCTAACTGTTGTATCTCAGGCCCCCTTCACTCCCAGGCCTTTTTCAGATCCCTCCCCTCAACAAAACTAAGACTGACACATAACTCTGGCCCCTTAATTTAACCTTAATCAAAAACTAGATTTATAAGTTGTCATATTTTAGATAATTTTAGAATGAGGTGTAATGCAGAAGAAGTTGGACAGGTCTTTATTTGAGCATAATAGCAACTGCACAAATAAAAAGGGTTTCAAAGTGAGGAGCTTCAGAGTGCTATTGTGTATATTTCCTTAAGCTGTGTGTGGTTACTTATGCAAGAAATAATTTAACTACCCGAATAACAAAAGAGGAACAATCACAAGTCAGTGCACAGCATCAGTTATTATAACTCGAAGCTACTGATCAGAAATCCGGGTGCAATGATGAACTCAGACATGAACCTTCAGAGAGACAACTGCAAAGTAATCCTATCACCTGAAGAACATTTCTTGGGTTAGAGGACTAATGTCCCAGAAGGATCTAGAGAAACTCGTTCTTATATTTACAAGTTTTCACCCAAAAATGAATCAGACAGCCACAGCTGATCAACAATCTCACTAAAACTAGGAAAATATAGCACATTATCCCAATTATAAAGTCCTTCTCTGAACTCCCTGTAGCTCAGAGAATAGACTTGGGAGAAAATATTTTTATTATTTTATAAATCTCCAAATGGATTAGCACCAAAATACATTATAGGGCTGTTGTCGTTACATCAACCTTGAAGACCACTCAAGTATTTTGGTTCAAGTCTCCTCTACCTCTCCAGAGTCAGAACCAAAAATAGAAAAGCAGAATCCAGTTTTCTGGATCAAAACTTCCAGAAAACTGAAAAACAGCCGAAACACTGAGTTCATTTAAATAAAATCTTGAAAGTCATCTGGTTTTGATTAATAATAACCCAGGCATTAATCAATATATTGTATATTTGCTAGATAAGGGAATTTTACAAAATTCCATATATTTTCTGTATGTGTATTACTTGGGTCATAATTGGTTAATGCATTATGTTTCTATGGTGTAAAGCACGTTGAACTACCTTGTTGCTGAAATGTGTTATAAACTTGACAATTTTGTCAAGGGCAGTTAAATTAAATGTTCAGTAAAAGTCATAATGAAAATATTTACTTAATTTGTACAGATTATTATAACCTGTTGATATATACACATGAACAAACCCACCATCAAGACAGATGCAGCTAAGTGGTGACCCAAGACGTTTTCGCTTGCATGTTGCACCCTGTCTGACTGGGCCATTACGGTCACTGAGGGCAGACCCTGTCACTCCATGAATCACGGCCTGGGACAGAGTCCCCTGCTGTGAGACATTAGGGAGCAAACGCAATGAGAACCGTGAATGAGATCCTTAAACTTGTGTGTGAAGAGATCAGTATCCAAAACTAAAGAGAGATCTCTTTTATTAGCAAGACAGGAACCGGTCTGGACAAGGCAGAGCGCACACACACACACATACACACACACACACAGCACCCCATCCATCTTGTATATCACATTTCAGGTGGAACATCAACACGGGTTTTTTACTGCTCATGTCAGCAGATGACCTGTTCTACCAAAGACTGTAACAAGAAGAAAAACCCATAAGGGCACGTGAACTTCTGTGCACGTAAAAGCTGATGTGATGGTACTTGTGTAGTTCCATTTATTAAGGATAATTTTACCATAAATTTGTTAACATCTGTCCATCCGTCTCAGGGCCACATAGGGACTCCGGTCTATGATCAGTAGTGACTAGAAATTAGGCAAAAAACTTAGCATGCACATCTTTACTGCGTTTGATTAGTATGATATTTTGGAAAATGCACAATCTCGATATCAGATAAATGTGGTATGCAGAAGGCGGCAACAGATCAACAGCAACCTTGTTCCAACCCTCGGTTCTTCATCATACCCCCCAAAATATCAGCACCCACAAGGGTCAGTTTTCAGGGCTGCTGTTTGATGGGGATGTGGGGAATCTGCTTCAGCAGAACCAGACGTCGGCGGAGGAACCCGACCCTCCGACTCCTCCGTGAACCCATGCGTCTGCTTAAACAGGAAACATTCTCCTGTTCCAGAGAACGGGTAAGATCAGAAACACACGCATGTCAGATGGGCGAGCACATGTACAAACTTGGTTTAATTAGGTCCTTCTACTCTGTTGGTTGCTCACCTCTTAGTGTCACCCTCTTTCCTTGCAGCTACATGTTACAGGCTCCTGTGGAAGATTAAATCAACTTCTCTGATGTCAATTCCGTGAGCCAAAAGTTAACATTAACGTGAAAAAGGGTGGTAGGCGTATAGTAAGCTATACGACTTATTTATCCACCCTCCTTCGAGTGTAAATCACAACAAAGGCAACAAAGAAGGTTGCGGCCTTACTGGCTGCGTGGGAGGAAACAGAGAGGATTTCACAACAGTAACTAAAGGAGCTTCCAGGGCCTGACCCTGGGGTCCTCATGAACACAGTGGCCCCTGTGAGAGAAAGAGATGGCAGCTCCCACCTCTGGCCTTCTTTGACAGCACAAGATTGAAGAGGAGAGCTGCTCAAAAGCCTCAAAGGGGAAAAATAAATATGTCGAAAGGCTTTTGCTTACCTCAAGGCTTGCCCCTGCCCCGTCACCCCCACAGTTGATGATTTGAGAGGCAGTGTGCTGTGTCACCGAGACAGAGAGCTCAAATCAGTCTGGCCCGTAACTACCCCCATAAATCTCCAAGTCATCCAGACAAACAGCTGAGATTATATGCAACGTGTACACTGCCTTGAAAAAGTACACAAACCCCTGAAGCTTTCAGATTTTTTTTTTGTCCTTTCACAACCACCAATGGATTTTAATTCAGTCAACAAACTTTCAGAAGCTTTGAACATCTCGTGGAGTATTCTTAAATCATCCATATCAAAATTAAAAGAGAATACCGCTATTGCAAACCTGCCGAGACATGGCAGTCCACCTAGCTGATATGCTAGGTAAGGAGAGGCTTTATCAGAGAAGCAGTCAAGAGATCCAGTTTAACAATAGAGGAGGTGCAGAGATCCCCAGCTCATACCTCTCATTTTGGGACAAAGTCCTAAAATGTTCTATTTGCAGTTTGCCAACAAGTCATGTAGGGGAAACAGCAAAATGGGTGGAAGAAGGTGCTCCGCTCAGATGGGACCAAAAATAGCCTGCATTGAAAACACACTATGTGGAACGGAAATATTACACTACCCGTAAAGCCTGAAGAAACAATCTCCACCAGTAAATGTGGTGTAAGCCTCCTGCTGTGGCGATGCTTTTCTTAGCAACTCCAGAGTATCTGGTCAGAGTTGATGGGAAAACAGATAGAGCTAAATACAAGGTAGTGCTAAAAGAAAAAAAAATGTTAAGAGACTGAAAAACACTTGAAATAGAGGTTTAACATCTCCGCAGAACAACCCAAAAGTGTTGGCCAGAGCTAAAATAGAAACATTTAAACTGAAGATTGTTTTGTTTGTTTGTTTTTTGTGTCATGAGCCTAAACACTATTGAGAATCTGATGAAAGACTTAAAATGTCATGTTCATAATCAAATTAATTGAATATGAAGCATTTGGCAAGGAATAAAACCTTTCTGTGTCTAAATATGCAGTTAAATTTGCTTCAAAAGTCAAAGCTGATTAAAAGGGGAAGCCATACGTCTCATAAATGTATTTATTTTTTAAATTAAAAATACATTAAATGTGGGGAAAAATATATATAATTTCCTTTCATTTAACAACGTGTGCAACATGTTGTTGTTCTATTATGTAAAATCAAAAGAAATTAAATTTGCATTGTCAAAAGTAAACGATTTAGCATAACTGAAAATCAAGTGCCTTTACTGAAGCTATTATCAAACCCTTGTAAGAGCAAGGGAGTGCAATAAAGAAGGGACAACCATGCAGCTAAAACAACTCCACATAAAAAAAGTCTGCCATCCCTAGACATTATTGATTAGCTGCCTCTTGTGGATTTGTTTCACCCGTACTTCCCTGAAAGACCTGCTGAGACATTACCTCACTGTTGTGGAAGCTTATTCGCTGGACTTAATGAAAATGAGAATCATATTGTTTAAGGCCAAAAGCAAAGTGTTTTCTACTCCCTTATATTCTGAATGAAATTGATGCATGGCTGACAAAAGAAAAATGAGCTCTTGGGTTCCAAGACATTTAATGGGTGATATAACTGAGCTTGCTGGCAATGAACCAGAGATCAAGTAGACGCTGATTTTATTAAGACATGGCAATGCTTCAACAATGGAGAACCTACTACCTAAAAAAGAAAGACACAGATGGCATGACTACTGTTGTTACATGTCTCTTGGCTACCGCCACTGATGTCTTTCAATCATGGCAGAGTCCTGTGAACTCAAGTCTGTCAATGCAAAAGCGGCCAACGTACATTATTCCACAAATATTTCCAAAGTAAATCAACTTAAGAACTTTAGAAACAGGGTTCACATGAAGTCAATTAATTGCCATCCATCATCGTGAAAATTCATTGGCTGCAGTTGGACAGGCTCTTTTAGAGAAAACCACTCTGTATTTTTAGAGGTAATAAATGTGGGTTAGAGGGAAACCACAATCACCAGAGCAGCAGTCTAGTTCATGTTTCACTCTCATACTCTGTGGCTGGAGTCGAGATACCACAGGACAGGAATATAGGCAGAGGCTTGATGACAGCATGTTCCAAACTGAGGAACTCCTAACAAGCTCCCAGATTGTGTGGACTGTGTTTTCCCTGCCTCTGTTGAAGCACGACGTCCACCAATACTGCTAGAAACCACAGGAGACCTCCTATTAAAAAAGACAAAGCACTTCAGACATTTAGAATCATTCACTAATAGTAAGTTTATTCAGATGTTTGGCAAACCTTATCCAAACTAATCAAAATATCAACCCATATTTTCTGGATGAGTATGATTTTATACCATGAGTTGTGGGAGTTGTCATTAAACTAAAAAGCCACATCAGAAGATATGTGATCGCAAATTACCTTTGAATATGAACAATAACAATAATAAGGCACTACGAGAAGGAGAAACAGAAATGTTGGTAAACAATTTTACTTGTTATTGCATGGTTTTGAAAGTGATGCAACAAACACTAGGTTTGAGCCTCTGAGGGGCTATAAGTGTTTCTGCTATTCTTTACATGAACTCTTATATAAATGTGGTTTGGTGATTGGCTGACAGGTTGGCATGGTGATGACCAGCATGGTAGATCTAACCCAACCATACTGGTTGGGTTGAGTCCTTAACTGACCTTCTGTCTGGGTGGGTGGTGCTTGGTCAGTTAGTTGGATTAATGATTAGCTAGTTGACTGGTTGGTAATTTGGTAAGCTGGCTGAGTTGACTGACTAACTTAGCCACATAGTTAACCAATTAACCAGTCAGTTATATGGATACACCTTTTTATTAATTGTTATAATGCAAACTACTACCCTATTCCCAAAAATTTGACTTTTTCTGTCAGTGTTTGCTGTGTACATCATGTTAAAATAAAACAAAGTTTACACAAATATGTTTCAACAGACGTTAGAAAGAAAAATAAAATCAGTCGGTCAGACTATAAAAACAAAGCATCCATAGATCCAAAGTTTTCTGAATAAAGATGACAACATTTCCAATAAACATGATGTGAATCAATCCATAAAAAGTTGAATCTTTCTTAGGAATTTCTTTCACACATTCAAGGAAGATGTCACATGTGTTGATGAGCTTAAATTGGTTGCATTTAGTTCTCACTATGGAAACAAAGCTAACGAATCCAAACAACTTCATAAGAACCAAAGGCAATCCCCGAGAACACAACAAAAAGCAAACAGATGTTTCCTTGCTGGATGTGCCTTCCTGACAACAGAGGAAAGAAGAGACGAAGACATAAAAAAAAAAAAAAACCGAGGACATCTAAGACACTGGCCCGAGTACACATGGCCACTACAGCCAGACAGACACAGGACACTGATGGGCGAGCAGGCCGTTTTTATTTTTCCAGACCAAGTGTCGGGACAACACTTGCGTGCAGGGCTCACTCTTGACCTTTGCAAATGACAGTCCTTTATATGGGCCTCCCAGCGGAGGAGCAGCGCTAACAGCTATGTGTGTAATACACACCATCCACAGTCATAACACGGGTGTGCGGCGGAGGAGGACATACAGGAAAGTAGGCTATCAGGGATGAAGGAAAACGTAGAGGGGGGGGCAGGAGAGGTAGAGAGAGAGCAAGACGGAAAGAGGGGGGAGGATGGATGGCAACATTCATTCATCCTCAGTCACCCCCCAACAACCTCCCACCCCCTTCAGTTGTTGTTGTTATTTGCCGCTTTGAAGCCAGTTCAGGGCAGGGGGAGTGAATGGTGGGACACAGTATGGTTACAGTGAGTGAAGAGGGGTGGGGTTGGGGGGGGAACTATGCATGCCATTCTCGTTAAGGAGTGAGAGAGGCATGGTAGACACTCGGGACTCTTCCCATGTTTTCAACCAGACTGGATCTCTGCCATACATTTTATTGACATTAGCAGATCTGCAGGTTTGGTTTCTAAAATCCTCAATGCATTTTTTTTTATAAACCACTATTACAATCATCGCCCGCCTGAAAGGAGAATTTCCCTGAGGGTGGAGAAAAAAAAAAAAAAGACACAAAGGGTATTGTGCTTGTTACTGCAGGCACGACAGACTGTTTTCTTAACATCCCCGACAGCAGAATAAATAACACAAAAAGTGGATTTGGCATTGATAAACTCCGACGTGCCTTCAACCAGAGCTGCAGGTGATGAAATCCAAGATTTACTTCGATTCAACTAAACAAAACAAAATGAAAAAAAAAAAAAAAACACGTTAGGGACACCAAACAGGTGGCATTCATTACCCAGAACATCAAAAACAGATCATCTCCACAAATGCACAAATACATAAAGCAGCTATATTAATAATTTTATAATGTGGTTATATCCCCGTCTGCAGCAACTCCAACACCCGTCTGGTGCAGCAGCCAGAATCTAACCCAAGGTCCATAACGTGTGCAGAAAAGGGAAAACCCAGCTTTAAAACTGCTTTGCAGGCACATCATCTTTTCATTCTAAAGCAAGATGCATCTCTCCCCCCCCCAAACACACACACACACACACACACACACACGCACACACACACACACACACACACACACTCCCTCCTTCCCTATCAACCCCTGCAAACCAATTCATTCATCCCACTTCTGTCTGTCTGGCCCTCATTTCAGAGCTCCAACACTTTTGCCCTGACGCTAAGGTGTCTGGACAAGGAGACAAGCTTGAACACACACAAGCACACGCACACACACCGCCCTAAAGTGAAGTTAGAGCGCCCCCAGCTTTTTGACGAAACACACTGCATCAACTAAGCTGAAGAGGCAGAAGCAATGTTTTATCTTAATAAAAAGTGAGTGAAAATAAAATATATATTATTGCATTTTCTTTGTACTATTTCTTTCTTTATACACTGAATACAAAGTCTTCAAGAAAATAAAAGAAAATTACAACAGGAATCAATTTTAGACAAGAGAACTAAAAAAAAAGAAAAAAAGACAACTGCCACTTCTATCAAATAAATATATCATCACCACATTAGTATGGATAAAAAAAGTTGTTGCGACTGACAATCTAAAATCTTCATCTCATTTTAAATGTCAAACCAAGACATGTTTATATTGTGGATAATTCGACCAACAGGTTGGAGCTTCCTGTTTCTATAAGCGGTCCCAGGGTTAGCCCTCTCCTATCTCGGCCAACATGGTAGCTTGTGACCCTGTGTGGCTGATGAGGAGGCCAGATCAAAGGCAGAGTGGGAGCCTTGGAAAAACACTTGGGCTGAGAATGGACGGGATATCTGTCAGGAAGCCTTTCCCACTGGGCTCACAAGTGCTAGAGCCCAGAGATCGGGTTACCACCCCAAAAATGCCGACTTGAAAGTGGGGCTACGCTCTAATCCACATACATCGGACTATGTCTGTCCTCTACTTGCACTCCACCACCAATCATATATTCCCCTCCTTCCCCCTCGCGCTCCTCCAACGCTGCCCATCGTTGAGCCACTGCCAAACCACAACAACGTAGCTCGTCCACAAGTCCTCTCTGTACCCTGCTCCCAAAACCTCCCCCCCCCCGCCCTCAGAAAAAGAGAAACGCTCATGCTTCATCACAGAGGATTAACAGGAAACCCTGACACAACCTATTGTGGAGGAGATACAGGGGGCTTGGGTGGTTTTGCCACCTCAAGAGGGTCTTTATCTATTCTCTTCCACAGGGTTTGAGATGTTTTCAGGAAAGGATCCTAGAGGACTTCATGCCCTGAGCTTCCTTACCAAACGCAAAGTCCTAAACACACAAGCACCTCTATAACTTTCAGCTCCACAGACAAGGGACAGATGCTGGCAGTAGCATGCCGTGTCTAAGAAAAGAAGGACGCAGAGATAAAGACGCTGGAGCAGCGGATGGTGCATTTTTTGAAGTCTGTAAGATAATGGGAGCATTTGACACAAGGACGGTGCGTGTGTGTGTGCGCGCACACACGTGTGTGTGTGTGTGTGGCAGTGGGGTGGGGGCGGCTGTCAGTGCTGTAAATCTGGACGTCAATAACAGGAAGACTGTTGCAGGACCATTACCATAAATCTGACAAACGCCGAGTTGATGGGAGGCTGTATCTGTCTGGTAAGGGACCAGTCTAGACGCTCCTATTGAGGGGTCCAGCAGTGTAGCCTTGTTAGTTTGCTGCACCATCTGGATGTGGCAGTAAGTGCCCGCTGCTACAGTTCACACACATACACACACCCTTCTCAATACCGCAGCAATAGTGATATTTCTGGGTCTTTGCCCAGACTTTTTATAGCCCAATGTAAGAATTTTCAAAAAGCTATTATGTAAAATCAAATTCCTGTAAATCTTTTGGAATCTGGTCAACACAGCTGTGGAAAAACTAGATGCATAGAACAAGGGTGTCCAATTTCGGTCTTCAAGAATCCATGCCCTTAAAAAAAAAAAAAAAAAAAAAAAAAAAAAAGATTAATTGATGGTTCATCACCAGACATCTGCAGAGTTTGTTGCTGAGGACGTAATTTGGCCATTACTACAGCTGCATCTGAGCAGGAGGTTTCCAACTCCAGTCCTTAAGAACCAGGTATTGAAATATGTAAGACTGTAAACTAATGATATCTAAATACTATAGAAATAAATCATCTCCTAAAATAAATAAAAATTAGGTTTCTTAAACAATCCCAGACCCGATCACAGTGTTTTTAAATGACCACCATCAGTCTCTGTCAAAACTCATCTCCTGATATCTGTTTTTAAATTTGCTTTCTGTGATTTGTCTGGCTATGCCTTGTCTTGTTTGATCATGTTTTTTTTTAAGACCACTTTTTGAACACATGTAGACTATTTTCATGACACATCTAACAAAACCAAGTAATGGGCTGTCAAATATATTTGAAGATCTAACAAATCTGGGATTTCTCTCAACAATCTATGTGGTTTGAATCCCTTATAATGACATTCATTGAGTGAGAGACTGAATTGACTGCTGGAGCTCCCTGTGTCGTGTGACTTGCCCTACCTATCCTCAAATAACATCAGCTGTCCCTGATGAACGATGCAAAGAGCAGCTGAAAACCAAGTAATTCAATTTAATGATGTTCAAAGCAACGTGTACAGCATATAAAGCATGAATCCTGAAAAAGAAGTCTGTGTGAGAGTATTTCTGTTAAGTAAGAAGGAGGTGTGGCTTTGTTATATTGACAGATTTGCTGAATAAAGACTTCTTGTCAGACTGGCAGGTAACACACACATCCATATAAAGACATCTACACTACTTTTATAACATTTTGGATACTTGATTAAAAAAAAAAAAAACATTGATTGCATGACAGATGAAATGTGAAGGATTTGTTATGTAGTTTGGTGTGAGAATTCCACAATATTTGGTGATTCAAACTTTCCATTTCCTTTAAAGAAATATTTCACAGTCGTTTTGAGGGTCCGTACTGCCTTTGATCATTTCTACTTCAAAATCACAACTTAAACAAAACTTAAACCAGTTCAGGCTCTTCACGATGCAAATGTAGGATTTATGAAACCTCATATTCAATTTGGGGAAACAAGAAAGGGAGCTTTTTGCAGTGTTTTCTGGAGGACCACAATGTATTAATACAAGTATCACAAACAACATATGAAAAAGTAAAATTTGGATGTAAATATACTAGAGATTATTTAAAACGGTTCAGAATTTGTGAAATCGTTACTCCATTTGCTAGAAAAAAAAAAAAAACTTTTCCCACACATACTGCTGAAATCTAGTCTTGTTCTCATACATTTCATGCGTCATCTTGTCCCATGAGTTGGATGAAACAGTTAAATAGCAAATAGATAGTCTTGTCAGTGTTTGTATAATTATCTTGCATTTATTTCACCAGAGGACGTATGACAGACACAGAGTGGCTTAAAATCCTAACTGTGCTTTCTAAAAAACAATTTCACTAAAATATTGCAGCAATTTAATATAATAAGATCTCTGCCACAAAACCTTGTTGCACTCCTAAAATTTGATCAAGATTATGGCAAATAAACTAACCATACACAAAGATATAGTACTAAATACAAAAACGGTCTTAAAAGTGCAAAGTGAGATGACATGCGATAGCAGAATTACAAGTTGTCTTCTGTAACCTATTAACCATAACTTAAGCAGCCATAAGCCACATAAGGTCTCCAAATTCTGCTTGTCTACAAGGATATGAACTGATCATGACATGATATAAGAAACAGGATAATGCTACAGAGGCCAATTTGGCATCCAAAAAGAGAATAAATGATATGGATCAAAGAAATGTATAAAACTGTGCAGTGTCAGATGTTTTTAAGTATCTCACTTTGAAGTTTATTCAGATTCAAAACTGCTGTTGCAGGCTTAAATGTGCTCTTCTTATACAACAGGGTTTGCATAACAAAATAACTTTGTCTTGCAACAAAGCCAAAGGAGTTCACCTGAAGAGAAACTGGGTCTGATCCAAGATTTCAACCAGAACTGTGTGGGTTCTACATCGACTCCCCTTCAGTGAGGCCATGAGGGGGTCAAAGCAACGCCTGGGGGCTTTCATGATGGTTTATTACTTTCCCTATTTTTTTTATTTTTTTTTACAGAATTGCTCAAGTGTACCCTCATCAACAAAGTTCATAACCTTCTATCTCCCTCACTATTGAGACTGAAATGTTAATTGCCCCCCCAAAAAACAAACAAAAGAGAAGCAATGCTGTTTGCCAATGTATGAAAATAAGTCACACAGATGGAGGTAACTGGACAGTAGGCTAAATATTAAGCATGTTTTAATGTGCATGACAGAGAGAAAGCAATCAAAGCAAGAAGCAGATCCACTTACATTCAGCACAAATTCAGAGGCCAGATCCTGTCAAAACAAGCAACCAAAACAACCCTCGTTGTCGTGACCAGTACATGTAGTATCCCAACTACAAGCTACTGTGTTTTCTGACATTTCCTGGAAAATTATTACAGACACAAAACAAGAACAGCAGCATTAAGGGACCCACACCGGGGGATGTCTGTTGCTGTACAACAGACATTAGCAGCTGCTACAGAATTGCTACCTTCACTCAAATGTTGCAGCAATTTCCCACCAACCACATCACTTAACCTCTAACACAACTCACCTGAACATGCAGGGTGTTTGAACATTAGAGGGACACTAATGGCTCAATTTATAGTTAAGCTCATTATTGTTCATATCGCTGGCAAGGTAAGATTTTAGATTATTTTCATTCAAACAAGAAGTCTGTTTTTGAAAGTAAATGAGAGGTATCAGGTATCTCTTAAGCATTAAAACGTTACAAAAAAAGAGCACCAGTTTATAATATTTGCATTAATGAATTATGCATCTTTTTTATCTTAAAAAATGGCCATTGCTGAGCTTATATATACTTTTTCCTATGTATAATAGAAAAATCTTCGTGCATGCTTCCACTGGTATTTTGATAATTTATCTTTGGTGATGAGCTCTACGTCTTTGAGGTTGGAAGGCCTCCTTCCGAACACACTAATGTTTAGCTACCTCCACGGATTCTCTGACAGATTTTAGTCGGGACTCTGACTAAGCTCCTCCAAAAGCTTAATATTGTCCCTATTAAAAACAAAAATGCTAGTTAAATTAAAAAAACAAACTAAGACCTAAGTATGTCAGGCATATAAATAGTTTTGGGCTTAACTGTACCTGCATTAAAATATCTTCCCAGTTAGTCAGTTGGACCATGAACAGGAACAAATAAATACATAAAATGAGATCCTGATGTCACAGCAGGACAATGTACCAGGTTTAGCCTTAGTTAACTGACTTAATTCCACACCCTTGATCCCAATTACACATGCAATGTTCAGAACAGGATCCCATCAGGAAACACAAATAGCTTGAAGATGTGACATGACTTAATACTCAATAAATTACCCGTCATATCCTCACATTTATACCCACCAAATGTGTTTCCAGTACATCAGCATACATAGCAAGATAGAGAAAGCACAACAGCAGCTTACAAGAAAGCAAAAATCTGAGGAAATGCAAAGGCATCTGCACTCAGACAGGGAGACCTTTACTCAATGAGACAGCCAGAGGGCAGATAAGATGGCAAACAGAACTGAGGGGTTCAAGGAGTACCCCTTGGGAATGTTAAAATGTATACATTTTAAAATTGAGACAGGCAATTTGCTTGCTTACATTAGCATGTGGCTGCAGCAAACACTTTCATGGGGACAGTGTAGGGTAAAAAGATGTTTTGCTGCACACATACAAGGGATCAAAGCTTGAGGGCCCCCTTTTGAAGGCCCCGAAACTAGTGTGCATGAACCAAAGCGGGGGAGTGTGAGGGGCCTCATCTCACAGACATAATAAGGATAAGTGGGTGGGGAGGGTACTGTCTCACTTGCATCATTTGTAGCCCATTTTCATACAGAATGAATCTACTGTCAGCTAACCAAATAGAAAAAAATGTCATACAACTCTCTTTCCTCTGAAACATGTAATGAAGGATCTCCTCATCTGCTATAAGACAAAATGAAAAGTAAATTATGAAAATCATGAGAAGCTGATTATCCATATTATAGACTAAAGTCAGTTTTTTACCAGTAGGGGATTTTATTAATAGTTACCAAAAAAGAAATAGGAAAAGTGAGAAGGGTGAATGATATGCAACAAAGAAATCAAACTCAATGGGAGGAATCCCTGACAGAGCAATGAAGGGAGATGAGAAGCAAGTGGAACTATGAAGGAAGGCATTGGTCATGGTATGGCAAACTTTACTAAAACATGAAACTTCATATAAACTCTTTATCCCGAACCCCAGTAAATATATGCTTAGCAGTAGGTTTGCACAATACTCGAAAATTAATGATAATGGTGATTTGTACACCATTACCTACACTGTAACATTTAGTGTCTTGGGTATGATTACCTGCATCAGATGTTGGCATCTAATGACTCCATTCAACAGACTGAATATTTTATGCAAAGTATGTATTCATGTATTAACCTGTCCACTGATATTGTGGTGATACTTTGAGTCAATGTATTGTCAGAAATGAAACTCTACATTCCCAAACTTTCTCTTTTAATAAGGAGACGTCACCGCTTTAAAAAAAAAAAAAAAAAAGCGTCATCTGACGCTCACTTTGACTAGATTTAGGTGAAAAAGCATCATCTGTGTTACTTGGAAGCCATAATTAATTTGCACATGCCAGGCTCTAATGTGAAAGTGAAATGAGTACCTAACATTTTTATGATCTGAGATAAATAAGATTTGAAGCTTTGATATATCAGAAGATTTTCCGTTTCTTTTTGGACAAGTTTGCTTTTGAACTCCAGTTCACCAGAGTGCTGTTATTCATTAGTAGAGTTCAGTAAAGGGTCTGTATAGAGTGTTGAATAAAAGGAGAAAACTAAACAAGATATAAATACAGCGAGCTAAGAATAAATAACATTTTATTTAAATAAACTAGATATCCAACAGGACATGAACACATTAAAAAACTCCATGAAAGGAAAATCTTGCAAAGATGGTAGAAAGTTTGGAAAGAGTTAACTGTGTCACACATCAGCCATATTGACATTTACCTTGTTCTGATTCCATTGTGCTCTTCCAGAATACTGTATTCATGCTTTAGATATTTATCAGAAAGTTTTGCTCATTCCAGTAGAGCTTTCTTCAGAATATCAGGTCTTTCTGTCCCAAAACTCATTCCACTGAGACAGAATCTAAGACTTGAAAGCATCAAAGCACAATTGTTAGACATTAACCAGACACATAGTTTTAACCTTTGCTGAAGAACCTTCAGCTTCATTCCCAGGGACTGGCTAAGTAAAAGGGTCAATCTCTTTAATAGGCCTTCATTAAGCACAGTTAATGTCAACAGTTAATTATGGAAATTAGGAGACCCCTCTTGTAGGTTGTGGATCTATGGCCTCTTCCTTTCATTGTGGCCTCACAAAAAAAAAAACACGCCGTACTGCGAGACCATAAACACTGCCCACAGCCCATCCCACGTCAGTCAAGCACGCCTCCCCTCCTCACTCATTTAAAGATCCAAATTGGAGGTTCATGGTTCTGATACTTAAACAGAGTCCCATGAAACCCCTGAGCAGAAGGTATCATGAAGCTGCTAAAATGTGAAGAACAAATCAGCACTAAAACAGCCAATTAAGCAAAGCCTGAGTAGTTTAACAATGACAACTCACTTCTTAATATTTAAAACCTCCATGTGGAAGTTTTAAGGCCTTGGAAATCATTGGGAATCATCAATCACATACTCTAGGCGCTTTTTATATATGGTTGGTTGATTGTTTGTAGCGTAAAACACACACACACACGCCCACACACCGTGTTTATAGACAGGTCAGACAGGTCAGAGATAAAATTCTGGAGATATTTGAAGCGGAGTTAGGTTAAAAGACAATATCCACAGCTTTGAATATCTGAAAAAAAAGAGCACTCTTCAACCAATATTTAATAACCTCTTGTTTTGGCTTACACAGATGGCATTGATGAAAGTAGCAACCAAGAAACAGTGGTGACAGAATCTGTCAATAGAAAAAAATCAAGTATTTTACCCCACTAAGCTGACCTTTATGAGAAAGTGGCAAGAGGAAAATATTTTTTTTTCTTTTTAAATTTTTTTGACTCACATCTTGGTTTATTGACTGAAATGAGAACAGAAAATGTGGAGAGAGAAAAACTAAGCAAAGACATGCAGCAAAGATCCCACTGACAGAAATCGAACCACGGGTGGCTGCGTTGAGAACTAATAGCCTGCATACATGGAGCGGCCACGAAATGTCCTCACACCACGCACCGCCCCAAGGAAACCACTGTTTACAATAAGCTAAGAACTTATGTTCGCAATTTACAAGGTGCTCTGGATCAAATGAGATCAAATGTAACTTTTTGGTCTACGTGCAAAACACCATGTGTGGTGGAAAACTACTACTACATACAACCTTGAACATACTGTTCCTTATAAATCAAACCATAATTGGAATATTTAGGGAGTTTGGGGCAACTTTAAACCTACCAAATCATGGCTATAAACTCAGACCAGGCTAGATATTAATCAGAGATGCACCTTACGTAACTCTGGAGGATCCACACTGCCCAATTTTTAGCAGTGTGGATCTGCTAAAAATCCACACTTTTTTGTTTTCAAAAAGATTTTTGAAAACAGTGAATTAATTATCTACTTTACTTTTTTGATATGTCACATAAAATTACAAGGTTCATTAAAGTGTCTGGTTTGTAACTTGACAAAATGTCTAAAAACTTTCCAGGGAAAGTGCTATACCCTGCACTGTATTACACTATCCAACTTTTATCTCCTTCTGCTTTTGAAGGGCTGGGAGGATAACATGTGACCTCTGCCCTGAAATTAACCGAGAACTGGTAACGAGCCTCCAAACCCTACTTTGCTCTTTTCATAGCATTTTCTCTTTTAAATTAGAGTATCACAATGGTTATGTAATTTTAAAACGACTACCAGATTGTGATCCCGGCTGGTTTTACTCCGTCACCATGTGATGCAATTGTCATATTTTCTTTTGATACAAGAAAGACCATCTTTCAACAAGCCCACAGACCCTCAGCAGTTAATACCTCAGTAGTTACCCAAAAGCCAAATTGAGCAATGTTGCTCCCATGACTGGTTTTCATTTAGATATACAAGTGGGAGTCTTGCACAACCAGATAAAAAAATAAAGATAAAAAATAAAGACGATTCATACGTACTTCACATAATGTGAAGGTCTTTTCCATATGAAACTAGCATAGGATGAGGAAGGATGTCCAGAAGACATGGTGCCAGTATTGTTGTTGTACACGTGACCATGTGTAAGCAATAGAATCAAAATCTAAAAGACAGAAAAAAATGTCTCACCGTGCTTTTTATCCTACATCTGGATTCAAGACCATGTTTTAAATGAAACATCTCCATCACACTGATGGGCGCAGGCCTTGCATTTCTATGGAGCGTAAAGACTTAAGCCAATCCCAATCCTCTATGCATCCGATAGTGCTCCAGTTCAGCCAGGCTACCACATAATCCTGCACAAATATCGCAGCAATGTCCAAATAAAACATTTTCTTATTCCAACACCATGTAGACACTTCGTCTGCACCAATAAAGATTTAATCGCCATGATATGATGGCTGCTAGGAGAGGCTGAAAAAGCAGCATTCAGGTTTCCACATAACTTAAATGTTCTGCCAAATAATTATTTCACCAGTTAACGGGACTCAGACTGTATATAGAGGACTGAACTTTCAGCTCAAGATGATCAGATGATCATTGTCAAATGTTATATTGCGGTGAAAAGTAGTATTCAGTTTTACATTGTTAATCAAAATGTAGATTAAATATATGCAACAACACTACATCATAAATAAATACACATAAACATGGCGGCACTTGATGTTTCACAAAATGTGCTTCATTTCTTCACTTTTTTACCAAAATACAAACCACTTTTTCAATAAGGCAAGTTAAAATTTTATGGGAGTTTAAGTAATCATTTGTTCTAAACATTGGCTTCAGTCACAAGAGAAGATGGAGCTTGGTACAACTTTATTCACCTGAGACTTTGACAAAAAAAGATAACATTCATCATTTTGACTGAGCACATAATAATAGATTGTAGTAGCAACTACAAGGTTACACTGAATTACATGTAGGAATGTGAGGTCACTTAGCCTTTAGCAACATTTTTTTATTAATTTTCAAGAACAAAATTAAAGACGTTTTGTTTGGCATAGTGGTCTGCCTGGCCTCAGTTGAACCAGCCATGCGCTTTCCGTGCTGTTGAAAACAAAAACACAAATACTATTTCAGCAGCAGTTTCTGAGGGCTGCAGAAAATGCAAGGCAGACCATTACCGGGAAAAATCTGATGAACTTCTGCTTCTTCTGTTTAGCCCAATATTAGATTTTACATCAAGACAAAGACGTGGATCATAAGCTATACACTAACACTCCTCTAATCACCTTCAGAACTTTACCTCCATAGTCTGAGCTTTGCCTCAAAGCTGATGCACTGAAGCAGAGTCAACACCACAAACACATGTGGAGCTAATGCTTTTTTAACAGCCAAATGCATGTGTGCGCGCGTGTGTGTGTGTGTGTGTGAAACATGAAGATCATCGAAAAGGCTGAGGGAATATTAGTGTGTGGATTACAACTATGCAAAATGTATGACTAAATCCCACACAGGCAGCGCATGACTAAAGCAAATAGACTCCACATGTCGCTTCTACTTCAAAGGGAACCGAAGAAAATCACATCATACAACCAAAGATTTTCACGTTACATGGACTATCAATATATGGAAACACCAATTTACATCAAGGTCTGCTGCTTATAAAAGGGAAATACTTTAGTACTTTAAGATCCAATAAGGTGATTAGCAATTTTGCATGCGGTTCAAAATTGATCTGAGTAATCCTTCACATACCATGAATAAAGATGTTTAATGTTTTATAGGATAAACAGCAAATTCGCAAGAAATATATATTTATATATGTACATATAGATAGAGATATTTTTACAGCTTATATAAAAATCTATTAATGCAATGCTTCAGGGAAATGACTACATAAATAATATAACTGCAAATTAACACCATGTGAGACTTGAAACAGCTCAATGTGATCCAGTCAGTTATGATCTAAAAACTTAGCAAAAGAGACGGACACTAGAGTAAAAGAATGGAAAAAAGACATATGTGACCACACACACACACACACACACACACACACTCGTGGTGTCAGAGTTGAGTCTGATGGACAGATGTTGTGCGTATGGAAGTATTGCGCAAAGCAGCTTTCATAAATGACTAAGCACAGAGGGAAACATTTACTTAGTCAAAAACAGGAAAGAACAGTTAAAGGCCAACTGTGCCATGATCCATCACAAGCCGACATAAAGCCGACGAACAGCGCCAACCTGGTTCATACGCAGCCTATGCCCTTCCTGAGGCCTGCTGTCATGAAGGGAAAGCATCTATCCGGATGGATGTGTATAAACTATATCTGCACATCAAAAAGTCAAGCAGGGTCTAAAAAAAATGGGCCTACGGTTAACCTTGAAAAGGTCAGACAGGACAGAACATTCCTGATTTACATCAATGATGAATCTACAACTGTTTTTTAATCTGGGTTTTGATCAAATAAGTTGTTTTATTTGTTTATTCAACTTTTATTCCCATTTTTCCCCTTAATACTTTACTGTAAATATTACATATGTGGTGTGGCTTGTAAAAACAATAACTCATGCAGAACATCCAGAAGCAATTGGGGTTTTTTTTTGTAGATATTACTGTAATCCTCTTTAGCAATAAATGAACAGATGAGCTGGAAAGTAAAACAATGATTAGATGGCTCCCCCCAGAGGACAGATAAGTAAAGTTTTCTGAATAATTCTTGGCTCACAAGAGGAAATACTACTGATGATTACTGTTCTTATGTTTCTAAATTGCAACATTGTGTGCAGATCTGGTACAGATAAAAAAATTAAAAAAAAGGCTGGATATTTATTGCTTCACATTACCCAATGTAGCAGCTTTCCGGAAAGGCTGCTTTCAAATTCCCCTGGAGAAAGGAGAAAGAATGATAGCGCCAAAACTGATTATGTTTATAAACAATCATCCCCCAAGAGAAGAAAAAAACATTTTTATTTGATCAGTGGTTTTGCTGCCTGAATGTGAGTAAGTCATCTATCAGGTGCACATATTACATTTCTTGCTTCGGGCTTTGAAGCAGAAGAATTTCCTGTTTTCTCCATGTTTTCCATCATTAGAGACTGGAAATTACTGAGAATTTTCAAGTATGAATAAAACATTTCATGGTTTTAAAAAGCACACAAAACAGAGCAGAAAAGCAGATGATAATTGTTGGATTAACAGCTACACAAAGTTAAAAACAGAAGGAAAGCTTTATCAGTACCAGCACTGAAAACTTCTATAAATACTCTATATTAGAAATGAGGCATGTCTGCTATTCAGACTTTTGTGAGGGAGCGTATGAGCTTATTATAAAATTAGTGATCATGAGAGATGAATGTAAAAAAAATAAAACAACAACACTCCTGAGTTTTTCTGTTAAACAGAAGTCCTCCGTCTGAACTATTTTAAAGAACTATAACGTCAAACGGCACTCACTTTGGGAGATATTACAAAAGGGAGGCTACATTATCAAGCATTATATACCAGCGAAACAACTTTAATCAGGTCTTACATGTTTTATGTTTTCTTATTTGTTTACTAGAGAGAGTATAGTTCCCAAGCTTTAATATTCAAAGTGCAAGAAAATGTAGCAAACCATTTTAATCCATATTTAACTTGAGGTAGAACAAAAACAATAAAACAGAGCACTACACCAAGACGTAAATTAATTATGTTTAGCATTGTGTTAATGGAGCTGCACAGTGGCAGTTTTGTTACTGTTTCCTTGCAGAAAGGGAACAGTAATTCAGATGTCACATCCCAGCCCAGATGTGACATCTGAATCTGGGCTGGGTTGAGTTCTTTGTTGAGGTTGAAAATATTCGGACAATCTTCCCTTGCTAATACAGGTATTTTCCAGCTACTCCAATGATGTTAGTTATCTGACACATGATCAAAAATTTTAAATTTTTGGAGTTTTATTCTATGCAAATCTACCTAAATTTCTATCTTTTAATGAATACACCAAGGTTTTGCTGAAGATGGCGACAAAACTGGATTTTTTAAAAGCTTCTCGATAGCAGTATTATTTTTACAGAGGATAGGACAATAGAGTCCAAATGTTCTGCCATGTAGGTCAAAATTCTCACGATTAAAGTACTCTTCACCATACAAGTTTTTAAAGTAAAAAATCACTTTGATATGAATTTTCATTATTAGCTGCATACAAATATGCAGTATTTTAATGAAAGTCATACAAGTCTTTTTTATTTTTTTATTTTAATAATTGCATATGCACCTCTTTAGGACATGATGCACAGCAACCAGAGCAGCAACTGGCTCGCTCTTTCATCCGCTTGCTGTATTTGACAAAGTTTACTCCGCTCAAAACTTCACTAGTGTTTGTGATCCGTTCACCATTACATACAGTAGTCAGTTGGTTTTGATAATTCGAAGCAGTGTCTACTTAATTTCAGCAGAGGGCGCCACTATCCTTCCTTTAAATCAGTGGTGCCCAAAGTCAGTCCTTGAGGGCCGGCATCCTGCATGTTTTAGTTCTCTCCCCGTTTTAACGCACTTGGATCAAATGATGGCTCATTAAAGGCCTAAGAAGAACATTGACATGCTCAAAAGGTTGTTACTACCACCAGGTAGAGAACTAAAACCTGCAGGATGCCGGCCCTCGAGGACTGAGTTTAGACACAGCTGCTTTAGATAACCAGCTGGCATAAAGAAGCCAAAAGCATAAGATTGTCAAGGTGCATGTTCAGTAAAGTTTAGAAATCTCCAGTAATCCTGAACAATATGAGTTTTAGATATTTATAAGCATGTCTGACTTGAAAACTTAACCTGAATCTGCAGCGTTTCTTCTGTTTAACTAAGGACAATAAAGCTGTCAGAGAAAAGTTGATCTAAGATAAACTCTTGTGGCACAAAAAGGGTTTCAACATAACTAAATTAGAATGACCTAGATAGTTTCAGTCTGCGATACTTTACCTATATTTTATACCTTTTTCTTCCTAAATTGTGGCCTAAATGATTTGTTCTGATAAGGACCTTAGAGGAAAAAAATGTTTAGTTTATTTCTAAAACATTTTAAGAAAATGGTCTAACAGAGCCAACAACAGCACTGAGTCTATTAGTGAAGGTTTTGAATGGCTTGCATCTTTTCACCGGTTTAAAAATGTTTAAAAAGAAAACATCTGTCTTGATTTTACTGGATCTCAAAACCGCATTCAAGACGGTTAACGTTCTGAACTAAATACTGGAGAGGTGTAGAGTTGTCATCTCTCTTATACCAATGATGATGACCTACAACTTTATTCTTTTGTGTCACCATACTTCCAAGTATTACCACAATAAAGAGTTTCCTGTCAAAACAGGACACACACACACAAAAAATCTACATTCTGTCATTTTTACTATATGTTAGATTATTGCAATGTGCCTTTAGAGGTTTTTCTAAACCAGAATGTGTTTATGCCAGTCCTTAAATTAATACAATAACATTCTGTTTGTCAAATGAAATTATTTAAAATCTTATTGATGGTCTATAAAGCACTGAACAATCCCAGGCCTGAATACACAGGTTGCTTCTGTGCTCTTCAGCTGTAGAAACAGCCGAAACTGTTGGCTTCTATAAATCTGGAGTGAAAAAACACAGTTCACTGCAGTAAAAGTCAATGGTTACTTTATTGACGTCGTCATGTCTTGGGGTTTTATTCATTTTAAATCTGCATTTTAATCATTTTTATCCCGTGCTTAATCTTGAGTGTCTTTCTTCTTCTTTTTAAAGCAGTTCAATCAACCTTGTCTATGAATTGCCTGCATTCAAGGCAGGCAAATATTCCTGCCTTGAATGTTTTATGTTTTGAATCTTTAAAAATACTGCTTTCAGCTAAATGTGATTTAAATCATTGATGGCCAAATGGTAAAACACAGCTGTCTCCATCTCCTCATGCTGCCCCTGCATGACAACAGAAATATCTGCATTTGATGAAAAAGGAAGCTGATTGTGTCGCTCTCTCGCCATTCGTTTCAAAGCGGATTACATTTGTGGGCGGATCAGGCCTCGGTGGACAGGATTGGCTCGATCACAAGGAATGCACAACATTTTCATTTCTCAGCCATGACAGCCAGCAAATTGAGAACCTCCAGCTCCATAGTTTTGGCATTTCGAAGCATTTGAAAAATGTTTTGAATGAACAAGCTGAAATGGATTTTTTTTTTTTGTTATTGTGGTATAGCAGATACAGATTTCATTAGTTTGAACTTAAAGGCAGAAAGGAACAAGTATGATTCAGTGCAAAAATTGTTAAATTTACTTACAAAAACACTGCAAAAGTAGATGGTTAGTAAAAAATGCTCTCCAATCAAAATAACCAATGAAAACCAGGTTAATCTTAAGTTTCTTCTTAAGTTTGTTTTAACTACTATTCAGACCTACTTTAAGGTCTGAATAGTACATCAGTACATCAGTACATCAGTATTATCCATCTATCCATCCATTTCTTTACGCCCTTGTCCCTTAGTGGGGTCAGGAGGTGCTGGTGCCTATCTCCAGCTAACGTTCCAGGCGAGAGGCGGGGTCACCCTGGACAGGTCGCCAGTCTGTCGCAGACATCAGTATTAGTTTATACTGTTGTTAATGGTCTGGATAGAGACTGCCTTGATAAAATGTGATGTTTCTCTGGCAAATCTGTGTCTACAATTAAACCACAGGTTATTGTCCCCTGTCGCTACATGTTTATTAGGAGGACTGTTGCAATATTAATTAATACATATATGCAGTTGACTATAAGTAAGTGTCCATGATTGGACTGAATTGACAATACACTCTGCATATGATCTGTCAATTAACATGAGATTTGCGGTGAATCAGGGCAATGCAAATGAACTAAATCAAACTGAATTAAGTATATGATGCTTTTTGAGGGTTTCACTTCAGTGTGTGTGAGTTGCTGTTTTGAGTCATCTGCATTTATTAAAAAAAAGTGTAGAGTTGAATCTTTTTAGAAATGGAACAAAAGGAGAGAGTTTGGCAACACTTTTTTTTTTCCTTAATATTTTTTATCTCGATCTAGCAATCCCAGATTGTTCCATTTGTTACACAGAGTAGAGACTCTATCAATGGGAATCATTTGCGCACACAATCTTATGTCATGTGCTTGAAAAAAATGAAGAGGTTTGTACAGACATATTTTTACAGTGGACTGAAGAGCAGTGCAACTTTCCATTTGCAAGGATGACGTTACACCATCGCTTATTTGACTGTTGAGTTTCCGGCTAGCAAGAAAAGAAAAGACATATTTTTGTTACAGTATTTATCAGTTTAACAGAGCAGTGTGGCGTTCTAGCTTAACGGCCTAAAAGCCATGATTTATCCATTTCAGATGAGAGCATCAATAGATTATTAAATAAATAATGACAAAAACACCTGAAACCGCAACCTGAGATGTGAGGAAGAAGTTATAAACAAGACTGACAAAGTATTGCAAGCTCAAACACCCACAATCATGGCAACTTCTTTCCCTCTGTCAATGCTTTGCTATAATTTACAACTCTTTTTGGTTTAAAAAAAAAAAAAAAGTTTTATACTAATGGAGCAAAACAAAAAGGCAAACGAACATTGAACACACAGCAATTTTAAGAAAAAAAAAAGATAAGGCATTCTAATAAAAGCCATGCACTGCAGCACTGCCGACTGTAATAAGATTCTGGCATTATTCATTATTTCTGAGGACACAAAAGTCAATTAATGGAGAAGACATTGACATTTACAACCTAGGGAGAGTTAAAGCTTTGAGTCTTCAGAGAACCGTACCACACCAAATGGAGAAAATGCAGAATAATGGAGCAGCCGGACCACCAAACTAACTTTAAGCGTGCATCAACAACTCATCCAGGAGGACACAAAAGAAACACTGAAACACAAGAGACCGGGCAAAGATGCCATCTATAGGAGAGTTCCAACGTGAAAACCGAAGCTGATCAAAACAAGAACTAAGCCAAGGGCAAATGCTATATGCATCTTGTTGAGCTCTGAGGCTTTTAGGATGATATTCTATGAACCAAGACAAAAAAAAAACAAAAAAAAACAGAAAAGACAAACTTGGAATTTTATGGAAGGCGTGTTTTCGGTTACATAAGGTGTTAAACCAACACATAATCTGCGAAAAAAACAACATCATACGACAGTTAAACTCCCTCGGGCTGCTTTGCTGCTTCAGGATATGAATGACTTGTTGTAATTGATGGAACCATTAAATCTGCTTTGTACCAGAAAATCTCAGCCAGCTAGTAGAGAGCTTAAGCAGAGGGACAATGATCCACAGCATGCTAGAAAATCCACTTATGAATGGTCTCAAAAAAAAAAAAAAAAGAAAAGTTAAGGAAAATAGTTCATTCATGTTTGAAAACTCCAAAATACATCGAAATAGCTCCTCCCTTTCTGACAACTAAATGTTGCATCACTCAGATTTTCTTTGACATTAAAATTTTGATTTTTTTGACTGACATGGGTGGATGAGCAGCACATTCACAAGCTTAAGTGACAGTGCTCCTCTGTCACAGTGACAGGTCCACTCAGGACCCTCCTCTTGGTCCTGATTGGTCATTTTTAGTTAGCACCTGGAAGGGGCAAAGGTGCTCATTTTCCTCAAATATTATCTGTCACATACCAATATGTCACAACATAGTCTTAACAAACAGTTTTTTGTTGTTGTTGTTGTTGTTGTTTTTTTTTTTAATACTAGTTACATCCTGCAGCTTTAAGAAGGTAGGCAGATTAGTCAAGCATGCAATAGTCATTATCTGGCTCCAATGACCCAAAAGTTTAACATGTTGCTTTAAAATCTGTTCTCAAACTCATCCTTTTTCTATAATTGATCATCAACATAAAGAAAATCCAGCCAATATTGTTGCATCTTCAATTAAACACAAAAACCTAATGCTCCTTGATATAAATACTCAATGTTGTTTACAACAAAAGCACACTATTTTGAAATGGAAAACAAATCTTATTGTTCTAACCATGGTCTAAACAGAAGTACAATGTGGCATCGCCCTCCCCTGCCTGCTATTGAATTTCCAACAGAAACCTTCTCTTTCTTCTTTCCTTGGCGACCAGAGCCAAACACTTTCTCAGAATGGCTTTGGACAAACAAAATAACTTGCAGAAGAGTGGCAGCCGGGAAGCAGTGAACAGTACTCGACAGTCACTAGGGTGGCCTTCCATGCCCTCTTAGTCATCATTTCACTGTATGTTTATTTTGAAATCTGGGATATTCGTGGCCCAGGATGGCGCAATGGCTGCTCCCATCCTGTCTTTCAGAAAAGACGGAAGCAGGTTGGATATGTACGCCGCTCACACGCTACAAGAAGAAAGGTTTATTTACTGTGTGAGAACTTTACGGTAACATAACAGGCACCATAAAAAAAAACAATAACATATTTATGAGTCCCAAGGGCTATAAAATAACTTTAGTTAAATTAATATTTGTGGTGAAGTTTAACAGCCTATCAGAGTTCCTAGAAGCTGTAAAACTTAAAATAATCTGAATAAAACTTTTGTTATTGTGCAGCCAAGATAAAAAGAGTGAAAGTAGATAACCAAGCTCAAAGGATAAATCTGAAAGCAGGATGAAATACATGGATGAGCCTTAGGATTTCCTTTAGAAGTTTTCACTGGAAACTTTTTTTCAAATGTTATATTTGACATTAAGCTTTTTATCAAGAAAAAGATGGTGGAACTGTTTGGAAAACTACAAAAGGCTCTCATATTTCTAAAAACTTAGAATTTAAACATACAATCAAGTGTTAGTTGATCATTTCAGTAGCTATTGAAACTATCTAGACTTAACTACTAACCGAAAATTGGGGGAAAAAAGACTGTCATAGCCCAATGAAAGTCAAGAACACATAGAGCGGTGAGTGATATATATTATACACTGCCTGGCCAGATAAAAAATTGCACAGGTCTGGATTTAACTAAGCACGTGGGTACAAGCCTCCTATTGGATAATTAGTGCATGGGCAATTATCTTTCAGCTAGCAACAAGTTATGTAATCCCAACTGATGCAATGAATAGCTTCTCATTCCCTAAACAAACATGTTGAAACACATCCTGTGGTCATGGAGAAGCTGTTAGTCTGTTTAAGAAGGGTCAAAACATTGGCATCAAGCAAAGAAAACATCGAAGGAGATTACAGAAACGACTAAACATGTATTACAAACTGTTCAACACATTATTAAAAACTGAAGGGATAGTGGAGAATCTCGGTCTTTGAGGAAGTAATGTGGTCAGAAAAAAAATCCTGAATGATCATGATCAGTGGTAGCTTGATTTGATTTCATTACACGTTTAGAGAAATACAATAAAGCATTTCCAAACACACAGAACGTGAAAGGAACTCAAGGGATTGGGACTGAAATACTGCGTAGCCTTAAGAAAACCACTAATGGTTGAGGCTAACTGGAGAAAATGTTTTCATTATATCAGGGACCATAAAGATTGGTCTCTGGAGAAATGGAAGAAGTTCACAGGGTGTGATGAGTCCAGAGTTATCATCTACCAGAGAGATGGAGACATCAGCTTAAGAAGAAAAGCAGATGAAGTGATGCACCCATCATAAGGACTATCTGAATATTCTGAATGAATTAAGTTCTCAATGTAAGTATCTCACAGTTTGCATTGAGAACAAAGCGGTGCAAGTGCATATTAAAAGTGCTGCAGAGTATGCACACAGACACTTCAAATTCACAAATACTTTATTATTTATTGACTTCACAGAAACGTGGCTGAATTATGAACACTATAACCTAACGCTGCACAAGCAGAAACTATTCTGATGTTTTCTTATCACCAAGAATAATACACAAGCTGAGTAGAACAGTGTTGAACTGCACCGCAGTGGTCTTGCCACAAGCCTAAAGGACAGCTTGTGGACAAAAGCAGTGAGGACGTTTGGCAATATGACAAAAGCAACAATCAGCTGGGAAAAAGTGTTAGCTATATGTAGCAACGAAGAAGCAAAAAGGATTTACTGGTGGCAAGTCGCATTTCTGAAAAAACATATTATATACCAGACCGGAAAGCTTTGATTTAATGATCCAATATCTTATTCTTGAGAGGGGAAAGCAGGTGAAGGTGTAACCTGTGTGATCGGAGCTGCACAATCTGTCAAGATAAAAGTCTCCTTACAACCTGTAACCAAACAACCAGGACAGCCAAAACAAGTCATCAAAATAAGTCAGACAGAACATGCAGACACATTTACCTCCATTTATCAGTTAATGGGAATGATTACAAATGTATAATATCCTGTCTAACACTTTTTGTAGCAAATATATTTAGGGACATTATTATTCATTTGTATTAGCAGTGAATGATTTGGACTATGTCTTTTTTTTTTTTTTTTTAATTCTGCATCCTTTAATGTGGCCCAGTCTGGTAGCCAATTCAGGTAAACTGCAGAGTGCCATTTTCTGCATTTTCACTTAAAGTAGGTCATGCTTACTCATGCCTTGAGACTCTTGATGGTTTGGCCAGCCCCTCAGGGTTAAAGTCAACGCTTTCCAGTCCATTAATGACATAATGAGAGGAACACAAAGAGCCTAATCACAATCACATAGTTTGCTAATAGTTAAAAGACCAAAAGGGTAACAGTTCCAGTAACCTCTACACGTTTTGATCATGTTAACAGCCGAATTACAGGTTGTTGTGTAGCACATCTAAGCAACCAGGAGATTCAAACTCCCTGTTGAAAATATAAAATTAAAGATTTGAAACATTGTACTTTGTGTGTAACTCATATGTATAATATGAGTTTCATTTTGTGAAATGAGTAAAAAATTGTTTTCAACAATAATTATTTTATTGGAGCTGTAATTGTAGTACAGATCCATTATCCATCAACAAATGCCCACGAATCTTGACGTTTTTATTTCCTAAAAGTTATTTTTTTTAATTCATAACCATATATTTTATCCTATATATTTTATCTTGACGCAATACAAATGTGCATTAAGCTGAAAATCTAATGGAAGTTCTCTTCATCATCAGTATTAATGAACACCAGAAGGAAGTAGGGGCCACAGTGTGTGTGTGTGTGTGTGTGTGTGTGTGTGTGTATGTTTATACAAGTGTGATGTTTCTTTAATCCGTCAGAGAAACACATATGTTAAAGGCCGGATAAACAGCTGGTCCGGATGTTGTGATGGTGATTCAGCAGGGGTTTAAATCTTAGTGAATCCCTGCAATGCACAAAAAGAAGAAATCATGCCTCTGTAGTTCTGCTAAGTAGTCAGTACTTTCAATTGTCCTAATTTTAAAATCAGCAAGACTTCCCACGCAATGTCTTTTACAGCCGGCTGAAAGGGACGTCAGACATCACTTTGCTTCTGAGTGAAATGTCAGCCTGCAGTTTAGTTCCCCACATGTTTCTGCAACAAAATTCTCACTTAAATCTGACATCAAGAGTATGAGAACACTCCAGACTGTCATTGCTGATTAAACAACGACAAAGCCAAAACAAAACGCACACATCGCCCAAGAGCTTGTAGAAACACCTTTAACAGCAATACCTCTCAGCAATCCCCCTTCAGAAAGGAACAGTTTCTCACATCACAGAGGAGAAATATTTGCCCGCATTTCTTTACAAGATATTTTCCGTTCATTGAACCTTTGTTATTGCAAAGAGTTAGATTGTAACTTTATTTGGAGGGAAAAATATGTCACATCACCATTCGCTTGTTGGAGAGGTGGAACTTAGCAACTTAGTAAGACACACATTCAATCTTCCTCTTAAATTGATTTCACCACTCATATGATGCTTGCATGGCTGAAATGATGAGTCACGGTTGAGATTTTAAACCAAACAAGTGCTACCCGTGTAACATCCCTGCTCCACAATTTGGGTTTGTTGATGTAGACCAAAATATTTCACATATTTACAGGAATAACAATCAAATCTCACAATATGTTATTTGAGTCATCAGCTGTCGCTAAAATACGTAGTTTGATTTGAAACTTGTTGCATACTGCACTCTCACTGGACAATGCCAATACATGTATATTACTCTTACACAAGTCTTACTAGGACAGTACAGCCAAAATTCTGACAATAATTTCCACCATGGCCCACTTAGGAAAATATTAATAGATCCAGAGGCACCTACAACACTGCCTGAGGACAGTTGCTGTGAGCTGCTACAGAAAACAGGATATAATTGCGCTCACCTTCACCTTTCTTACGTTAAATTATGGGCAACAACCGCTTGAATGAAACGCAGCGAAATCCTCTGTCAGGGGCCAAGCAGCAGAGAAGCGGCAGACACTTTTATCTGATCAGTCCCCATTTCAAATCACAAGATTAAACCACGCTAAAACTCGACGGAGTTAAATCCAGCTCACATGAAAAAAATATAACAAATCCGTGTTGCTTTAAAAGTGAGAAGAAAGCCACACATTTCTTGCATTTTTCTTACCGTATAAAGCCCAATCCTGCACAAGGCGAGGGAAAGCTGCATGTGCTCCGACATTGTGCTCGACAACAAGCGTAACCCCCGGCAACCAGAAAGCCTCGGGAATAAGTGAATGGACGAAGGAGGATCAGCTGAACACAACAGTGTCAGACCGACAGCATGAGTCGCAGCTCTTCCCTGTCTTGCAGTCAGCTGTCAATAGCCTCACTCTGGTTCTTCGTTTAAATCCCAACATTCACACTGCCTTGTTTTGCAAGTGTTAGATGAGGAGGACCTTGCGTTTACCCGCCATGCTCATTCATAGAAAGATAAGAAACTATTACCACAGGGATCAACAGACAGACGCAAGCTTAAGGCTGAGAGTATCTCTTTTTCTCTCACTCTCCACAGAGATTAAGGACTCAGCGGCAACTAGAGATCCAGAATAAGACTGCAAATTGGATTAGTCACCATTACCCACCCACACACAATGTCCGTACTGCAAGCAGAGCTATAGCAGGTATGAAAACCATTGCTTTCTGCATGGAGAAGGATGAAAAGATTGACCACTTGAGCTTCCTGTGGTCGCAAGGATTTCAGCAAATGCTGTGGGACGTTTTGTCGAATGCCTTTATGAGAACTGTGAGTCATGTTTGAAAAGCTTGTTTGTCATCTCAGCCGTCTAGTAGGGATTGGCGTTGCCTCCTGCTGACAGGTATAATATACAATTTAAAATAAAATTAGCTAGCATTGGGGTAGTGGGTGAACTAAATCACTGGCAGGTTGCTAAACTATTACAAATTTAATTTAAAATTTAATTTGTTAAAAAAAAACTAGATTTTCAAGGTGTCTGTTGTAAATCTTAAACTAGAACGGCTTTGTTGCTCTGCTTCATTTGTCTCAAATTGGAGGGGAAACTGTGTCCTTGCAACCTTCACTTTTAATGCTCGTCACTCCTGCATCAGGACTCCTGATTTAGTACATCAGATGTCCCGCATCACATTTACATTTTGACAAATTACATCTGATGTGTTAGATGGTGAACTTTTATATTCTCATAATTTAAAAAAAAGGTCACAATTCTTCATATACACAAAGACCTCAGGGCAACAGCCCAGGACAACTTTATTTGTTAAGTTTAAAAAGTTTCAGAAAATATGCTTGAATCCAGGATTTCAACACAGTTTAGTTTTTCTTTTTTCCAGTTCAATCTTCTTACGTTCGACAACCTGAATATTTATGTTTCTTTAACTGTAAATATATAAATAAAACAAACTTCTTTCTATTTATTTTTGTAATACTGGAGATGTCACAATTTAAACTGAACATATGTGCTTAGTTTTCATTTTATGGGAGGCCATTATGATGAAAAGATGTCATCAAAAAGAAATGTGTGATTTTTTTGGACAAAAATAATAAGATTAAGTTACTGGAATAAAGCCAATAGATTAACTGGAAAAAAAGGCAGTGGCAGCCCTTGTTTAGTAATAGAAACTACAACAGCAGGGTAAAATCATAGTGGACTTTTCCCTTTGGAGTGCATATTTATAATTAAAAAAAGTGTATTGTACATCAGTTTTATACATCTTTTGACATGTATTCAGTTCAAATGCAGCAAGATCATTATCAGGGAATGTGTTTAGGGACTCAAACACCTTATATGTTCTAGACCATTTTGAAAAATATATTCTAAATATTATTTGTAAAATAATAAAATCTTGAAAATAAATTCACAACACTGCAGGTCAGAGCTAAATAAAATAACTTTTAAGCAGAAAGAAACTACAACTGAAAAGCAACAAAAGGTTCACTGCTGCCTATTTAAAGGCATTAGGACATTTAAACTTCCATGAATGTGAATATTTCCAGAGACGTAAAGGGCCTGCACTCATCCTTGATAAGCATCATTACCTACAATATCACAGATATTCAAATGAACTAAAACATTCACATTGCTGAAACACCATGTTGCTTACAACAGAAAAAGGAATTTGGCAGTGCTACACCGGGAGAAGCAGGGCTGTGCAGCACTGTCAAGTAGAGGACAAAGATAACATCTGCTGTTTGCCAGCAGGATGGGAGTATGGCTAAAGCACCTGCCCTTAGCTCTGCTCTACCTGTTCTCACCGTGCACAATAAAAATTAAGACATAACTGAGGGTGTGATTTTGGTGAGGACCAAAAAAACATTGTATCATTTTTGAATCCCACTAAATAGAATTACAGGTCAATTAATTAGAATATCATACTAAGTCGATTTACTTTAATAATTCAATTCGACAGGAAAAACTCACATTATATAGATTAATTCCACAGAGATTGTAATATAAAAGGATTATCTGCCTGGTTTAGGTCAGGGCAGGTTGCCTGCAAATCCAGCAGTGACTGTGTGGTCATTAAACTTGGTATTGACAGTGTGGACTGTGCTGTGTCCTGCTGTGTCCTGCAGGAAAAACCAACCAGCATCTCCATAAAGCTTGGGAAGCATGAACTCCTCTACATTGTCCTGGTAGATGTGGACTGTGGACTTGATAAAACCTCCATGGACAACCATCAGCAGGTGACATGCCACACCGAATCGTCACACTGGACTTTATTCTCACACTCTGCATTTTAGTCAGAAATCAGGTCCCCAGACTTTACTTTCGTCTGAAAAGAGGACTTTGAATGACTGATCAACAGTCCAGGTATTTTTGTCATAAGCCCAAGGACATCTCTTTAAGTGGCAGCTCTGGACGCTCTGCCTCTAGCCGCAGTCCACACCTTGTCTCCAAACTGTTAAATTGGCTATGCTTTAGAATCATGTTGGTGGTAATTCCTGATGTTTGCGTCCTTTTTCTAACAAACCTTTTTTCTACACTCATCTTTCTATTGCTATGTTTTGATACACCACTCTGAACAGTCAGCTTCTTTTAGAAATGGTCTTTTGTGGCCTAACCTCCTTGTGGAGGGTGTCACAGAAGAACTGTCTGGTCATCAGTCTTCACTATGGCTGCGTCCTTCACATTTCATATCCTTTTGCAATGTATTATTGTAATTTGCAGAGAAAGTATAGATGGTTGTATCTCACAAATGTTTATTATTTGATACTACAGCTGTGAAACATGAAATAAGTACTGCATAGCCGATACAGTAAGATAAACAATGGCTTTTATCCGCAAGTTAAAATTTAAATCTACGCCTATTGAATGTGTCAAATTTGCTATCTGAAAGGGAGGAAGAGGTTTAAGCACAAAGTATCAGTTTTAAATATCACCTAGACATAAAAGATATTAACCATTAGCCTGTCTTTTCCTTTCCACACGTATTATTTAAACCAAATGTCACCTTTTTTTTTTCTTTTGACAACCACAGTTAGGATAACAAGACTGCAATTTGATATAATTCTAGTTTAAGCAGAATATGAAAATGATCCCTATCCAACTACAAGTTTCATCAGACAATAAAATGATAGGACATCTCATTTTATGAGATATTCATAACGTCATATTTGTGTGGCTTTTAGTTGCATAAGCTGCACTTTATGCTCAACTTTGACTCTTTTTACTGCGGTTTAACATGCAGCTACCGTTTTAGGTCATTTCTCCCAGTGTTGCTGCTGTTTGTTTATCCTGATCCTGACCCAGACGAATGAAGGTGTGGAGCAGTATTTGAGCAGATGAAGCAGCTCAGTTAGGTTTTTCCATTGTTACCATGGCCTCAAGTCAATGCCTGCCAATCGTTGTCAGTGAGTATTTCACATAGTTCAGATTCCACAACAGGAACTTTCTGGTTGTTGAGACAAGCTGACTTCCTTACAGACTGGACTAGAATGTGACAGACATAAAGTCTGAAGGTGTAGCAAAATACCCCCACCAGCATTAAAGCTGGCCACACAAAAAGTCATATATTAGAATTTAGCTAAAAAATAAATAAATAAATACAAGTTCAAGCACAAAGTAGCAGGACTAAGATTTTAAAAAGCTAGGGATTAAAAATGTTAATAGTTTCTGACAATATGAGATAGAATAACAAAAACACTGTTGTTGCATCTCTCATTGCTGCACACTGCCGACCAGCTGGCTGAAGGAAGCATACTACACTTTCCCCTCACCTGCAAGATGAATTCAGCTGTTTGTAATTACTGTGAGTGACTGAAATCCACTAGAGTGCCATCTATCACTCTTAAGGTAAAGTTGTTTTAAAATGCACCTTTCTAAACTCTATAAAGAGGTGCACAGTAAAAAGGGTGAATGTTGTAAATCATTTAAATACTTAGCATGTGTTTTCTCAATATTTTTGATTAAATCTGTGCACCTAATTCAAACTTTTTACAGATTAAAAACTTTTTAAACATGCATTACTTTAGCAGCAGTAGTACTTGTTGTGCAGATAATGAAATAGCCTGCACACATTAATAAACAGAATATATTTTGTCCCCAGAAAACATCTTGTCTGAGTCAGTCAAAATCAGGTTAGGTCTCGGGAGGTGGCAACACAGTGCAGCAGTAATTTGGTAAGGCTGTACTATGGCAACAGCTCATGGGATCAAGTCCCTGTCTCGGTGCTGCAGTTTTTGAATGTTCTTTTTGACACAATGCTGAGCATGCAGAAGTTGATTTAACATGCACCACGTCCCAGTTGAAAGAATCTGGCCCAGATCACATGTCAGCTACTGTCATAATTCAAACTACGGTGATTAGCCTGTAATTTAATAGAACATAATAATCCCCATCTTTTAAAGGTAATTCCCATCACAAACACGAGGCCTCACTAAAGTGAATAAAAAGGACTGAACAGGAAGGATTCATTAAATCTGAGAAGGACATAGTTGTGGTCCAGAGCTTTGCACCACAACTTCAGTGTCGCACAGCAGGAACGCAACAGCCCGACGCCTGTTGAGTGCCTGACCTTAGAGGACAGCCAAGCACTCTGTCCCAACAGTCCACAGTTACAGCTGTGCTTTGCACACAAAACAAAAACTACCATGGAAAATCCTAAAACCACTCAAACATGCAGGCTGCAAAAAAAAAATCTCTTTTTTGTTAATGCTAAGAGTGAGAAGGTGTGTCAAAATGAAGGATGCTTACACCCAACTTGAACATTATTCTAATTTAGAGCTTTTAAAGAAACATTCCAACTGTTCTTTTCTCAATATGGACTGAACACAAAACAAAATGCAATGAGTTTCAAAATGGTTTGGCACAGTAGACAGAATTCACTGAGAAATTACAGTACTCTAAACCACATTTGGTCAAAATTATACATGCACTTGGACTGATGTCTTTTAGAGAGTTAAAGGAAAGCCAAACATTTTGATACCATAAACAAGGGCCAAACGTAACTTTGGATAACCTTTTGGACTCTCACTTAAATTACTGGGTTTACTAACAGCTTGTACAAAATTTTACATAGGTTTTTTTTATAAAGATGCATCAACATCGATATCGGCCATCTCTAGTCATTTTTTAACATATCTATCGTATCCGTCCCATAACTAAAACTGGGACAATATTAAGATATTATAAATCATATCAACTTTGTGACTGTTTGTGTGTGTTTAGGGACACACACAAACAGGGGATTGGTCATGTGTTATTTGTTTGACAATATTACAGTGATAGTGATGCAGCGCAGCACTGTGGGGTGTTTAGCAGAAGCAATCTAAAAGAAAAGTGTGGTCATCTTTTCACATGGCTGTTGGTAGGGATATTTATCCACCATATATAATATTGGTAAATATTAGGTATATTAATATTTTAACATATTAATGTATCTAATATTAGATATAAGATATATATCTTATATAAGAGCAATATTTATATAACAATTCACAATAAATACAGTCTTATGGACAAACGACTGTATATTTCAAAAATCATTAAAACTATTTATTGAATATTTATTACAAAAGAATGGGTTAAGAGTGTGGTAGAAACAGCCCCAAGTCAGTAAGGCACTGAAGCTCACAGAGTTTACGCTTATTGGGATGTATTACAGATATTAAAGGAATAAACGTGAAGTCTGTCCGTACAGAAAGCCAACCAGTTTATTGTATTCGTTTCCTGTCACACGGGGCTGCTTTGACATCACTGGCCTATTGGTTTACCCTTTAGTGTCAATATTTTTCCATCCATGCCTGGCAGAGTTTACATTATAACCTAAGTTAACTATGAACACACTCCTTTTGTTCCAGAGAAAATTGGTCCCTGTGATGCAAGACATTGCAGCAGTTTTGGTCATGGTTAAGGACATAAAAAAAAAAAGTAAAAAAAAAGTTCCAGTAAAGCCAAAGTTCAAAGTTTCTTTTAGGTCTCACGTCTTGGGAGGCCCGTTTATAAACAAGCTGATAACACTGGGTGGGCGAGTTCCTCTGCACTCCACAGTGTCACTCTGTCCCCACCAGTGAAATGACAGCACAATGTACTGGCAAACTTTTTATAAATCCCAAGGGAAGGCTTTTCAATTCCACCAGCTTCCTCTTTATTGTTGTTGGGTTTTTTTTTTTTTTTTTTTGTTTTGTTTTGTTGTTTTTTNATAACCAGCTGGCATAAAGAAGCCAAAAGCATAAGATTGTCAAGGTGCATGTTCAGTAAAGTTTAGAAATCTCCAGTAATCCTGAACAATATGAGTTTTAGATATTTATAAGCATGTCTGACTTGAAAACTTAACCTGAATCTGCAGCGTTTCTTCTGTTTAACTAAGGACAATAAAGCTGTCAGAGAAAAGTTGATCTAAGATAAACTCTTGTGGCACAAAAAGGGTTTCAACATAACTAAATTAGAATGACCTAGATAGTTTCAGTCTGCGATACTTTACCTATATTTTATACCTTTTTCTTCCTAAATTGTGGCCTAAATGATTTGTTCTGATAAGGACCTTAGAGGAAAAAAATGTTTAGTTTATTTCTAAAACATTTTAAGAAAATGGTCTAACAGAGCCAACAACAGCACTGAGTCTATTAGTGAAGGTTTTGAATGGCTTGCATCTTTTCACCCGTTTAAAAATGTTTAAAAAGAAAACATCTGTCTTGATTTTACTGGATCTCAAAACCGCATTCAAGACGGTTAACGTTCTGAACTAAAGACTGGAAAGGTGTAGAGTTGTCATCTCTCTTATACCAATGATGATGACCTACAACTTTATTCTTTTGTGTCACCATACTTCCAAGTATTACCACAATAAAGAGTTTCCTGTCAAAACAGGACACACACACACAAAAAATCTACATTCTGTCATTTTTACTATATGTTAGATTATTGCAATGTGCCTTTAGAGGTTTTTCTAAACCAGAATGTGTTTATGCCAGTCCTTAAATTAATACAATAACATTCTGTTTGTCAAATGAAATTATTTAAAATCTTATTGATGGTCTATAAAGCACTGAACAATCACAGGCCTGAATACACAGGTTGGTTCTGTGCTCTTCAGCTGTAGAAACAGCCACTTAAACTTCTAAGATTTGCAGAAACTGTTGGGTTCTTTAAATCTGGAGTGAAAAAACACAGTTCACTGCAGCTTACTTATAAAAGTCAATGGTTGCTTTATTGACGTTGTCATGTCTTGGGGTTTTATTCATTTTAAATCTGCATTTTAATCATTTTTATTCTTCTTCTTTTTAAAGCAGTTCAATCAACCTTGTCTATGAATTGCCTGCATTCAAGGCAGGCAAATATTCCTGCCTTGAATGTTTTATGTTTTGAATCTTTAAAAATACTGCTTTCAGCTAAATGTGATTTAAATCATTGATGGCCAAATGGTAAAACACAGCTGTCTCCATCTCCTCATGCTGCCCCTGCATGACAACAGAAATATCTGCATTTGATGAAAAAGGAAGCTGATTGTGTCGCTCTCTCGCCATTCGTTTCAAAGCGGATTACATTTGTGGGCGGATCAGGCCTCGGTGGACAGGATTGGCTCGATCACAAGGAATGCACAACATTTTCATTTCTCAGCCATGACAGCCAGCAAATTGAGAACCTCCAGCTCCATAGTTTTGGCATTTCGAAGCATTTGAAAAATGTTTTGAATGAACAAGCTGAAATGGATTTTTTTTTTTTGTTATTGTGGTATAGCAGATACAGATTTCATTAGTTTGAACTTAAAGGCAGAAAGGAACAAGTATGATTCAGTGCAAAAATTGTTAAATTTACTTACAAAAACACTGCAAAAGTAGATGGTTAGTAAAAAATGCTCTCCAATCAAAATAACCAATGAAAACCAGGTTAATCTTAAGTTTCTTCTTAAGTTTGTTTTAACTACTATTCAGACCTACTTTAAGGTCTGAATAGTACATCAGTACATCAGTACATCAGTATTATCCATCTATCCATCCATTTCTTTACGCCCTTGTCCCTTAGTGGGGTCAGGAGGTGCTGGTGCCTATCTCCAGCTAACGTTCCAGGCGAGAGGCGGGGTCACCCTGGACAGGTCGCCAGTCTGTCGCAGACATCAGTATTAGTTTATACTGTTGTTAATGGTCTGGATAGAGACTGCCTTGATAAAATGTGATGTTTCTCTGGCAAATCTGTGTCTACAATTAAACCACAGGTTATTGTCCCCTGTCGCTACATGTTTATTAGGAGGACTGTTGCAATATTAATTAATACATATATGCAGTTGACTATAAGTAAGTGTCCATGATTGGACTGAATTGACAATACACTCTGCATATGATCTGTCAATTAACATGAGATTTGCGGTGAATCAGGGCAATGCAAATGAACTAAATCAAACTGAATTAAGTATATGATGCTTTTTGAGGGTTTCACTTCAGTGTGTGTGAGTTGCTGTTTTGAGTCATCTGCATTTATTAAAAAAAAGTGTAGAGTTGAATCTTTTTAGAAATGGAACAAAAGGAGAGAGTTTGGCAACACTTTTTTTTTTCCTTAATATTTTTTATCTCGATCTAGCAATCCCAGATTGTTCCATTTGTTACACAGAGTAGAGACTCTATCAATGGGAATCATTTGCGCACACAATCTTATGTCATGTGCTTGAAAAAAATGAAGAGGTTTGTACAGACATATTTTTACAGTGGACTGAAGAGCAGTGCAACTTTCCATTTGCAAGGATGACGTTACACCATCGCTTATTTGACTGTTGAGTTTCCGGCTAGCAAGAAAAGAAAAGACATATTTTTGTTACAGTATTTATCAGTTTAACAGAGCAGTGTGGCGTTCTAGCTTAACGGCCTAAAAGCCATGATTTATCCATTTCAGATGAGAGCATCAATAGATTATTAAATAAATAATGACAAAAACACCTGAAACCGCAACCTGAGATGTGAGGAAGAAGTTATAAACAAGACTGACAAAGTATTGCAAGCTCAAACACCCACAATCATGGCAACTTCTTTCCCTCTGTCAATGCTTTGCTATAATTTACAACTCTTTTTGGTTTAAAAAAAAAAAAAAAGTTTTATACTAATGGAGCAAAACAAAAAGGCAAACGAACATTGAACACACAGCAATTTTAAGAAAAAAAAAAGATAAGGCATTCTAATAAAAGCCATGCACTGCAGCACTGCCGACTGTAATAAGATTCTGGCATTATTCATTATTTCTGAGGACACAAAAGTCAATTAATGGAGAAGACATTGACATTTACAACCTAGGGAGAGTTAAAGCTTTGAGTCTTCAGAGAACCGTACCACACCAAATGGAGAAAATGCAGAATAATGGAGCAGCCGGACCACCAAACTAACTTTAAGCGTGCATCAACAACTCATCCAGGAGGACACAAAAGAAACACTGAAACACAAGAGACCGGGCAAAGATGCCATCTATAGGAGAGTTCCAACGTGAAAACCGAAGCTGATCAAAACAAGAACTAAGCCAAGGGCAAATGCTATATGCATCTTGTTGAGCTCTGAGGCTTTTAGGATGATATTCTATGAACCAAGACAAAAAAAAAACAAAAAAAAACAGAAAAGACAAACTTGGAATTTTATGGAAGGCGTGTTTTCGGTTACATAAGGTGTTAAACCAACACATAATCTGCGAAAAAAACAACATCATACGACAGTTAAACTCCCTCGGGCTGCTTTGCTGCTTCAGGATATGAATGACTTGTTGTAATTGATGGAACCATTAAATCTGCTTTGTACCAGAAAATCTCAGCCAGCTAGTAGAGAGCTTAAGCAGAGGGACAATGATCCACAGCATGCTAGAAAATCCACTTATGAATGGTCTCAAAAAAAAAAAAAAAAGAAAAGTTAAGGAAAATAGTTCATTCATGTTTGAAAACTCCAAAATACATCGAAATAGCTCCTCCCTTTCTGACAACTAAATGTTGCATCACTCAGATTTTCTTTGACATTAAAATTTTGATTTTTTTGACTGACATGGGTGGATGAGCAGCACATTCACAAGCTTAAGTGACAGTGCTCCTCTGTCACAGTGACAGGTCCACTCAGGACCCTCCTCTTGGTCCTGATTGGTCATTTTTAGTTAGCACCTGGAAGGGGCAAAGGTGCTCATTTTCCTCAAATATTATCTGTCACATACCAATATGTCACAACATAGTCTTAACAAACAGTTTTTTGTTGTTGTTGTTGTTGTTGTTTTTTTTTTTAATACTAGTTACATCCTGCAGCTTTAAGAAGGTAGGCAGATTAGTCAAGCATGCAATAGTCATTATCTGGCTCCAATGACCCAAAAGTTTAACATGTTGCTTTAAAATCTGTTCTCAAACTCATCCTTTTTCTATAATTGATCATCAACATAAAGAAAATCCAGCCAATATTGTTGCATCTTCAATTAAACACAAAAACCTAATGCTCCTTGATATAAATACTCAATGTTGTTTACAACAAAAGCACACTATTTTGAAATGGAAAACAAATCTTATTGTTCTAACCATGGTCTAAACAGAAGTACAATGTGGCATCGCCCTCCCCTGCCTGCTATTGAATTTCCAACAGAAACCTTCTCTTTCTTCTTTCCTTGGCGACCAGAGCCAAACACTTTCTCAGAATGGCTTTGGACAAACAAAATAACTTGCAGAAGAGTGGCAGCCGGGAAGCAGTGAACAGTACTCGACAGTCACTAGGGTGGCCTTCCATGCCCTCTTAGTCATCATTTCACTGTATGTTTATTTTGAAATCTGGGATATTCGTGGCCCAGGATGGCGCAATGGCTGCTCCCATCCTGTCTTTCAGAAAAGACGGAAGCAGGTTGGATATGTACGCCGCTCACACGCTACAAGAAGAAAGGTTTATTTACTGTGTGAGAACTTTACGGTAACATAACAGGCACCATAAAAAAAAACAATAACATATTTATGAGTCCCAAGGGCTATAAAATAACTTTAGTTAAATTAATATTTGTGGTGAAGTTTAACAGCCTATCAGAGTTCCTAGAAGCTGTAAAACTTAAAATAATCTGAATAAAACTTTTGTTATTGTGCAGCCAAGATAAAAAGAGTGAAAGTAGATAACCAAGCTCAAAGGATAAATCTGAAAGCAGGATGAAATACATGGATGAGCCTTAGGATTTCCTTTAGAAGTTTTCACTGGAAACTTTTTTTCAAATGTTATATTTGACATTAAGCTTTTTATCAAGAAAAAGATGGTGGAACTGTTTGGAAAACTACAAAAGGCTCTCATATTTCTAAAAACTTAGAATTTAAACATACAATCAAGTGTTAGTTGATCATTTCAGTAGCTATTGAAACTATCTAGACTTAACTACTAACCGAAAATTGGGGGAAAAAAGACTGTCATAGCCCAATGAAAGTCAAGAACACATAGAGCGGTGAGTGATATATATTATACACTGCCTGGCCAGATAAAAAATTGCACAGGTCTGGATTTAACTAAGCACGTGGGTACAAGCCTCCTATTGGATAATTAGTGCATGGGCAATTATCTTTCAGCTAGCAACAAGTTATGTAATCCCAACTGATGCAATGAATAGCTTCTCATTCCCTAAACAAACATGTTGAAACACATCCTGTGGTCATGGAGAAGCTGTTAGTCTGTTTAAGAAGGGTCAAAACATTGGCATCAAGCAAAGAAAACATCGAAGGAGATTACAGAAACGACTAAACATGTATTACAAACTGTTCAACACATTATTAAAAACTGAAGGGATAGTGGAGAATCTCGGTCTTTGAGGAAGTAATGTGGTCAGAAAAAAAATCCTGAATGATCATGATCAGTGGTAGCTTGATTTGATTTCATTACACGTTTAGAGAAATACAATAAAGCATTTCCAAACACACAGAACGTGAAAGGAACTCAAGGGATTGGGACTGAAATACTGCGTAGCCTTAAGAAAACCACTAATGGTTGAGGCTAACTGGAGAAAATGTTTTCATTATATCAGGGACCATAAAGATTGGTCTCTGGAGAAATGGAAGAAGTTCACAGGGTGTGATGAGTCCAGAGTTATCATCTACCAGAGAGATGGAGACATCAGCTTAAGAAGAAAAGCAGATGAAGTGATGCACCCATCATAAGGACTATCTGAATATTCTGAATGAATTAAGTTCTCAATGTAAGTATCTCACAGTTTGCATTGAGAACAAAGCGGTGCAAGTGCATATTAAAAGTGCTGCAGAGTATGCACACAGACACTTCAAATTCACAAATACTTTATTATTTATTGACTTCACAGAAACGTGGCTGAATTATGAACACTATAACCTAACGCTGCACAAGCAGAAACTATTCTGATGTTTTCTTATCACCAAGAATAATACACAAGCTGAGTAGAACAGTGTTGAACTGCACCGCAGTGGTCTTGCCACAAGCCTAAAGGACAGCTTGTGGACAAAAGCAGTGAGGACGTTTGGCAATATGACAAAAGCAACAATCAGCTGGGAAAAAGTGTTAGCTATATGTAGCAACGAAGAAGCAAAAAGGATTTACTGGTGGCAAGTCGCATTTCTGAAAAAACATATTATATACCAGACCGGAAAGCTTTGATTTAATGATCCAATATCTTATTCTTGAGAGGGGAAAGCAGGTGAAGGTGTAACCTGTGTGATCGGAGCTGCACAATCTGTCAAGATAAAAGTCTCCTTACAACCTGTAACCAAACAACCAGGACAGCCAAAACAAGTCATCAAAATAAGTCAGACAGAACATGCAGACACATTTACCTCCATTTATCAGTTAATGGGAATGATTACAAATGTATAATATCCTGTCTAACACTTTTTGTAGCAAATATATTTAGGGACATTATTATTCATTTGTATTAGCAGTGAATGATTTGGACTATGTCTTTTTTTTTTTTTTTTTAATTCTGCATCCTTTAATGTGGCCCAGTCTGGTAGCCAATTCAGGTAAACTGCAGAGTGCCATTTTCTGCATTTTCACTTAAAGTAGGTCATGCTTACTCATGCCTTGAGACTCTTGATGGTTTGGCCAGCCCCTCAGGGTTAAAGTCAACGCTTTCCAGTCCATTAATGACATAATGAGAGGAACACAAAGAGCCTAATCACAATCACATAGTTTGCTAATAGTTAAAAGACCAAAAGGGTAACAGTTCCAGTAACCTCTACACGTTTTGATCATGTTAACAGCCGAATTACAGGTTGTTGTGTAGCACATCTAAGCAACCAGGAGATTCAAACTCCCTGTTGAAAATATAAAATTAAAGATTTGAAACATTGTACTTTGTGTGTAACTCATATGTATAATATGAGTTTCATTTTGTGAAATGAGTAAAAAATTGTTTTCAACAATAATTATTTTATTGGAGCTGTAATTGTAGTACAGATCCATTATCCATCAACAAATGCCCACGAATCTTGACGTTTTTATTTCCTAAAAGTTATTTTTTTTAATTCATAACCATATATTTTATCCTATATATTTTATCTTGACGCAATACAAATGTGCATTAAGCTGAAAATCTAATGGAAGTTCTCTTCATCATCAGTATTAATGAACACCAGAAGGAAGTAGGGGCCACAGTGTGTGTGTGTGTGTGTGTGTGTGTGTGTGTGTATGTTTATACAAGTGTGATGTTTCTTTAATCCGTCAGAGAAACACATATGTTAAAGGCCGGATAAACAGCTGGTCTGGATGTTGTGATGGTGATTCAGCAGGGGTTTAAATCTTAGTGAATCCCTGCAATGCACAAAAAGAAGAAATCATGCCTCTGTAGTTCTGCTAAGTAGTCAGTACTTTCAATTGTCCTAATTTTAAAATCAGCAAGACTTCCCACGCAATGTCTTTTACAGCCGGCTGAAAGGGACGTCAGACATCACTTTGCTTCTGAGTGAAATGTCAGCCTGCAGTTTAGTTCCCCACATGTTTCTGCAACAAAATTCTCACTTAAATCTGACATCAAGAGTATGAGAACACTCCAGACTGTCATTGCTGATTAAACAACGACAAAGCCAAAACAAAACGCACACATCGCCCAAGAGCTTGTAGAAACACCTTTAACAGCAATACCTCTCAGCAATCCCCCTTCAGAAAGGAACAGTTTCTCACATCACAGAGGAGAAATATTTGCCCGCATTTCTTTACAAGATATTTTCCGTTCATTGAACCTTTGTTATTGCAAAGAGTTAGATTGTAACTTTATTTGGAGGGAAAAATATGTCACATCACCATTCGCTTGTTGGAGAGGTGGAACTTAGCAACTTAGTAAGACACACATTCAATCTTCCTCTTAAATTGATTTCACCACTCATATGATGCTTGCATGGCTGAAATGATGAGTCACGGTTGAGATTTTAAACCAAACAAGTGCTACCCGTGTAACATCCCTGCTCCACAATTTGGGTTTGTTGATGTAGACCAAAATATTTCACATATTTACAGGAATAACAATCAAATCTCACAATATGTTATTTGAGTCATCAGCTGTCGCTAAAATACGTAGTTTGATTTGAAACTTGTTGCATACTGCACTCTCACTGGACAATGCCAATACATGTATATTACTCTTACACAAGTCTTACTAGGACAGTACAGCCAAAATTCTGACAATAATTTCCACCATGGCCCACTTAGGAAAATATTAATAGATCCAGAGGCACCTACAACACTGCCTGAGGACAGTTGCTGTGAGCTGCTACAGAAAACAGGATATAATTGCGCTCACCTTCACCTTTCTTACGTTAAATTATGGGCAACAACCGCTTGAATGAAACGCAGCGAAATCCTCTGTCAGGGGCCAAGCAGCAGAGAAGCGGCAGACACTTTTATCTGATCAGTCCCCATTTCAAATCACAAGATTAAACCACGCTAAAACTCGACGGAGTTAAATCCAGCTCACATGAAAAAAATATAACAAATCCGTGTTGCTTTAAAAGTGAGAAGAAAGCCACACATTTCTTGCATTTTTCTTACCGTATAAAGCCCAATCCTGCACAAGGCGAGGGAAAGCTGCATGTGCTCCGACATTGTGCTCGACAACAAGCGTAACCCCCGGCAACCAGAAAGCCTCGGGAATAAGTGAATGGACGAAGGAGGATCAGCTGAACACAACAGTGTCAGACCGACAGCATGAGTCGCAGCTCTTCCCTGTCTTGCAGTCAGCTGTCAATAGCCTCACTCTGGTTCTTCGTTTAAATCCCAACATTCACACTGCCTTGTTTTGCAAGTGTTAGATGAGGAGGACCTTGCGTTTACCCGCCATGCTCATTCATAGAAAGATAAGAAACTATTACCACAGGGATCAACAGACAGACGCAAGCTTAAGGCTGAGAGTATCTCTTTTTCTCTCACTCTCCACAGAGATTAAGGACTCAGCGGCAACTAGAGATCCAGAATAAGACTGCAAATTGGATTAGTCACCATTACCCACCCACACACAATGTCCGTACTGCAAGCAGAGCTATAGCAGGTATGAAAACCATTGCTTTCTGCATGGAGAAGGATGAAAAGATTGACCACTTGAGCTTCCTGTGGTCGCAAGGATTTCAGCAAATGCTGTGGGACGTTTTGTCGAATGCCTTTATGAGAACTGTGAGTCATGTTTGAAAAGCTTGTTTGTCATCTCAGCCGTCTAGTAGGGATTGGCGTTGCCTCCTGCTGACAGGTATAATATACAATTTAAAATAAAATTAGCTAGCATTGGGGTAGTGGGTGAACTAAATCACTGGCAGGTTGCTAAACTATTACAAATTTAATTTAAAATTTAATTTGTTAAAAAAAAACTAGATTTTCAAGGTGTCTGTTGTAAATCTTAAACTAGAACGGCTTTGTTGCTCTGCTTCATTTGTCTCAAATTGGAGGGGAAACTGTGTCCTTGCAACCTTCACTTTTAATGCTCGTCACTCCTGCATCAGGACTCCTGATTTAGTACATCAGATGTCCCGCATCACATTTACATTTTGACAAATTACATCTGATGTGTTAGATGGTGAACTTTTATATTCTCATAATTTAAAAAAAAGGTCACAATTCTTCATATACACAAAGACCTCAGGGCAACAGCCCAGGACAACTTTATTTGTTAAGTTTAAAAAGTTTCAGAAAATATGCTTGAATCCAGGATTTCAACACAGTTTAGTTTTTCTTTTTTCCAGTTCAATCTTCTTACGTTCGACAACCTGAATATTTATGTTTCTTTAACTGTAAATATATAAATAAAACAAACTTCTTTCTATTTATTTTTGTAATACTGGAGATGTCACAATTTAAACTGAACATATGTGCTTAGTTTTCATTTTATGGGAGGCCATTATGATGAAAAGATGTCATCAAAAAGAAATGTGTGATTTTTTTGGACAAAAATAATAAGATTAAGTTACTGGAATAAAGCCAATAGATTAACTGGAAAAAAAGGCAGTGGCAGCCCTTGTTTAGTAATAGAAACTACAACAGCAGGGTAAAATCATAGTGGACTTTTCCCTTTGGAGTGCATATTTATAATTAAAAAAAGTGTATTGTACATCAGTTTTATACATCTTTTGACATGTATTCAGTTCAAATGCAGCAAGATCATTATCAGGGAATGTGTTTAGGGACTCAAACACCTTATATGTTCTAGACCATTTTGAAAAATATATTCTAAATATTATTTGTAAAATAATAAAATCTTGAAAATAAATTCACAACACTGCAGGTCAGAGCTAAATAAAATAACTTTTAAGCAGAAAGAAACTACAACTGAAAAGCAACAAAAGGTTCACTGCTGCCTATTTAAAGGCATTAGGACATTTAAACTTCCATGAATGTGAATATTTCCAGAGACGTAAAGGGCCTGCACTCATCCTTGATAAGCATCATTACCTACAATATCACAGATATTCAAATGAACTAAAACATTCACATTGCTGAAACACCATGTTGCTTACAACAGAAAAAGGAATTTGGCAGTGCTACACCGGGAGAAGCAGGGCTGTGCAGCACTGTCAAGTAGAGGACAAAGATAACATCTGCTGTTTGCCAGCAGGATGGGAGTATGGCTAAAGCACCTGCCCTTAGCTCTGCTCTACCTGTTCTCACCGTGCACAATAAAAATTAAGACATAACTGAGGGTGTGATTTTGGTGAGGACCAAAAAAACATTGTATCATTTTTGAATCCCACTAAATAGAATTACAGGTCAATTAATTAGAATATCATACTAAGTCGATTTACTTTAATAATTCAATTCGACAGGAAAAACTCACATTATATAGATTAATTCCACAGAGATTGTAATATAAAAGGATTATCTGCCTGGTTTAGGTCAGGGCAGGTTGCCTGCAAATCCAGCAGTGACTGTGTGGTCATTAAACTTGGTATTGACAGTGTGGACTGTGCTGTGTCCTGCTGTGTCCTGCAGGAAAAACCAACCAGCATCTCCATAAAGCTTGGGAAGCATGAACTCCTCTACATTGTCCTGGTAGATGTGGACTGTGGACTTGATAAAACCTCCATGGACAACCATCAGCAGGTGACATGCCACACCGAATCGTCACACTGGACTTTATTCTCACACTCTGCATTTTAGTCAGAAATCAGGTCCCCAGACTTTACTTTCGTCTGAAAAGAGGACTTTGAATGACTGATCAACAGTCCAGGTATTTTTGTCATAAGCCCAAGGACATCTCTTTAAGTGGCAGCTCTGGACGCTCTGCCTCTAGCCGCAGTCCACACCTTGTCTCCAAACTGTTAAATTGGCTATGCTTTAGAATCATGTTGGTGGTAATTCCTGATGTTTGCGTCCTTTTTCTAACAAACCTTTTTTCTACACTCATCTTTCTATTGCTATGTTTTGATACACCACTCTGAACAGTCAGCTTCTTTTAGAAATGGTCTTTTGTGGCCTAACCTCCTTGTGGAGGGTGTCACAGAAGAACTGTCTGGTCATCAGTCTTCACTATGGCTGCGTCCTTCACATTTCATATCCTTTTGCAATGTATTATTGTAATTTGCAGAGAAAGTATAGATGGTTGTATCTCACAAATGTTTATTATTTGATACTACAGCTGTGAAACATGAAATAAGTACTGCATAGCCGATACAGTAAGATAAACAATGGCTTTTATCCGCAAGTTAAAATTTAAATCTACGCCTATTGAATGTGTCAAATTTGCTATCTGAAAGGGAGGAAGAGGTTTAAGCACAAAGTATCAGTTTTAAATATCACCTAGACATAAAAGATATTAACCATTAGCCTGTCTTTTCCTTTCCACACGTATTATTTAAACCAAATGTCACCTTTTTTTTTTCTTTTGACAACCACAGTTAGGATAACAAGACTGCAATTTGATATAATTCTAGTTTAAGCAGAATATGAAAATGATCCCTATCCAACTACAAGTTTCATCAGACAATAAAATGATAGGACATCTCATTTTATGAGATATTCATAACGTCATATTTGTGTGGCTTTTAGTTGCATAAGCTGCACTTTATGCTCAACTTTGACTCTTTTTACTGCGGTTTAACATGCAGCTACCGTTTTAGGTCATTTCTCCCAGTGTTGCTGCTGTTTGTTTATCCTGATCCTGACCCAGACGAATGAAGGTGTGGAGCAGTATTTGAGCAGATGAAGCAGCTCAGTTAGGTTTTTCCATTGTTACCATGGCCTCAAGTCAATGCCTGCCAATCGTTGTCAGTGAGTATTTCACATAGTTCAGATTCCACAACAGGAACTTTCTAGTTGTTGAGACAAGCTGACTTCCTTACAGACTGGACTAGAATGTGATAGACATAAAGTCTGAAGGTGTAGCAGAATAGCCCCACCAGCATTGAAGCTGGCCACACAAAAAGTCATAGATTAGAATTTAGCTAAAAAAAAAAATAAAAAATACAAGTTCAAGCACAAAGTAGCAGGACTAAGGTTTTAAAAAGCTAGGGATTAAAAAATGTTAATAGTTTCTGACATCAAGTTGTTTTCTGACAATATGAGATAGAATAACAAAAACACTGTTGTTGCATCTCTCATTGCTGCACACTGCTGACCAGCTGGCTGAAGGAAGCATACTACACTTTCCCCTCACCTGCAAGATGAATTCAGCTGTTTGTAATTACTGTGAGTGACTGAAATCCACTAGAGTGCCATCTATCACTCTTAAGGTAAAGTTGTTTTAAAATGCACCTTTCTAAACTCTATAAAGAGGTGCACAGTAAAAAGGGTGAATGTTGTAAATCATTTAAATACTTAGCATGTGTTTTCTCAATATTTTTGATTAAATCTGTGCACCTAATTCAAACTTTTTACAGATTAAAAACTTTTTAAACATGCATTACTTTAGCAGCAGTAGTACTTGTTGTGCAGATAATGAAATAGCCTGCACACATTAATAAACAGAATATATTTTGTCCCCAGAAAACATCTTGTCTGAGTCAGTCAAAATCAGGTTAGGTCTCGGGAGGTGGCAACACAGTGCGGCAGTAATTTGGTAAGGCTGTACTATGGCAACAGCTCATGGGATCAAATCCCTGTCTCGGTGCTGCAGTTTTTGAATGTTCTTTTTGACACAATGCTGAGCATGCAGAAGTTGATTTAACATGCACCACGTCCCAGTTGAAAGAATCTGGCCCAGATCACATGTCAGCTACTGTCATAATTCAAACTACGGTGATTAGCCTGTAATTTAATAGAACATAATAATCCCCATCTTTTAAAGGTAATTCCCATCACAAACACGAGGCCTCACTAAAGTGAATAAAAAGGACTGAACAGGAAGGATTCATTAAATCTGAGAAGGACATAGTTGTGGTCCAGAGCTTTGCACCACAACTTCAGTGTCGCACAGCAGGAACGCAACAGCCCGACGCCTGTTGAGTGCCTGACCTTAGAGGACAGCCAAGCACTCTGTCCCAACAGTCCAGAGTTACAGCTGTGCTTTGCACACAAAACAAAAACTACCATGGAAAATCCTAAAACCACTCAAACATGCAGGCTGCAAAATAAAAATCTCTTTTTTGTTAATGCTAAGAGTGAGAAGGTGTGTCAAAATGAAGGACGCTTACACCCAACTTGAACATTATTCTAATTTAGAGCTTTTAAAGAAACATTCCAACTGTTCTTTTCTCAATATGGACTGAACACAAAACAAAATGCAATGAGTTTCAAAATGGTTTGGCACAGTAGACAGAATTCACTGAGAAATTACAGTACTCTAAACCACATTTGGTCAAAATTATACATGCACTTGGACTGATGTCTTTTAGAGAGTTAAAGGAAAGCCAAACATTTTGATACCATAAACAAGGGCCAAACGTAACTTTGGATAACCTTTTGGACTCTCACTTAAATTACTGGATTTACTAACAGCTTGTACAAAATTTTACATAGGTTTTTTTTATAAAGATGCATCAACATCGATATCGGCCATTTCTAGTCATTTTTTAACATATCCATCGTATCGGTCCCATAACTAAAACTGGGACAATATTAAGATATTATAAATCATATCAACTTTGTGACTGTTTGTGTGTGTTTAGGGACACACACAAACAGGGGATTGGTCATGTGTTATTTGTTTGACAATATTACAGTGATAGTGATGCAGCGCAGCACTGTGGGGTGTTTAGCAGAAGCAATCTAAAAGAAAAGTGTGGTCATCTTTTCACATGGCTGTTGGTAGGGATATTTATCCACCATATATAATATTGGTAAATATTAGGTATATTAATATTTTAACATATTAATGTATCTAATATTAGATATAAGATATATATCTTATATAAGAGCAATATTTATATAACAATTCACAATAAATACAGTCTTATGGACAAACGACTGTATATTTCAAAAATCATTAAAACTATTTATTGAATATTTATTACAAAAGAATGGGTTAAGAGTGTGGTAGAAACAGCCCCAAGTCAGTAAGGCACTGAAGCTCACAGAGTTTACGCTTATTGGGATGTATTACAGATATTAAAGGAATAAACGTGAAGTCTGTCCGTACAGAAAGCCAACCAGTTTATTGTATTCGTTTCCTGTCACACGGGGCTGCTTTGACATCACTGGCCTATTGGTTTACCCTTTAGTGTCAATATTTTTCCATCCATGCCTGGCAGAGTTTACATTATAACCTAAGTTAACTATGAACACACTCCTTTTGTTCCAGAGAAAATTGGTCCCTGTGATGCAAGACATTGCAGCAGTTTTGGTCATGGTTAAGGACATAAAAAAAAAAAGTAAAAAAAAAGTTCCAGTAAAGCCAAAGTTCAAAGTTTCTTTTAGGTCTCACGTCTTGGGAGGCCCGTTTATAAACAAGCTGATAACACTGGGTGGGCGAGTTCCTCTGCACTCCACAGTGTCACTCTGTCCCCACCAGTGAAATGACAGCACAATGTACTGGTAAACTTTTTATAAATCCCAAGGGAAGGCTTTTCAATTCCACCAGCTTCCTCTTTATTGTTGTTGGGTTTTTTTTTTTTTTTTTCCCCCAGCAGCACCCATCCCATCTGCACAATGTGGGCAAAAGGCCCAAAAACCAGTGATCTTCAAGCCAAAAGCTGGAGCCAACAGTCTGGAGGGAAGTTATTGTTTTGCACAGGACAGTTATAAACATGCAGACGGCTTGTATTTGAAAATAACCTTATCAAAAACAGGACGCAGATTCATCTCAGCAACAGAGGTGTTCAAAGTGTGCAGCTTTTTGACATCTTACGCTGTTTTGCATACAAACACGTTGGGGTCTGGATCAACCAGTTAGACCTATTTCTAAAGTACTGATGGAGGAGGGAAGCTAGGAGCTTCACTTGACAACTAATAAAAGCTAATGCTAATTATGAGTTGTACAATAGTAATACACCTACAGCAAACTGTTGCTAGACCTGGACTTGTCAGCTGCAAAGATAAGCAAGCAGCAGCTTGCTTAATCGCTGTGAGCAACAAAAACAGCCTTTTTGTTCGTTTACTCACCAGATAATCCATGTACTATCGCTGACCAGTCACAGCAGCACGACCTAGCTTCGTAATAATCCCGTTTTTGCTTGAGTGAGTCCAAATTTCTGAGGGTTTTAACAGGAGTCTCTTTGTATTCCCCGCCTCCTTTCCGACAGCAATGGCTAGAAGACTAAAAACGAGCTTTTCTTGGGTTTAAAAAGTGTTTTTTTTTAACAAATCAACGTCTCCTTCCCCTCTATAAGACAAGTTCCATTTCAGAAGCAGCAACCCGGTTTCCTTCACAAAAGGGGGGAACCCCGCTGTGTTTAGCTGGTCTTTGTCTGAACAAACAGCTCCCTTTCCACCGGCTCCTTTCCAGTTTTTATCACACAACAATATCTGTAGAGACAGTGTTTGGTTGAGGAAACTAACGAAAGCGTTCACGTTACGTCACGCACGTCGTCCTTTCTCTTTACGCACGCAGCGCGATCACGTGACCAAACACATGGAGGCTATTTTCGTTGCCCAATCTGAGGAGGGACGATTAGATGCGACATTTCTTTGATAACAAATCAGTTACTAAAACGCTAATATTTTGATAGTGGAAATCAAATAGGGTTTGGATGTTGTTATTATGAATAATTTATTTACATAGCTGTGGGACATTACACTCAGAACAATAAAAGTTGATCTCTAGGTTTATATTATTACAAAACTAAAAGAAACAGAGTGCTGCTGCTACTACTACTACTACTACTTCTACTACTACTACTAATAATAATAATAATAATTGTAATAATGGAACAAAAAAATAAGAAGCGGAGCAAGAATAACGTCAATGTCAATATGGTTTGAGTAGATGGTATTGCAGCCCTGTGATTGGTCGTTGTTACTGGTGTTAAAAAGGATGTAATGTGTACTTAATGATGTGACTGGACAGTGTTTTTCTACATGTAATGTATGAAGAATGAGTGAGAATACCCAGTCCATGTTATTCTTTCTTCCTTTACCTTACCTAAAGGAAGGTAAAGGCATGTTTTTAAGCTGGGTTATACTTGAACATAGCTTCAATTCATTATACAGACTTTTCACGTGCTTAAGCAACTAATATAAAGTATTTTCTATAATCTGCCTAGTCTGCAATGACGTGTCCATGTCTTTAAATTATATGCAGTGACAGAGGGTCACACTTATTTTTGGGTTTGTAAGCAGTCATAATCTAAGCGGTCATAATCTTCTAAGGGATATATTTAGCTGAATTTGACTGGCCCAAATTGGAATGGGAGCCATGAGAAATCCTGTCAGTTAAATGGAAATACAGAGCTAGACACATTATAATAAATAGATTTAAAACCTAAATCTGTTTTAGGTAAACTCCTAAAAACAGATTTTGGACATCTTATTTGCTTTAGCTTCACAATGGGAGTTCAGCATGCTTCCTTTTTTCATAAAGTTTTGTGAATTCCTGCTAGTTAGTATCTGTAAAATATTGACTTTGATCCTCAAACTATATAAACCCTTTTATCACCATGATTTTCTTTTATGATCAATGGCATGTTCTCTTATCTTTCACATTTCCAGGAGAGCCCAAGAGACTTAAACCCTAGGGAAACAGAAAGAGATCCCTTAAGTACATTAACTGAACATAGAACTAACATTGAGATTTTAAAAACAACTATTTTATCAGAATTGTTGTGGATGCCAAAATTATGGGACTGTGGATTTTCTAAATTGCAATTTTTTTTCATTATTGTTATTATTTTTTAAATATGCTCAAATTAAAGACTGCATTTTTTATTATTTCTTAATGCAAGAATATGCTACTGCCATGGAAGATTTATTTATTTAAAAAAATTTTTTAGACAATGTTAAAAGAATTCATAGAATGTTTTCATAAAATGTAATGTAGCTTTAGGAGCCAAACCCTTCTTTAATAACTTTATTTTTGCTGAAGACTTTGTTTTTCTAATCCTAGCTCTAATAAATCGTTATTTTTTTTATGACAACTGTTATTCTTCATCACAGTCTTTCAGAAAAGTTTTGTTTTCATTTTCTGTTGGATTTTAGTTTGTTTGTTCAGTTCCTTACCAAAATGCTTTGTTACAGTGGAGCTCTATGCTCTATTGAGGCCAAATTATGACTGTTCATGTTCCAATGTGTTTGTGTCTTGCATCCAAATATGCTTTGGCGAACTCTTTGTAATAATAAGAAGCTACTCCCCATTTCTTTGAAGACTTGGCTTTTACAGAGTATAAGTCTGCTGGAAATGTTTTAGATTAGTCTAATTTCGCATTTCTATTGTTAATATAGAAGGGACAGGGTAAATAGAAAGATGAATGTGTATCCAAAAGATTGCAACCCTATTGCATGTGTTAGTACTGGCATCCTTATTAGCTCTGATCTGAACTCCCATCATCTTCAAAAGAGTTTGCAGGCAAATCTCAGAGGGCATGACAAACTAACACAGATAAATTCAGTCGACAGAAAGGTCAGATAATTACAGTATGCAGGAATTATGCAGAAAGAACAAAATTAGAACTAAAAGTACAGAATCATGCTATTTTCCCCTGGATACATAAGGCTGAAAATCACAGGGTTTTCTCAGGCAGTGCAGTGTGATATAATTCCTGTTCCCTGCAGAGTGCACTGTTCTTTAATATTTCATAGGACTTTCTATAAATGAAATCTCTGTGAAATAGGTCAAGTGGAAGGTGAACTGGGTGACATGCATTCACATCTGAAAGCTACAGGCTTCCTTTAGAAGGAGAACAGACGCTGAAGCATGAGCTTTAGCATCTACAGTGTTTTGAGTCACTAAACTGAGAAGTTTGTTTCCTTAGGCGAGCTGGATCAGTCAAATGTGACATGGGAGACCTCTGGTGGCCACTAACAGTATGGCGGTTGAGCAAACTGTTTATACCGAATGTATTTGAAGGCGGTTTTGTTTCAGTATAACCTTCTTGACTGAAATAACTACTCTACCTACGTATAAAAAGGTCAAATTTCACAATATATAGAGAGCTGACACTTTAGTGAAAACAGTAAAGACTGAGATCATAATTCACACAAAATAGTTTGTTTAGAAGTTCAAAAATCTTTAAAACCATAATATTTAAACAACAATACTTTATAAGACTTCCAATTTTGCCATGAATAAAAGTATCCACTAGGGGGAAGCACTTACCAAAGTGAAACACATCTGGTTGTTTCGAGGTCTAAGCTATTCCATTCAATTAGCATGATTTCCTAACGGAGTTACTCTGTTTATGTTGTAGAAGGAAAAATTAGCAATTGCACTGTGAAACAGAAGTCCTGGTCCATTACATAGACAACACAGAAACAATGGACACAGTTAACTTTGCACATACACACTCACTCTTACAGTCATTAACAAGCTGTCAAATAACATGACAGTGTTCCAGTGGATGGAAAGGAAAATGCAATACTGAGAGAAAAACCCCCTCACTGTTCCATGTGAGAGGAGTATGGAAATTCCACTCTAAAATCCCCACACAGATGAGATTTACGTCTGTCTTGATTGAATGAAAAGTGTATTTTTAGAAGGATGACTCCTGACTCATTTTTGTAATTGTAAAATACTTAAAAATAGACTTTGAGCGCCCTTCAGTGAGCTGAGTCAGCAACTCACCTGACTGCACTAATGGATAGATGAATGAAAAATTGCTTTGCCATTGTGATGTCTGTCATTCCTTTGAACTGATGAATGATGACACAAGTTTGGGAACAATCCAAGTTAGCTAGCGCCTTGGTTAAATCAAATACATCAACTAGTCATTATTTGACTGACTGCACTCTTGAACTCAAGATTGAAAAAGAAAAAAAATGTGTCATATCCAGCTGAAGTGAGACCTAACAGACTTACCAAATTATTTCTTTACTATAGTTTTAATTAAAAGAGTCGTAGAAGAAAGGAACCAGAAGATACCAGCGATCGACTGTCCAAGTCCAATTGTGGTTGAGCACAGCAATCCCCTGTTTTAATATTAATTCAACAAGTAGTCATATCATGCTAAAACGAGAAAGTTTTGGCAGAAGTTATGAGGTTTGACGTTATAGTAAGATTTGTCAAATTAAAATCAACATATATTCATGTTTAAATGAGAGAGGTCGTAACAGAAAAATGACAGCGTTTCGTTATTATTTCCCTGCATTAGGATTTAGCATTTCTAATTAAGCAGTTCTAGCCACGGGGTGGTGGGTTTGGGAGGTTTAACATGAACAGATTCGTTTAAATTACTTCCCTTGTGAATTCCTTCAGATTAATTTCATTATGCTTATTATATTATACCCAATATTTATTTGGGTTTGGGAGGTTTGAAACACCCAACAGAAGCAGTGCAGGAAGGTTTGATTCATATTGTCTGCAGCTGCTGCATGTTGTCGTTGCTCCGCCCTCGACTGGTCTCGCCTGGTCTCCGTCGGATTGCTGCGCAGCGCTTAAAGGCAGATGAAGTGTCGGTCGGAGCAGGAGGGAGGCTGCAGCGCAGCGCAGATCGGTCCGTGTTCACAGGCTGCGACCGCTGGATTTAAAACACCGCCGCTTCCAATCAGGTTGGAGTCGAGGGGAGGCAGAAAGGCAGTTTAAAGCTTCAACGTTGAGCTTGGGGAGGATTTTAAAGACATATATTTGGGGAGGTGGGTTGACTGTTGTGTTCCCCTCCTGCCCCGGACGGCAGCCGTAAGTGATCCCGCTGTCCCGCTTCCAGCTGCCGTGTGAGCCATGGCGCTCCAAGCCAGAGTGATCTACGACTTCAACTCTGAAAACCCGGGGGAGCTGTCGGTGAAGGAGAGCGAAATCCTAACTTTGATCTGCGAGCAGGACATTGATGGCTGGCTGGAGGGCACCAACAGCAAAGGGGACAGAGGACTGGTACCCGCCTCGTACGTGGAGATCCTGAGGAGCGAGGCTGCGCTGAACAGCTACAACATCAACGCAGAGCCTCGGTACTCTAATATCCCAGCTGGAGGCTTTGACAAACTCCAGAACTTCTCTAAGCCTCCTCCAGTAGGGTTAACCGCATACACGGCGCCGATACAAGAGCATCACAACAACAAACACCACATCCAAGGCAGCGATGATGACTGGGATGATGACTGGGATGACAACTCCACTGTAGCAGATGAGCCAGGGAATGTGGGAGGAAGGTACCAGGACTCCGAGGGCTCCACATACAGAATGACAACACACATTAGTCCAAGAGGGAATGCAGCGCAGGTGAAGAGCTCAGCCACAGTGGGCAGGAACCTGAACAGGTTCTCTACCTTTGTGAAGTCAGGAGGAGAGGCGTTTGTGCTCGGAGAGGCGTCAGGCTTTGTGAAGGATGGGGACAAGCTGTGTGTGGTGATGGGTCAGCATGGTCCGGAGTGGCAGGAGAATCCTTACCCCTTCTCCTGCACCATTGACGATCCCACCAAGCAGACCAAGTTCAAAGGGATGAAGAGCTACATCTCCTACAAGCTGACTCCCACGCACACCCAGAACCCTGTGAGCAGGCGGTACAAGCACTTCGACTGGCTCTACGCTCGCCTGGCGGAGAAGTTCCCAGTCATCTCCGTGCCACACCTCCCAGAGAAGCAGGCCACAGGCCGCTTCGAGGAGGACTTCATCTCGAAGAGGAGGAAGGGTCTCATATGGTGGATGAACCACATGACCAGCCACCCTGTCCTGTCCAAGTGTGACGTCTTCCAGCACTTCCTGACCTGCACAGACGAGAAGGCCTGGAAGCAGGGGAAGAGGAAGGCTGAGAAAGACGAGCTAGTGGGAGCCAACTTCTTCCTCACCATCAGCACTCCACCGGCTCCCCTCGACTTCCAGGAGGTGGAGAGCAAAATTGACGGGTTCAAGACCTTCACCAAGAGGATGGACGACAGCACCATGCAGCTCAACGCCACCGTTAATGAGTTTGCTCGCAAGCAGATGGGTGGATTTAAGAAGGAGTACCAGAAGGTGGGGATGTCATTTAAGGCTCTGAGCCAGGCCTTTGAAATGGACCAGCAGACATATTCGTCAGGACTCAACCACGCCATCTCCTTCACTGGAGATGCCTACGAAGCGATTGGAGAGTATTTTTATGAACAGCCCAGCAAAGATCTGGACCCAGTTATGGATTTGTTAGCTCTTTACCAAGGTCACCTGGCAAACTTTCCAGATGTCATCCATGTCCAAAAAGGTAAACCAACTACACTGAGGCATTTTACAAACTTCTCACTCAGTGAATCCTTTGAAATGAAATAATGCTTTAAGGAGCTTCCCCCAAAATGGTAGCTGTCTGTTCTTGTATCAGTGTTTATGTGATAAACTTACAACTGCAAAATTACATATGAACACATCACCCTATGTTGAAAGGGCAGTTAAGCAGGTTTAACTTGTAGAAAGTAGGAGTGGTTTTGTTTAATGTGCTTCGGGGTTTTGTATTTGAAAGTCTGAAAAGACATTACATTAAAAGAGTCACTAATGCCATCCTGGAGTTTCAAAACCCTTTATTCATTTCTAATGAAATTCATAAAACAGAACAGATATATCTTTCTGAATTTAAAAAGCCCTTCTAAAGGGCTGAAATTATTCATTTCAATAACAAAATATATTTTCAGTCCTTTTCTTTGCATTGTTTAAAACTTATCATATGTAGTCTTAATCTGACACTAAAGCTGCAGTGGTCAGTTTCCCACTTTGGTTCACAAATGAGTCATCACCTGCCTAACTATTTGTAAAGCTTTTTTCCTATACCAAATGCAGTTCTTGTCATATTAGCATCAACAGCACAGTAGCTCAGAGAAATAGACATTTGTTCTTGGCAGCAGATTTACTACTCGTACTTAACTAAAATTGTGAGGAGAATCAAAACTCAAGTCAGAAACCTTGCTTTATATCAGCACTATCCCTCAAATCAAGGAGTTTTAAATAAGATTTAACATCTTTTCACGTTAATGTGGCACTATACAAATGAACGTTTATTTGCTTTGACTGATAAAATAATAAATGCCACAGAAATGTCCATGGAGGGCCAGATTTGGCCCACAGCCTTGAGTTTGACACAAATGCTCTCTAAACAACTGACTTCTAAACAACTGATATGGCTTGTTATGACAAGTTGATAGCCATAGAAGAGCAAAAGTGTTCTTTTTGCTAACCCAAAAAGAACACTTTGAAGTCTTGACTTTTTAATTCCATGTGGCCTGTCCTTATTTAGCAAAGTCCAGTGTGGGCTAGCCTACATTATCAACCCCAACAACTTTCCAACCACAGTCAGACAACAAGAAGCACATTTAACAGAACATATTTTCACCTTTTCAAACACATTGATAGGAAATTAATGTTGTCATTGCTCTATATTTTTCAACAACAAAAAAATCTCAGGGTTATTTTTGACCAGTTATGCATCCCAATTTCAAGAATAACATGGTCAACCTTATGTGGTCAGATCTATTGCTGATGTAAAATTAAAATAAAATATTACATGTTACTGTTAATCTAGCTAATATAGTTACGTTTGTACTTTACCTTTATTGTATCATTACACCACTGTCTTATTCCACTTATAAATGATTTGCAAATGAGTAATCATTTCACTTTAAGCGTCTCTTGTGGTCAGATTTGGATAAACAAATAACTTCTAGTCTGACATGACATTCACACAAGTCAGCAATAGAACTTAGTTCAGTTCCCAGAATAAACAGAAGTTGTTTGCACTTGAAGACTTGTTAACATGCATCTGCTGCTGCTCCTGTTTGACTCACCTGCTGCATGAACAGGGTAGTTATTTACCTGTGCTTAATGTTCTGTGACTGGCGGTGGCATATTGACATAGAGAAAATGTCATTTTACATGTTGCAGGTATATTTGCAGGTTTATCCTTCACAAGTGATTGTTTTCTGCACTTAAACTTCAGACTGACTTGGGGCGCTGTCCTTCTAAGTGTCACCAACTGTTTCATTTTTTTTAACACAACGTGTCAAAGTGTCAGCCATGATTTGAGGTGAAGTTTAGAAGGACAATAGTTGGCACAGCAGAAGTATTAATAATCCATCTAACACCTGCTTCCTTCTTAGAAAAGAGAAAATACCAACACTGCTACGGACATTATTTTTATTGAAGCTTTTTAAAAATGCAGAAGCGTGTAAAGCAGACACGCACATATACGTGTTCTATTTTTTTTGAGACTCATGTCACTTCTTTTAAAGTCAGAAGTTTTTCTGGGAAAATCGGACAAGATTTCCAAGAAGAGGACTGTGGACCCTGAACAGTTTGGTTCATCCTCGGGTACAATTTTGGGTTTTTTTTGTTGTTGTTTTTTTTTAGATGCTATACAACTGAAGGTTCCAGTTCATCTGTTCGAACTATTAAATTAAGTATAAACAGCATGGACATGTCCAGCCATCATAACATCCTGGATGGAGAAAGGCTCAGTGTTCTAGAGATTTGCTTTGCCTCAAATTGTCCATGTCAAGCCCAGAAGAGAGGCAAAATAAATTATGTAGATGCTGACTGAAACTGCTAAACGTGTTATGATCCAAACACGTTCAGCAGTTTCTTGCTGTCTTGGCCTGAAATTCCACTCAGTGGAGAAGAAGCCATTACGTAAGGGAAATATTAAAAGAAAAGATTATGGCCTAATGATGAAGAAACATCTCAAGGCATGAGGGAGGAAGCTAAAGCTTAGGCATTAATGGTTCTTTTAGAAGGACAGTGAGCCTAATCGTACCTATACATTAATTACAAAGGGAGTTAAGGACAGTAAAGTCGGTGTTTTGGAGCATCACAAAGCTCTGAGCTCAGTCCCATTTAAAAAAAAAAAAAAAATATGTGGGCAGAGCTCAGAAGGTGTGTAAGAGGGAGGCATCCCACAAACCTGACTCAGTTAAACCAGTTCTGTCAGGAGAAAATGGCCCACAATTTCAGAGATTCATTGTGAGGACACCCAAAACGTTTGACCCAAGTGTTTGATAATCCAGTAACCACTGTTTTCTATTTTTGAAGCAAAAAATTGAGATGTAAACACATGTATTCTTAATATGTACTGATTGCTCATGGGCACTCTCCTATTGTTAAAATCTTTCGAGGCATATCTCTAAAAATAAGTCCTTATTTACAGAAAGCGTGCAACGTAGTAGGAAGTAGCAGCCTAATATTTACCACAATTTCCAATCCATTCACCTGGAATGGAAATGAGCTCAAAGAATTTATCTTTCACTGTTAGCAAAGAGGAACTCAATGATTCCCCAAAGTATTCTGAGTCCTTTCTGCCCTTTTACCTCCTTTACAGCCATTTCATGGTACCAGCTGTTTATCTCCAGAATAATGATGAGAGATCGTCTCATACTTAATTACCATTTAAAGTTAATTAAAAAGTTTTGAGGAGAAAGTTTGTAAGATAGATTAAAGATTAATTATATCCTTTTACATTAATCTGCCTATCTTTGTGATAGATTTTCGTATAAAAGATTCATGGGAGTGTTATTCAATGCTTAGGATTTAAACTGCTTAAAATATTCAGAATTTAAGCGTGAGTTGTAATCTGTTGCCAAGCAAAACATTTTTACCTTCTACTATTACTACTACTAAATCAAGAACAAAATTCTCTGAATAATATTTGACCTTTGCAGCTTTCTTTAATAGAATGTAAGTGTGAGAACAAATCACACTCGTTTTTAATTACTCAATTACTAAATTACTCTAAAAATAATTTGATGTCCCATCTTTGTGGATGTTTAGTTTTATGTAAGGAAGGAATGTTTTACCTTTCTAATTATTTAAATGGAAAAAAAGTACACAACCTTGCACTAAGAATCTATTTATTACCATACTTAAAGGGTTTCTTTAAGTTAAGAAGGATAGCCTATATTCCACCATCTCGACGTGTTCCACAGTCCGCAGGCGGAGTGCTGTTATTTTTTTTAAATGTAGTTGATGTCATCATCTCTTCATACTTCCACATAAAAATCAAACAGAAAAACTTACAACTTCAAATCAAACCAGTCCTTTTCTCAGGAGGTTAAACTGGCTGGATTGCTTTATGAGCAACAATATAGTTTGGTAGTAACATGTCTTTTTTTTTTTTTTTTGCTACAATGGGATATAAACAAATACGAGTTGGACTATTTTTTTTTATTTTTATTTCTATTGATTTTAGTTCCAATGCCAATATATTTCGGATTAGACTGGTGGCAATGTAATGTGAAAAGTTATCATAGATAAACACCACAGTGACCCAAATCTGGTCCTTGTGGTATGCCACTATAGTTCTTTTTTTATTTGTAATGCAGGATATATCTGTTTAAGTATTGACAGCACACAATGTTGGCATTTTTTGAATGCATTGGTGTCATATCCCTTAGATAAAACTGTGCTGATGTTAATAACCAATGTTCATTTCAATCTTTTGTCGTTTGTGCATGTGATGTGACTGGGGGAGGGAATTAGTCTTGTGGTATTTGTACGGACATATGACAGTGGTAGTAATGTTTGCAGAATTCGACAAAGTTGCTAAGTTGGCTACTGTGGGGTCACTATTGTTAGCTGAGCACATGCAGACATGACCGAATGGGTGGGTCTGTCAGCCACTTGCCTCTCACAGCCTAGCAAGAGAGGACAGTGGCTGATTTTCAAACCTTTGAGGACATAGACCGATACGCAAGATTAGTGGATAACAGCGGTTTCACATATAAGTATCAATCAATTGTCTATCACTCAAAATTAAGGGAATTGTGGCTGATCGATCGGTGCATCCCTAGTGAGAATGTATAGAATATTAAGCTACAGTTGTAGCAGTAGAGGGTCTTGGTATACGTCCAATTTAACCAAGAGAGTTTGTGTGAGAAGAATGTTCTGCTTCACTGGCATGACGTTTTAGAAGATGCTTGGAAAAGTAATTTGATGTTATCTGTATAGACAACTGAATAACGCACAGCTTAAACGTAACGACTCCTCGTTACTCCTGGTAAAACTTGACTGACGGTTTTCTAAACATCAGTACCTCCCAATATGTGCGACTGTTGAAGTAATTCCATTGTGACAGGGTGAAATGTGAAATCTTTGTGATGCAAAACATGGGACTACATAGGCTTGCACTCTGTCCTCTAAACTCAATCAATCCATGCAAAACTTGCTCCAGTCTGAGTTTGTTTCCTCCTCTTACTTCCTACTGCTGCTCAGTAAATACCTTATGTTTTGCATTATGCTGATGACAGAGCCTGTGGATACCTCCGTCGGATGGGTCCCTGCAAAAAATTGGACCATTTACTCCACAATAGATTGTGCAGAGGAAGCAGGACAGACTGTGTTTTGGCTGCAGTAATACACAAACTTCCCAGTCAACTCAAGCCAAGTTTGCCACGTAGACTACAAACACAGAATCACAAATGTAACCAAAACAGCAGTACATCCTATTTGCACTGGCTATTGTGCTAAAGCAAGTTTATTTTTACGATTGAGAAATTTTGGGAGCTGCTCTTTAGGCACAATCCCATCATACACTGAAGGAAAAGACAGTATGCAGACAAAGAGAGGTGAGCCACACGGAGGAAATGGCCTGTAAAAACACTTTGATCTCTTGTTTTTCACACCGAGTGGGGCGGTCTAGTCGTATTACTATGAGTTCAGTTCATTTATCTTTGTTTTTCCCATTCATGAATTCTCTCTTGTTTGGCCCATTATGCAACTGGAAACACATTGTTAATTCCTTTCTATTTATAGGGAATGTGGAAGAGGCAAAAGACAGACATGCTCTTCTAGGACGTTATAAACAAACATGTTTCCACAATGAAGGTCACATATGGGATTACTTTGGGCCATGCAAACTCACTGAAGTCAGTTCATGTTTACTACTTGCCTCAATATCTGGGATTCTTATAAAGTACTTTGCAAAAAACGAGTGCGTTTCTGTTTTAACTCTGAATGCCATAGACTGCGGTTTGTTTGTAGCTTGGTCCCCATCTGTAGGCCAGTTACATGCAAAGCAAACGTCCACTCAAGTATTGTTCAGCTGTTCTGTGCAGTGAGGTTTTATTGCTACACTCATCTGTGCACAAGTCGAGAAACATGGCCACATCCTTTGTCATAAAACCAAAGTATACATTTCCTCCACATAAGTGGTCGAACAGAAACTGTTGGGGATCGAATGATTCAGCGACAATGACTAATGGAAACAATCGCTGAAACTTGGATCTAATTGAAATATTCGACAGGATTCCAAGGCAATTTTCTGTCTTCAAATTCATGTTTCCAGAAATGTTTTAGTGTGGCCATTTTTAGCTTTGTGGACCCGTAAACATCAGACAGGATGTTTTATGTCCTGGTCACAAGTGAAATGCGAGCTTTCCTGCAAGAGAACCTTAGCTGTCATAGTATTGATCTCCACCTTCACAAAGATCCCATTAGTCATTACCCTGCAGCTTTAAGGGGACAACGCCAACTCATGCTATTGACTGGCTTTGGAAAACCTTTCAGTTCTCCATTTTTGTCTAAAAATTCATTTTGAGGCTCTGACAGCACTGGGGTGTGACATTTCTGTTTTATTTTAAGCTGTGGAAAAAGTGGAAGGAAGATTGATTGAGTTTGGAAATGGCGGTGTCGAAAGACACTATAGAACTGCTGCTAAGATGAAAAGTACTTCTGTGTAGCTAGTATTTTAATTTAAAGTTTCAATTGGAACATTAGAACATATGGCTGCATTTGCATGTGTCTTAATTAGGGCAAAAAAACCCAAGAAAAAGTCTTTCCTACATTTTATTCACTCAGAGATCTCCAATACCCTGAGCAAATGATTTCATGTCTTATCAGGCATATTAGAACAGGAAGTGATAAAAAAAAAAAAAGGAAAGTGAAAGAAAGCGGCGATATACCAGAAAGCTGGTACATCCTGCTGAGTCAGCCTCACATTGCCGTGTAAACACCTGAGGCACCATAACGGCTTATTTGAATGTCCTCTGCAGCTCCACCAGAGGCGGTGGAGCGATGAGACGGGGATCGTCGCTGGCTCGTCCGCTTTGGCTCAGGTCGTTGCATAAGTGGGGATTACGTAAGGGCTGAAATGGCTCCCTGCGCAAGGGAACTCTGTGCCACCTTCACGTTCCACAGACAGAACTTTTTTAACAAAACAGTCATCAGGACAAACTCCTGTCTGGAGCGCTGCACATCTGCACGCTGCATGCAGTTCTACAGCATTTGTGTGTTAAACGTCTGCAAATGTATGTGCTTAAAAATGGCAGCTTGCATCTCTAACACAGCTGCCAACTGTAAAAGAGGAACTTGGAGAAGGAACAGAAGTGAGTTTTTTTTTTTTTTTTACAGTTGAACATTAAAGGCAGCTCAGCTGGTCAAAGATAAGAGTTTTGAATTTGTTTTCATTACAAGTATTTTTATAGTTCTTGTCTTGGTATCAAAATTGTCAAAAATATGTAGAAATTATTAGGTGGCCATGCAGAAGTTTTTGCACCCTTTTAAAAACATAAAGTAAGTTATACATTTTGAGGTATACTTGGTGTCGCAACACTGAAAAGAGCAAAAAAAATCTTTATATTTTTAAATGGAAGTATTTTCGCTATAGATTGAAAGTGAGTTCTGCAATTAAAGGTTCATTTAAGGGTTATTTTGGACATATTTGCCAGTGTTGCATAATTAAACAGACAAAATCTAGTCCAACTTGTGCCTGAATTACATTTGATTGACAGAATCAGCTGTGTTTTGAGGTGCAGCTGAAAACGCTTCACCCATCTGTCAAACAGAATGCTCAGCCTTAGGGTAAAGCTGTTCATTCCAAGTTTTTAAACCAGGTTTCAGCTGTATGTGAAGATTAAAAGAATACAATCACCAGGGTTGATCACTCAGAATGATGTTTGGTCGGTCCAGCGAGCCCACAGGGCGGCCGCTGTACCTCAGCAATGAGCTGAGCCATTTATAGAGGGCCTCAGTTTGTTAGGACTGGGATGAGCAAATGTAAATTACAAATTCTAGCTTAAACTTGTGACAAAAATCAAAGAGAGTAGATTGAAAATTATTTTAATCTGACCAGGATTTTAACCAGTCTTCACATTGAGGTTTCTTTGCTGTTCCTTATTTAAGCTGCCGGATGGATGACAGCAAAACAAAAACAAGAGAAATGAAGCTTTTTGTTTCGGGATTCCACATCTAAGATGCAGGATGGCTTAAAGTATTTTTCTGTTGCTCAAGGTTCACAGATACTCAAACGCAAAGTATTTTTTGGCAGGTTGTGCGGCAGCTGTGTGCAGCATGATGTGGCTCAGCATATTACAAAGTGCTAACACCATCCTGAGCCTCAGTTATTTTTCTTCCCATAAAGTTTCTTTTTTATCAGTTTGGTTCTGCACATGCATCCCTCTGTTGTTGTGCTCATGTCCTTGGCTTGTCGTTCATGCTACCTTTTGTTAGAATCTTGTGCACTGGAAGGAAAAAAACAGACAACACAGGAACTTGCATGCGAACTCTAAGGGGGGGGAAAAAGTGATGTATGTGTGTTAGGTATTCTCTGGCGTCATGTTTCAGGAATCTTCTGTGTCTCAGCTCAGGCCTGGTGACTCAAAAAAAAAAAAAAAAAATCCCATGACGATGTGAGATATTTCGCTTCATGCCTCACAGGCGCCAATCTCCTCTGAAAACCTGTTCAACTGTCATCATTAACTATTCTTAATTTATGTTGACTGTCATTTTTTATTTATTTAAAAATTGCTTCACATCAGCTTCCACCCCCGAGTGAGCTCATGTTTCTTCTCTTGCCCTTTGAACAAACATTTCACTATGTATATTGGCGTAGACATTTAAAAACACAATCACACCTTCTCTGTTTAACCTGCACAGTTTTAGGAGTGTCAGGAAAGTTCTAATAAGGAAGAAAGTTCATAAGTCATACATTTATGCCTTATTTGGTAGTGTCATATTCCTGTCTAGTAGGTTTTCATCTGTGATGCTTGTTTCACACGAACATGTTTTTTTTTTAAATAGCAGAAAGGAACTTTTTAGTGTTTGCACGTTCTTATCTAAAGACTTGTTGTGCAGGAAGTTTGAGGCGGTGTGTGAAAATGCAGTTTTTTAAACCTTTGTCTCGGTTCACTTAGACCACAGGAGCCCACCACAGTGACGAGAGGAGCGTTCAGTATGTGCGAACACTCGGAGCAAACGTTGCTCAGTCTCTAGACATGAGTGTCATGCTCACAATTTTCACTTCCTTTTCTAAATTTATCAATCCTTTTATGGTTGATTTCGGGGCATTTTTTTACTCCCTGCAGAGCAATTCTAGGGTAAAAAACCTTTTAAGTATAATAATGTAGTCCAAGAGACTTTAAATTGAATGGATTGGAAAACGGTGAGAACTAAAGCTGAGAACTAACCCCTTCCAAGACATGCAGTCGACACTCTTCAGTGAGAAAGTCAATACTGTGGGAAGCGGCAACAAAATGATGCCAGAGGAAGCACAGAGATATGACACTATATTATCATTTCTACGATGGCATGCTGACTTTTTATCCAGGCTGCTACAACAGGTGACATTTTTTTGCTCCTTTGCAGTTGTTAGTTTTATACTTTACTTTTTCTGGTAGGAAAATGAGCTACACAATATTGATGATGGCTTCTCTGATTTCTCTTCAAGAGGATCAAACAGACATATCAGATAAAGTTTGTTTCTATAAGTTTGTAGGAGTTAAAGGTGGTGGATGTGGTAGCTTCATTATATCAGAAATCTATTTATTTAATTTAGAGGAATGTGTTCTTTTTATGTGCTGTTCATCAACCAATGCCTTGGGCTGAAGTGTAGCAGGACGTTCAACCCGAGGGCGTTGGTGGAAGGTGTTAAATTACTGTATCTTTCTGTTGTTTGGTGGTTTTGAGACTTAATAATGAGCCAGAAAGCACAACGGCGAAGCAAAGGCAAAACACGAAGTACAGCTGCAAAACTAAATTAACCACAATAATAATTTAAACTCTTTTATATTGCATTGGCAATAACAGTTAATTGGATTTTTATCTTGAAGTAAAATTTTAGTTTCATTTTTAGAATGACTAAAATGTAGTTCTGTAAAACATTTGGTGACTCCATGCATTTTTTTTTTTTTTTGCGTCTCGTCAAATTTCAAAGTTATTTTATTAGGATTATATATACAGATGTGTGTGAATAGATTTCGTCTACAGAATATCCTAATAAGGACAGAAATGCAAACCTGTGTGTGTTTGTTTAACTCTGGTAGTTGGCATCAGGAATGCTGCAAAAAGTCCCTTAAAAGGTTGAGGGCTCCGGGGTGACATCATGTCATTTATATGTTTTGAGTGTGGGCCCCCAGATTTTATAACTATAAACCGCTATGAGGCTCTGCCTGGTTTCCAGGAAGCTTAGAGCAAAAGCTTTTGGTCACTTGCGTTAAAAATGTTAAATCTGTTGGATCAGTCAGCTCACTTCTTTCTTTCTTTTTTTTTTTCTAGTTTTAAGAGCAACAAGTAAACATAGAAATACAAATGTTTGTGTTTTTCATCATCCCCCAACAGGAGCCCTGACCAAGGTGAAGGAGAGCCAGAAGCACGTGGAGGAGGGCAAGATGGACCGGGCGCAGGCAGACGGCATCAACGACCGCTGCAACATCATCTCCTGCGCCACGCTGGCTGAGATCCAGCACTTCCACCACATCCGGGTGAGAGACTTCAAAGCCCAGATGCAGCACCATCTCCAGCAGCAGATCGCCTTCTTCCAGAAGATCACGGGCAAACTGGAAGAGGCTCTGCAAAAGTATGACAACGCGTAACGGATCAGCCGATCCGTTTTTGGGTCTCGACGACAAACGGCCGTGCTGCTCCCGTGATTGGTCAGTGGGGTTTTGCCTAGAAAAAGGGCGGTACCTCGCAGAGACTGCTGGGAGCTGACGTCGGAGCAGGACGGGACGTTTATGGGGAGGACACAAAACGAAATCCCGTTTGCATTCTTTTGTCTGGGACGTTTACACGTGTATTTTTAGAAAATTAAGCCAGTTTTAAGTGCAAACACAGTTGCCTAGAGTTTATAGGGATCAATAATAAACGGATTAATCTTGGGAAGACGAAGAGCAGAGAGAGAAGCCTGTTTTCACTGTTGCCTAGACATCTGGTACAAGACTTCCTATATCAGGAGTTTTTAGCCTTGCAGCACAGTTTTTAAAAACAATTTTTGGTCTCGGCGCCTCTCCAGGAGCAGCAACACTCCTGTGGCCAACACACTGCCTGCCTTCAGGAAATATTTCTTCTCAGACAAACAGGACAGAATGTTTACAGGCTCCTCACCGAGCAGCGACTGTCACTGCTGCTTCTCTGTGCCTTCTGACTTTGTCTCTCTGGTCATTTTTGTTAGTTTTTTTTTTTTTGTTACTTATTTCTAACAGCTCTTATGTGCTGATGATGCAGACATACAATCCATTTGTTTTTACAAGGCTCCACTCTATAAATCCCAGCCTATGTTATCTAATTGTGCCATTTCTTTTTCTAAGTTGTTCTGGGATTAGATTCTTAAAATCCTGCTCACAGCAAGCACTAATATCCTGTTTCAGCATGAACAGCTTGGATGACAATGGTAAACACTTTTTACACCTTATGTTTCTTTTTGTGTCAGCAAAATGTTGGTCGGAAGGCTCAACGTTAACGGACGCAGGCTGCTGGGAGTAGAGCGTTTCTCACCAGTTTCTATAGTGCAGACCTTTTTAAAAGCAGCATTGCTGATGTTTTTAACTTTATGATGATTGTATCATGAAGCTATGATTGTAGAAGAGATGCAAATTAAATTTATCCTTCACAGACATTTAGTAGCTTGTCCTGTTTTTTGTCGTTTTTTTTTTTTGTTTTTTTTTCGAAATAGAAAAACGCATGACTTATTGGCACTGCTCTTACAGATGTGGAAAAATTATTAATTTATTCCTTCATCGCAACAGCTTGAATGGAATGGAAGACATGAATGGCTACCTACACGTCTTGATACATCAGAAACAATGATTCATAGTTTGGTCACTAGAGCACTTCTGGAAAGAGCTGAAGCAGCAATAATGTTAGTAATTTTGTCATTATTCAGTTTCATGTACATAAGCAAAAAAACAAGTCTCCAATAGGTAGCCCTGTGGTCCTCCATCGAGGAGAGAAGGAAATAAGGAAAAGTGCTTGATACAGAAAATTTGCTCTGCTGAAAACTGTTTATAGACCCAACACAGGCAGAATAACATTGTAAATGGTTTGATGATGAAAACAAACTTTAAAAAAGATGCAAGAGGGGAAACCGCAAAGCAGAAACCAGCATCAGACAAGCAGAAAACAGAACGGTCTGACAAAGGGCTGCATGAACTTAGAGGCTTAAATTCTATGGAGGCTGATTAGTGGAGAGCAACACAGGCGAGTCTAAATACTGGATGAACAACAGTTGTAAGCGACAGGGGCTTAAGCTGATGGAAAGTGACAAAATAACACAGAAATAATACAAAGAAACTGGAAAAACAAAGAGCAACAACAGGAAACGCCAAATAACATGAAATGCTACTAAATAAAAAAAAGTTATAAAATAAAGTGGAAACATTTTGGATGACTAAGTGGGCTAGAAGTCTTTAGACTCCGAAGGTGGCACTTTAAATGCATTTTATGCATTATTCTAAAGCCTTTTTTAAAGTTATTTGCCATATTATGAGTAATTATTCTGACTCACAATATAAAGTAAACACATTTTGTACAAATCAAACATCCATTAAATGGATGCAAACAACAGCGTCAGTAATGTGGTCACAGCAGAGCTTTATGACGCTAAAGAAGACAAAGGCAGCAGAACGCTGCGCAGCTCTTTTCAGGCCCTGTCCCTGGAGGACGGCTGTGCTGCGTCTGTGGTTCACGTTATGCTCACAGATCTGCTGACAGCACAGAGGTCAGCCATCTGAGACAGCTGGTCCATGTTAGAAATGTCAGAGCGAATGACGGTGAACACGGCGTGAACAGGAAAAGGTCACACTGACAGGTTTTCATTAGCTTTCGTCGCTATCACTGAAAACCAAGAGGTTATCTGACCTCACATTTTCTGCTTGTGCAGGATGACAAGTTATTGGAGAAATGTTGGCTCTTCCTGAGGGCCTCGGTTTGCTACCTAGATGTAAAGATACGACGAACTGAAAAATAATATTTGCACTCTTACAGATGTAACACTGAGCAGGAGGTTAAAAGAGGAAGTTAATGAACACTAAGCCAAAGCAGAACCGTTTGCATGACAATGTTTTGGCACCATCAGGTGTTAATCTCATAACTTTGAAGGTTTGAAGCAATGCTGTCATTTTCTTAAGCACAGCAGGCAGGTAGTTTCAGTTTCAACTTGCTGATCTTTCATTTTAAACATTTTCTCAGTGAAAAGATCTTTGTTATTTCTTAAACCTTGACTATCAAGGTAAATCTGCAATGCAAAGTATTTAGAAGAGAAACGAAGGCTCTGGATCCCGCGCAGTCTTCCAAAATTTGAAAAAGTTTTGAATTAGCATTCATTAGACTAAATAAGTATGGGACAAATAGATGCATTATCAATGTAAAATTATTATTTTTAGATGTAAAGTTGTTTTGAGACTATTAAATATCTTAATTATGTTTCTTTATTATAATTGACATAGTTATGTACAGATTACAAAAAAAAAAAACAGCCTGTCAGTCACAAGTTAGTTAAATTTTACTGAGTCTAAACAGTGTGTTTATAAAGGTAATCAAATGTTACGAGACTTTGAATTTCAAAAAGGAGGCCATTTGAAACGAGAAGATCTGGAATTGTAAAATAGGATTTAAATTTTTTTTTTTTTTTTTTGGAGAAAACCTATCAACTACGATGCATAAGCAACTAAAAACCACCTGACAAAAGCACTTGCATATAAACAGCCTCTGAAGAAATAAACAGACTCACATTAAATGAAGTCATAATATAAAACAAAGTAAACCAGTTTGTGGAACCACTGCAGCAATAACCATCGTCTCTTTGCCACATTGCTTCAGTTCACTTGCAGACATTTGTTCATGCAGAGTGTCTGAAGACCCGACACATCTTTACTATCAGGTGGAGGTCTGGTTTCTGACTGACCTTAATGCTTCTCCTTCAGGCGTCCTGTGTTTGGGATCATTGTTCTGCTGACATCCAGGTTTTTTCTGTCAGACAGACAAACAGCCTCACTGTTGATTCATGGATTCATGTGACTGTGGATGGAAAACAGGCCCAAATCATCACCACTTCACCACCTCGTCTGACTGTCATCATAAGGTGTTTATATGCTAATTTACTGTATAGGTGGTACTCTGGCCCTGCTTGCTCTGAGTTAATGCAGGATCTCTTGTGTTTCTGGCCATATCTGACATTGGAACTGGTGAATTTTCTGGAATATTTCTTGGGAAGATCAGCAGCCGCCTTAAATGTTTTCCACATATAGTCATTGTTCCTGTAAAATAATAGACTTCAAATAGTTTGAAAATAGATATACAACTCCTTTCAGATTGAGGGTAAGCAACAGCTGGTTCTCTAAAGGTTGATGACCATGCTGGCCATTTTAATAAACCTCCACTGGTGAAGATATGCCTTTTTGACCAAACTCCTGCTTTAAACACAGGAGTTGATGAAAAATAGTGCTTCATACTATTTTCATTAGTGTGAAGCACTTTGAGAGATTTGTCTGTAAAACCAGGTGCTATAGAAACTTTTACTGACTTACTTAACCAAAACATCAGCATATGGCTGCTACTTTCTCTCTTAAATCCAGTGTAAGCAGTGAGAAATTATTTTATCCTGACTGGAAACAATTTCTTCAACATGTCGACAACTGGTTTGGCTAAGCTCTGTTGTTCATTCTTTTTATCCTAACCTTTATAAGTATCAAACATTCATTTAAAAACATTAAATATGAAGTATTTGTGGATTCATTAATGTGGTGCTTCAGCTAATGAGCCTTCTGTTGCCACAGTGACATACATCTTAGTGTCTGGCAGCTTTCAGATCTTTTTGGGGGTTTTTTTGTTTTTTTTTCCATTTCATCAGATTCGACTGGATTCTTGCAGACTTTAACATTCATCCCTCAGGCTTCATGTTCGATACGTCCAACCCTTTAGGAAATGGGTGCTCCTATTTATGCACTCTCTCCAGCCTGAAGCTTGCGTTGTTCTAAATTTGTAAAACTCTTGAAATGTCACATGTTTTTAAGGTATTTGCACCGTCAACATTTGAATTTTACATGATATTAAACGCATATGCAAATGACTATTATTTAGTGTTTGTCAAGCATAGTTTAAGTCACAATGTTTGGTGTTGCTTAGCAAAAATCTACAGTTTTACATGAAACAGGGATTTATTTATGAGGCAGAGCGCTGTCAGCTGCAGGCTACATGTCACAGACACAAACATCGAGTGTTTAGGGGAATCGCCCATAAGAGCAACACCAGAAATACCCTCCAGATTCTGCAGAGGAGCCTGATAAGGCTCCCACTGCCGATGAGCAATAGACATTAGGATACAAGGTTTTCTGCAGGAGTCGTCCCATCAGAGCGCACAAACAACCCTTGTAGCCTTTCAGTGCTTATAAGGAACATCATGTTCACAAATGTTATTACTGCACTCATGAGACTTGGCTCATTTCTTTTTTGGATGCGCAGCAGTTCTCAGGAATTCACTAAATGTAACCCAGAAACATTTTGTACATTTTTAATCAGAGTGCTGATACCCTGCAGATGAGAATATCTCCACATGCCTCCTCTAGAGTCCTGATGATGAATGCATATCGTAGAGAAACAGCAGAGTTTGCACAGTTCACCTGTTTTTCTCTTTTCAGAAGAGCTTGTTTGTTTTCTCAGATGCAGAAAAGCCACTTTTTGAAATAGGTTCCTTTTAATCAGACGGCATTGATGTAGGATTTGAAACAAATATTTTTGCAAAGAATTTAATTAATATATCATTTTGGACTTAACCTTCTTCTATAACTCATACGGTCCCCGTCAGAATTACACTCACCATGGGCGTGATTTTTCTCAGAGATTTTTTTTACTTGGGCTATATGGGCAAATGTCCAAGGCAGCATCAGATGGAAAAATGTAACTTTGTGTATCAAATCTCCCACTTCCTGCTTAGAAAATTGAGATTAGTTTAGGACAGAAATGCATATAATTCATATCTAATATAAACCCCACCGACCTCTTTGGGTATATTTTCTCTTGGTAAGTTGTATTTCCCCCCCCCCAATCATTAACAAACCTCTATCA
>NW_006800087.1:1428377-1485330 GCF_000485575.1 Poecilia formosa
TTATGGTTGGTAGTGGCCTCATACAGAGTTTTTTTAGTTTTTTTTTTTTTTTTACTACATGTGGTAACAGTGGATAAAATGAACAAAATAACAAAGGATGACAACCTCCAAATCTCCAAGCAGAAAAATTCAGGCATGTGGTTTCCCTGCAACTTGGTAATGGTTTTTACCCAGTTAATAGTGACGGTCTTTCTGTACATTTGAGCCCATTTCAAGCAAAAATAAAAAGGTAACTTCTGCACCAAATTCTTGGTTTTAAACATTTATTGAAGCTGTTTATTGTCAGCTCTCGAACATACAGTTCAGTTAAATTATTAATAGCTCAAAAATTAATCTGACATTTTTGCTGATGGTGTTTTTATGCAATTTTTCACTGGAACTCCACATATACTTTGCTTAAAATCCTGAGCACATCCTCCCAATAACCACATCATATCCATTTTTATGACACAATATCCCACAAATCACCACTATGGAACTGACCCCAACTTCCCTCATCTGCCTCAGCTGATTAAAGTCCTCCAAATGTTACGCTATAATGGCAGGAAATGACCCGAGTCCAACCGAAAAGATTTCATTCTTTATGTTTCATCTTCCAGTATTTCTACAATAAAAGAGGAAGTCACCAGACCAAACAGGATTTCTGTTAAAAGGAAATGGTTTGTTTTAGGTGGATGAACAATATTTCAAGTGGAGGTGCTGATTTGAGAAACAGAACCTGCAGCTCTTGCTTGTGTTGAAATCATTTTTGTCTGTCTGGTGTTGACTTTTGTTTGCTAATACCTCCTATGCAATAGCTGTCAGTATAGCCAGACTGATCTTACGTAAAGGAGACATGTTGTTCTTATTCTCTTTGTCAATAAGTTTGCGTAGTGACTTGACATGTTACAGAAATGCATTAATCAACCTATGCACAGCAGATGCACTTTCCTCGTCTATGAAAAGTTTTCCACACACTACCGCCACTCAGGAGAGAGATTCCTAAAGTTGGGGTTTGGAATGACTGAGGATGGATCCATATCAACCTGGATGAGCTGAACTGTAGCTGGTTTGAGAATGAGCAATCAAACTTTGGTGTGGAAAACATGAGAACTCTGATCCGCCTAAAATCACAGGTTTCAATCCACTTCGAGTGAACTAAATACAGGAACAAAACTACACAAGGCTTTCTGGGTAACAACGACCCTAACAAATGCAAGTACAGCAGGATATAGTGGACCCTTCTTTATTAATGGACCAACATATTCATTTCTTTTTCTGTGGAACATAACTTCAAATTGTTTGAGAATAATCTCTGTTTGTAGATTTTTCGGAGAGCAAATGTGAGGGATTTGAAAGAAAATGCAGGATAGGAAATCTGAAATACCAGGAGTGTAATTTATTTTCCTTGGTGCTGATTGGCTGTATCCCCGAGAGCAAGAGCACAGATGAAGACTCTAGATAATAGCTGAGAATTAATGCATGTCAGGATGTATTTCAAGTTTGAACTATTAAAACGAGCTGTTCTAAGCATTTTTAGAAGGGATCTCAATTATTCTCAGATTTTAGCAGAGCACAAAGGTGAAAAGTGGCACAAGCAATGTATAGACATGCTCAGTGGAAAGTTTCCTTGGAATAATTGGATGCCATTCTTGAAATTCCCCAGCGACAACACAGGTCAGGAGGTTACCATGTCATTTAAAAGGACCAGACCTTTACAAAAACTGCATTTTAAAGGAAAACTCAGACTGACAGGGATCCTGCCCTCAATCGTCTTCAGTCTACCGGGATATTTACATCTAAACGTATTTTCAAAAATAATTCAGGCCACTACATTTACTGAATTTCTTGTCACGAATTCCACTACAAGTGAAATGCTCTTCCAAACTGATTCAGGTTATTTTGACTTACTTCCTGTCTGTCATCCCATCAGATCAGACGGCTCAGTCACGTACGGGACTTCACTTCATCAAAGCGACAAAAACAATTACACGCATGCTCATTGTGTGCTCAAACAGATATACGATCATTTCCTGCTGTTCCTTCCCTTTGTCTGTGAAGGTATGACCAGGGGGAAAAATTGTCTTCTGTTTTTTCAGAGTTCATGCTTTAGGAATGTGCAGCGTTTGCCTGCAGTCAGCAATTTCCCCGCTGAAGGCGGGGAAGGGATGGGTGGTTGAAGGGGGGCTCTGTCTGATTCTGTTTTTAATTACGGCCCAGCTCGTACAGCCGTTTGATCGGCAAACAGAGACCCAGTCCTGACAGATTCCTGACACAGCTGACAGGTTCAGGTACGGACGGGGTTAAAGAGCAGTCGCAGCCAGAGCACCGTTTTCACAGGCTTCATGTTTCAGCCGGGGGTGAAAAACCCTCAGCTCCTCCTGACCTCCACCTGTCTCGTTTTAGGGTTGTTTTCCTTTTTGCCACTTCAAAACAACCAAAAGAGTCTCACTTCAGCTTTTTCATGCTGAGTCACAAACACCAGGCCATCCTCACGTGACTGCTCCCCTCTTGTTTGTCTCGTGACACCTGGAAGGTTTTGTCAGTGCAGAAATCTGCTGATGAGTGGAGAACTGTCAAACAAGTTCCTCCCTTTAGAATGATAGCATCGGTGACCTGTTCCTGTGCATTGCTTAGCACACCGTGTACCTGAGATATTTACCTTCTTACAAAACAACATGATGCTGACTAACTGTTAAGCTCTTAGGTCGAATGAACAGCATGTGCTGTGTGTTTTCAGTAAATCGAACTCTGTCACACCCAGGAAACAGGATGCCTGGCTAAAAACCCGCAGAGTCAACATTTTTAATGCTCTAATATTCCAGTGACGTTTCAATCACAGAGCGATTAACTAAATGTTTGGTTAAATTTCACGAGCCACAGCCATTCCTGGCTACCGCCAGATTTGAAGGGGTTGAATGGAACCTTTCTGACGACACGAAGTAGGCTGAATGGTCCTGAAAAGCAACACATTGTTCCGTAATCTGAAGAAATTCAAGAGTGGAAGGAAATGAAAACTGGAAATGGTCATAAAGTCATCTCTAGAGCCTTTCTAAAGAGTTTTTATCCAGAAATGGGTGATGGATTGTAATTATTATTAAGTTTATTTTTGTTTGATAGTAACTTAAACATTTAAGTGTGACAAAAATGTAAAAACTCATTAAATCTGTAAGGGGGTAGATACTTTTTCACTTTCCAGTAAAATGTTTTCCTCTATTTTTGCGAGTTTGTTTGGTGTAAAGTGGGTGTTCTGTTTAAAGCAGCGGCACTGCCAGTCCATGTCAGCCATGCAGGAAGTAAGATTAGACAAAAATGTGGGTCTGGTGAGCAGCAGCAGCAGCAGCAGCAGCAGCTCCCATTAGATCATCCACTGACCTCAGTGCAGCCCTCTCCCAAGGGCGAGACCTCTAATACCGGGAAATACACACTACACCTAGTGTTAGAAATGAGCATTGTCAGCTAAAAGCACAATTTTATACAGCAAAGACGGTATTTCACAGGGCTCAGACCATTTTGTTATGGCAGTTTCTGTGGGCGGCTGGGGTTTGAAATAGGACAAACACAAACACAAGTTGTCCCCTTTAGGTTTGTGTGGAGAAATCGGCATCCTGCCACGCCTGTTGTTATTATTACTGAACCCTAATACTAATCTCTGCTTGTTTAAAGGATTCAGAGCTACACTGTCTGAACTCAGCTGTTATCTGAGTTGTTTTTGTCTCTTCAAGTAGCAACTTGTGTTTTTCTTCCAGTGACGTTTCCAGAAGCTCTTGGGAAAGAAACCTGCTTTTGCTGACCTTTGCTTTTCTAAAAAAACAAACAAAAAAAACAACCCATCTATTTAAAGAAGTTCACCACAATGTTGCGTCAATTTCTTCACGTGCATTGTGTTTCTGAAATTCTGTGCATTTTGATGTTTGTAACCTTTTTCACTGTCATCTGTCTCTTAATCTAGAAAATGTGAACAATCGGATTGAGATGTGCATTCTGCAAAGTCAGGAAGAACAATATGGGGGCAGCTGAGATGATCACTCTGATCTAAAACGCTTTACATGTTTCAAACAGGAAGGTTATTGGTGGTGCACCACCTCCTACCTGCATTCTTCTGTCTACATAACCATCAATTGCAAAGTTGAGTATCATTAAAAAACTCACAAAAAAAGTGTTTGTATAAAAATGTTTTGATTAGTTTGAGACTGTCCTGTCTTGAGGAAATCTGCTTTGATATCAGTCCATCTTGAACTAGATGATAGCTTCAGCCTCTGGGACCAACTAATTAGAGTTTTGTTTCTAAAGACATCAAAAGTATTAACTGAATGAGATATTAAGTGAACCTTACTTCATGGATCCATAAGAGGGATGGATGGATGGTCTAGACAAAATATTACCTAGTAATGAAAGTATCCTGATAAGGCTTTAAACATGTTCTCATGCAATATTTATCACTCATAAGAATCTCGGCTTCCAGTCAAGTTAAGCATTGCAACAGTAAAATCTTCATCACGCCAAAGAAACTTTTCCCACAGCTTATTATAATAGATATAATCAATGCACATGGTTGTAGACCGCACACATACATGATGTTGTCATTATTTGACCCACTAATGCTCAGAAATCTGATCCCGATTTCTGTCCTGTGAAACTTTGAGATCTAATGAGCCTCTAAGGAACATCAAAGCAAACACTGGTACAGCTTTGACCTACATATATGGACCTTCAAGTGTTTTCCAATTCATGACAAGGCGATATGGGAAGTGTTGCATTTTCACCCATTTTTTTTCTTCTTTTCTTTCTTGGAGTAAAAAAATAGAAAACTTGATGAGGACATGTCATGTATCTTGTACCTGGCAGAGTTTTCAGGAATGTGAGAGCCTTTACTCTGGTTTTGTTTTTATAGCCCTCACACAGGAAGCTCGCTCTGGCGGGGCCTCATTCATGTTGTCTGAAAAACGCTGACTGCCCTCCCACCCCCTCGGCTCTCTGGCTGCCCTCCAACAAACACACACAGATACACAACATGCATTTTTGTTGGTTTGCGTGTGTCTGCACATTCTCCCCTCCCCCAGAATCACAGAGATTCATTTACAGCTCTGATTACAATAAACAAGAGGACATTTAAGAGGAAGAGGCCACATACACAAAGATTTTCTAAGTTTGTCAAATAGGTTTTAAGCTCTGACGTCTGTCACGGTTCAATCACTTAAAAACATTTGAGATTGAAAACCAGACTTATTTCATGCAATATTTCAAAGATTCAAACCTACAGAATCAGGTGACATGTACTATGTGAAAATATTCTTCTACTTCCTCAGTATTTTGTAGCCTTTGAGCTGTATGACTTTGGTCAAACGTTTTGGGTTTCCTTCCACAAGCTTCTCACAACAGTTTGCTGGAGTTCTGGCCCATTCCTCCTGACAGGACTGGTGTAAACTGAGTCAGGTTTGTCTTTTCAGATCTAACCACAGATTCTCTGTAGGACTGAGATCCTACAGTTCCTCAGTCTCAGTCCGATCTCTGCTTCATGCTGTATCTTTTTCCATTTCAATAACCCATTTGTGGTATTAGACGATGCTTCAATATTCACATTTAATGTCCATTCCTCGTGATGGGACCTGTTTTTGAGGTATACAAGTTTCTCATGCAGCAAAACAGCCTGATGCTGCCGCCCCCATACTTCACAGCAGGAATGATGTTTCCAGGCTTGCGCGTGTCCACCGGTTTTCCTCCAAATGTAATGATGGTCATTGTGGCCAAACGGTTTCACTTTACTTTCGTCAGACCACTACTTGCTGACAAGATTAGGACACATTTCCCTGTGGATGATGGCTGTCTTACCAGCTTCAGCAAGCATTTTCACAAGGTCTGTTCTGGGATGGATTTGCACATTTTGGATAAAAATCCCCCTCCTGTCCTTCCTGAGCGGTGTGATGGTTGGACGTTCCCAACATGTCTATGCTTGCATATAACTGTTTGAACTGATTAATGCAGCACCTTAAAGCATCTGTAAATTGTTCCCAAGGATGAACCAGACTTGTGCTGCTCCACAATTCTGACCTTATGCTCATTGTTTAAAAAGATAATAATTATTCTGTGGGTAAACTAAATAAATCTGACATATTCTCTCATTATTGTGGCAATTTGCAAATAGAAATAATTTTCATAATTCTTATTGACCTAAAACAAGAGAGATACATGGTCTGATGAAACTTCAGACAGTAAAAAACAAATAGGATGTGCTTCTTGTTATTTCGTGCATGAAAACGTCCAGTTTCAACTGTAAAACCTTTGTGTATTGTAAATTGCCGTTTTATAAAACTGGTTTTAACCAAATTTGCATTTCGTTTGTGATCCTTTTCCCACATTAGTATTCCAGTTTAATCAAATGACTTCTCTTCTGCTGTCTGACATTTGTTTATGACCTAATAGTAGATAACTCCTCAGATGTCTGTCAGTTCAGCGAACAATGTGGGTGGGAGGTAAATACTACACCCCGTGTATGTGAGACTATCTGTCAAGATGCTGATAAAACTATTATTTAACTTAAGTTAGACATCACACAAAAGCAAAATAAGTGAACCAATTGAAACCAGATATTTATATACCCTAGAGAAGAAGACACAACTACATTAAACAAGATTAAACATTTCCAGTTTTAGGTCAGTTAGGAAAAGTTTAGTCTGATTTAATGTCAGACAATGAGCACTAAGCTCATCCCATTCAGCAGGACGACAATAAGATGAATTGCTATATTATGTTGTTTGTGTGACAAGGCTTCCTCTTAAAAACAGAACCGTCAAACTTTTCAGCACCATTGTGACAAATTCTGACACCCCAGACTGAATTTTACGAGCCCCAATTAGCGATAACAAATACAGTAAATGTCATTTGGTTCCTTTTTTGGTGCGTCGACATTGTTCCTCTTGCAGTCCCACTACAAAATAGTTCTTTTCAACTTAAACATGCACTTTGTGATTTAATTAGCCATCTGGGATCATCTATATGGAACCCTATTACAGCAAATGAACCAAGAAGCCATTGTCTCTGGCAGCCTCGTCTTAAAGGGAAGGGTACCATTGTTCTTAAACCCTGAGGCCCACAATTTCCAGCCCCCAAATTACAGCAATTACTGTAAGATTTTTCTATCGACGCCAAGAACCTATCAGATGTATCTAACCCTCACTCGTACAATAGCTGTGCTGCAGAATGCATTCGCTCTCGTTTTAATCTTGGTGTTGTAATTTAAATGTTCGACTGAAAAACCAAAAGCACAACACTCCAGACATTTGCCGTAAAGATCGTTGAAACCTTGGCTACATCTTCTCAGGCATTTGTTTGGAACTCAGTGTCAGCAATTTCACTGCACCAGTCCTCTTCAAAAGAAAAATAAAACAGCTGTAAAGTTAGACATGACATTCATATGACAGTAATAATATGACAGGACAATGGGCAATGCCTTAGTTTTGTTAATGTCAGCAATTTTTATTTTTATATTTATCTTAAATGTAAGCCTACCAAAGATTGGGTAGATCTTCAATTCTGGTTTAAAAACTGTTTTGAAACTTTTTGGAGTACTTAAAACATGACCTTTGCAGGACTGAGTAATAAAATAAGTTTAATAATTTTAATGCTGTAGTAGAAAAGTGTGATAAAACATGAATAGATCATCTTGAGCTACCATCAAACATGTTTGATAAGTTATCACGGGAATGTAGGAGCTTCATGCGGGTTTACTCAGATCCAGTCATGCTCTAATGTGATGTTTATCTGCATGCTTTGCAGTCAGGCTTGTCAGCAGGGTACTGGTTACCTATTTCTTCACCTCCTCAGTCTCGACACCAGGCCTCTATCATGAATGTAAAGTTAATCCTGGCATCTTCCCTGGTTGTGTAAAGGATAACGTTACAAAATGACAGCTTCTGAATTTTGTATAGAGTCAGGGGGTGCATAAATGCTATATTAAATCCTAAAAATAAAATTTGTTAACCCCGAGCTCTCATTTAGTGCCAAAAGTTGAGTGTGACCTTCAAAGTTTGTGTTATAATGCAGTTGTAAAAGTTACAGTAAAGCCTCCCTTCACATTGGGTTTAAGAGCTTTAATGTTAATTAAACCAGTCTCTGAAACCCTAAGTTTTGTGTAATTATTTCATGAACCCTGCCAAAAAGACTCCATCAGAGTTCAATCAACAAGACCTTGTACAATTTGGAGGTGTGTGTGCTTCGCCACAGCTAAGTTTCCTATTTCACCGTTGCATGAAAATATACACGTTCCAGAAATGTATCAAAACCTGAAGTGCACAGCGCGGCACAGAGACAGAGCGTCTCTGATGAGTACTGAAGCCTGATCTGGGTATTTTGAGGTTTGTAACTTTGAAAAGAGGCCAGCGTGATCACTTCCTAAGATTCTCTGTTGTCAAAGTCATGCAAATACATGCACGCCACATGACATAAATAGGAAACCAGGCTCCTACAATACAGCCCAGACAAACACACACCAACCACAATGTAGTTCACCAAACACATCTATGTTATGATACATTATAAAAATATGTTTAAAATATTCACAACGGATTTGCTTCAAACTATTCCAGTCAACAAAGTTTTATCTGCTGGTGTATCACTTTTCTTTTAGGTGATCAGCATTTATAAACACATAAGGGAACTCTAAATTGTTCCATGGTGTTGGGTGGTCTCGCCAGTAATGTTTTTCTATGATTTCATCTCTACTCTTGTGGGAATGAAAGAAACCAAGAAAAAAGGCGTTTCATAAAAAGAAAGATTGCTTCGCCAGTTGTGAGACTGAGGTTAGAACATTGCTTTAATCTGGAAAAATTCAACAAGTCTGACTGTGTCATACAATTAAAACAAACAAACAAACAAAACAAAAAAAAAACAAAGTAGATATTTGAACTTTCTTCACTAAAACAAAGGGAATCAAGAAATGGTTAATGAGTACAAGAAAAAAGGTGTTTTATGCGTTAAAAGATACCTACTGGTGATTGGGGTTTAATTTGCAGAACCTGGTTTATATCACATACAATTTCCTGTTTGTACAAAATTATTAAATTCGTAAAAGTCACAAATCTAAATAAAAAAAGCAGTTTAATTAAATCTAAATTTAAGGTTTGATTTCTCTTTTATGAGTTCCAGGTCCTATTAAACCATATAGCTCTGAAATACTTCCTTCTGTTATAAAAGAAAAATATTTTTTAATCATTTAAAGGATAAAATATAGGATTTTGTGTAAAGCGTTCCACGGAGTGAAGGAGAAGACAAAGCAAAGCATCCGAGCCAGTCATTAGCACCAACAGAATAAACTTGAACATATCTGATAAAGAAGTGTAACTATAACAATTAAAAAAAACAAAAACAAAAAACAGACAAGCTTTTTTGGGGAACAAGTAAGAAACGAGAAACGCAGCAGGTTCAGGCCAAACTGTTGTTAGCTTATTATAGGTATGGATAAAATTAATGAAAAAAAAATTGTAAATGTGAAGACTAAAAACACCTCAACAGCACTGCTAAGTCAGCTTTAGTTTACACATGTGAAGTCTCCAGTATTTGCTGGCGGGGAGACGAACAATTTGTGTTTGTCTTGCTGATGGGGTGGAAACGCGTCTCAGTGCCGAACAACAAAGTGCTGCAGGTTTAGTGACTTTTGGTTGTGTGAAAACTAAAGCTGAGCTAATTGCAGGAAACTGGGAGAACTCATGATGATAATCTTTTTTTTAATTTTTTTTATTATTGGTCCCCTACTGTAATGGGTCTTTTGTTGCCATGGCAGCAGCACAGTTTCAATTACAGTGAGAGGCACAAAATGTCAATGAGGAAGAAAAAGGGATTCAGTGAGGGAATGCTAAAGGATAAAAGAAGGTAAATGATTGAATGAGATTTGAAAAAAAAAAAAAAAAAAAAAGCCGAGACTGAGAAGATTTTTAAAATGGTTTATTAAAAAATACAGTATAAATAAATACAACACTTCTGTTACAAATTAAATTTTTAACACTTAGATTAGACTGGGACACAACTGATTCTTTTCAGTACAAAATTATTTCACGACAAATATATTTACAGTGGTTTCTTTTCCCCGAAAATTCACAACTCGCCTTAAAGCAGATCACAGCAGAACCGCTAGTTTACAGCGGTCAGAGTTCATCCACAGAAAACAACTTGACATAATTTATCCTGACTTTGATAAAATAAGATGAAACAAGAGCTCCTTTCAGTCATCAAAAGCTTCTTTCCGCTTTCTGTCGCCAAGTCGCTTCAGTAGTTTTGTTCATTTAAATAAAACATCCTTTTCTATTACAGAAATATAAAACCCAACCTGTAAAGATTATTTACCAGTTGTGGATCATACTTTGATATTTATTTTTAAATAGGAGTGTAGTGCTATGAGGTTAAATCTGCAGGATATGGTCAAATAGAGGTAAAAAAATATTTAAGTTATAGAATACCTGCAAAAACCTGTCAATTATGTTATGTAGGCTTCAATGATTACTGACTGCATGCTGCCTTTGATAAACGTAGCGCACACTTTGTGTTAAAAAAATACCTGAGATGACAAAAGAAACTATACTTTTATATACTTGTATAATGTATAATGCATAGAAATTATATAAATCTAAACAATCGATTTAAATATTTTGACCATAAATCTTATGCCCGCTTCAGTAATTCACAGTATCAAGTTGTTATCATGGTAATCTCCCCCTCTAATATTTAAATCCATAAATGTCTAATTTCTTCCTGACATAAAGAAGAGGTACATGTAGGTTTTCAGTGAGCAGCCCGATTCTGCACTGTGAAAGTGAGAAAAGCTAAACTTTTAATTTAATTTATTTAATGGGGGGGCAAAATGTCTCACTTTAATAAACATTTTTTTACTAAATCAACTGTGATGTTGGCGGTATTATTTGATACAAACCGTCTTTCACCAAGTGCACAAAATAACTTAATAAAGGTTGGAGCATATCGAGAGGGATCTGGATTCTTTTCACATCATCCCACAGCTTAAATACTCAAAAATGACCTATTTTCAGTTTTATTCTCAAAGACACAGCCTTTTTTTTTTTTTTTACAAAAAAATTTACTAAACAGTTCATGTTGCGATGAAGATTTTTAGACCACAGCATCACAGGTTTTCCACCATGCTTTATGGAGATGAGGTGCTTCCCACATATGATCCTGTGTTTTACGCCAGATGTTAAGAAAAGGTCAGGTTTCAGTCTGATTTGATCGAAGCACACAGTTCCTAAGTTGCCACTTTCAGTGAGCTTTTGATTTCACTTGTTAACTTTCTCAATGTCTGCAGTGGTAAGATATACTTGGTTCCTTAACATCCTTAATAGCCTGTTTCTAAATGAGATAAGCCTCCGTCATATCATATTTTTACACCAGGGAAGCAAAATTAATAGGAAGTTCCTAATTAAATTTAAAGAAGAACAAATCTGAAAAAAGCTATCACAATGTTCATCTTAAAGGAACTGACTGGCGTACCAGTAATTGTGTTACTGATGATTGTTGAACACAAGCTTTTCCTGATGGAAGATCCTCTCCCTGACTTTTAAAATGTGTTTTAACAAAATGGTGTATTGGTCTAAATGTTATAGTATCAGATTATGCTACTTATGCACTTCTCAAACCGAAGTGCCAATAAGTGTCAAACGTGCTGCACATACAGGATTATTTCCCCCAAATTTGGAACATCCATGCACAAGCATTCCTGGGCACAGGGTAATCTCCGAGGTCATGATTTATCATCCGCCAATAAAATGGGAACATCTCATTTTCTTCTAAATCCAGCTGCTCACTTCAGTAGTGTTTGCACAGCAAAAACTTGGCACTGACGTATATAGACACAACTCCATCTTCAGACAAGACTGACATCTTGCATAAAGATAGCTGGTGACTTATTATTTTGGGAAAACTTTCTCTTACATGAACATTAGCAGCTTTCTATATATAAAGGACCTGTTAAACAAAAAAAAAAGAAACACTTTATAAAAGCCGTTTCTTTCCTCTTTCAGCAGCTGCTGCCTTCCAGAAAGGGAGCTCATGAGAGTTAAACTGATAGATAATACGATACAGTTCTGCATTTAATGGAACAAAGCACACAATGGGTCAAAACAGCTCCAGAAATCTATAGCAAGCAACTGCAACAGTAAGTAATCAATTGTACCATTCATTCACTACATAAACATGTAGCAACATTATCTTGTATCAATCACTGTCTTCATACCCAGTACTGATTCCTTTGCAAAGTTGGGGTAACGGTGTGAACAATTTGGGAAGTTGGTTCCAGAGAACCGTTACTCCAAGAACTGACGAGTACATTTGAGTGAGCTGTGTCATAAGGTGAAGCCTGGTTCGGTGGCAAAAACCTACTAAGCACAGGGCTGGAAGGGTAGGAGGGACTTAAAGGAGTGACGGTAACAGTGGGGACTGTGGTGCTCCTCTGGGTTAGGTCGTTGTGGGACTCACTGCTGGGTGAAGCAGTGGGAGGATTCTCCTGAGGTGAAGAGGTGTTCTGCTTCGTTTGTCTGTGGTGTCGAAAATAGACAACCACAACTACAAAGATGATTATGAGCAGCAGGAGGGCCAGAAGTGGCAGGATGATGAGGAGTGGGTTGGAGGTTTTCTGAGGGTAGGACTCCACACGGACCGGTGTGTTCCTAAAGGGAAACTCCTCCGTTCGAGGCGGCTTCCCGAGTGTTGTGCTGAAAAAACTAGTTCCGTTCGAGTTCCCCCAGCGGTTACGGCCCCTGAATTTTTGCTGATTTTTGCTCGGTTGGTGGGTGGAATGGAGAACTGTAGACGGGACTGGGGAGACAGTTCCATTCCTAGAGATCTTGATTGGCGTCTGAGGAATGGGTGACGTGGTGGGGACTGGGCTTTTTGTGGTTGGAAAAACCGCTGGGTCATATGGGACAACTGTAAAGTGGAATTCCCCTTTAGCAGGTTGGACATTATCGGCTTTCAGCACAAACACAAGGGAATCATTCAGCTCCTCTACTCCAGTCATGTTGGCATTCAGCTTCAATGCAACTTTCTGCTGCACCACTTCCTGAAATGTGAAGGATGCAGCTGGGACAAACTTCCTGGACCTTTTAGAACTTGTCTGAAGCACCTTTCCGTACTTTGGATGGGACAAAATGTCAAAGACAGGGTCATTGTCACTTACAGCAGCCAGTTCAGAGGCATTAAAAAAGCTAGTGTTGAGCCTGACAGTGATGCCATTGGGAATTTTCAATCCTTGGCCAATGTTGATCAGAGGTCTGACTGTCACATTAAGGACTTGACCCGTAAGATTTGCCTCAGAAGTGAAGACGGTGAACTCAAAGCTGTCCTCTGTAGAGGACAGCGAGATCATGTGATAGGCCAAGCTTCCAGTCTGAAGATCCTCTTGTGTAAAATGTGTAACTTCCTGGTTTTCTTTCAGAATTTTGCCAAAGGTGGGAGATTTTGTAATCATGTAGTGAATGGTGGCGCTTTTGCCATTTGTCTCTGCTGCAAGGTTGTCCTGGGTTAGAGGTACTACATTCTTCCCTTGTTGCAATGACAATCCAGTGTAATTGAGTAGAGTGATGGTAATCTCTGACACATCTATGTTAAAAAGTTTATATACTGGTTTATGATATCCGTCTGTGACACTGAAGTAAAACACGCCTGAGGCAGAGTTTCCATCATGGATAAAGTACACACTTCTGCTGTTGATTTGAGCTTGAGTGAAGGCAACTACTGACTCATTCAAACCTCCTTGCAGAGCTATGTAACCGTTGCTTGGTTTGCTAATAACAGAGAACGTAATATCCTCTGGAGGATCATCTAAGTCTTCGACTCTGAGATCCTCAGGCCCGATAGCTACCTTGTCTCCCTGTACCACTTTTAGACCTGGAGCTTTAGTTTTTAGCACAGGTGGTTGATCATTCACAGGCCTGACTGTGATGTTAAAACGCTCAACAACAACATCCTTCTCATCTTGAGGCCGTTGGGCAGTCCTGCCTTTTGGGTTCAGCCAGGCACTGAACACAAAAGAATCGCTAGTCGTCTCAGAGTTGTCATGGCTGTAAATGATGCCGTATTTGGTGACGATGAACTGGGAGAAGTTTGGTTTCTCTTTGGTGAGATTTCTCTCACCTACCACGATAACGCCATGCTGGGGAAGATCCGTCACCTGAAACCAGACCTCATAGGAGCTCCGCTGCGGCGTGGACAGCTTTGACATCAGGTTGGAGGCATCCAGCTTGGATTCATCTATGACAACACTCTCCCCTTCTGCCACCTCAGCACCTACCACAAAATAAACAGAGTAAATCTGGATGCTGTATTTGCAGTTTTACTCCATTCTTTCTTTTCTCTATAATGTCATTTTTTGATCTTTCACAAACATGTTGCTTTGTCATAGCTTTCAGTAAAGAACATGACTGCTTTTAGAGAAACGTTTTTGTTTTCTTTCATTGACTTCAATAAATGTTTTACGGCTTTATTAAAATGCTGCTGCCAGACGACTCCCTACATCTGTAAGGAGGTAACTTCCTTTTTCTCCCCAACCTTGGCAAACTAAGCTAGGATGCATTGTTTTCTTTTTTTATTTATTTTTATTTAAAAAAATGACTTAAGGATAAATATAAATACCCAACATATTCCTTCTGGTTTTTATTAATAAAGAAGTAAAAACACAAATAGACAAACTTTTAGGTTTGTAATGTGGTTGTGACCGGAAAAACTGTTTATCTGCTACAGGCAGTGTTTTAGGTGTGATACTTATTTTACCCTCAACTGCTTTAGCCATACACTACAAACTTTGCTATCATGGTTGAGGACTAGACAGAAGAATACTTTCAATAAAGGAGATAGAGTCCAAATGAAATGTGAAAGATCAGTATTGATCAAATGTAAAGCAAAATGCAGCCCTAATGAGGTGTAATCAAATACAGTAGCTAATGAACTGAAAATATAGTTCATACCTGTGTTTTTGAGGAGTACTGTATTGTGTTCAGGTCCTGTATTTTCATAGGAGATGTCTATTTTGAAAGTCTGACCGTCTATAGAGGCAGGCGGTGACGATACAGAAAAGGTTATTGAATCCATAGCTTCCCAGCCCACCGACTCAATGGGCGTTTGAATGTAGATGACTTCCTTTCTGTTCACCTGCAGTACAGAAACATTTCAGTTACTGCAGTGGTCCGCACAGTGGTCCGCACAGCAGAAAATGGAGAGTCAGTATCTTCAATAAAACTGTGACTGATTCAAACATAAAAGGTTATCCCAATAACAGTCATGTGACTTTTTCCTTCCACTTAACTTTCCATAAGCTTGGATATTAATGGCTTCTTTGGCTGGGACCTTTGTGGCGTATCCTTGCTGATGTATGAAATTAGTGTTATGACATAATATTTTTGTGTTTTTTTTCTTTTCTTCAAGCTTAAATAAATGAAAAACTTAACTTGTACTTTATAACTTGAATCAGTAAAATAAATCATCATTTTTCCATGTTCTGGTTTGGTGAGATGCACCTGCATAAATTGAGTCTATGGGATTGAATTGCTCAGCAATTTTTCCACAGATTAAAACTGAATGGATCAGATATAATTAATAATTTAAATATTCTTTGTTCTGCAGTGAATACAGAACAATCACCTTGACTTTAATTATGTCAGATCAAAATCCATAATAAATCAAAGCAAAAAAGTTTACCATGGCTCATTCAGCAGAAAATGGAGAGTCAGTATCTTCAACAAGGATGGAGGACATGCATTATTCATGCAGAACAGTGGAAATCTGGCATAGCCTTCCACATAAATGGAGGAAGCCTAATAAAAAAATCTCTCTCTCACACACACACCCTTGATTTCTATTTCAGTGACGCACATGTTTTAAAACAAGACAGTTTTTATGTGACCTTGTGTGCACTTACCATATCTTGTGTAAAAGTTGAGATCTCCACAGTAGAGTTATCAAGCTGCTTCTTCACCAGGCGTCCCAGTTTAGGATGGCGAATCACATTGAACATAATGGTGCGGTTAGAGGTGCTTCCAAGGTCATTGGTCACAGCCTGTAAATCATCACTGGTGATCGGGCTGGAAGATCCTGGAGAGAATTTGTAAAAGGTAGGATTGAACCATTCAAGGTAGTTACATCTTGTATTATTTTTCCTTTGTGCTGCACAACATTTTAAACTCTTAAAACCAAAGCCCGGGACAGAGTGACGACCGCCTTTTGATGTGTTAAATTAAAGCTGCCACGCAGACACCAGAGACGTTTTACAACACCATGTCCAACGAAAGAGTGGGGGTGTTACATAAACCCCTAACAACACATTAAAAGCTCCTCACAGACACAAATACGCCACTTGGGGGTAAAAAAATAGAGACATTAACAAAAACAGCCAGGAATAATCAAGAAGTTTTATTCCAAAATAAATTGTATACACTGCAAAAATACAACATCTTACCAAGCATTTTGGGTCTAGTTATTGGCGCAAATATCTTCATACGCCTGAAATAAGACAAAACTAACTTACAAGTAATTTTTCAGTAAGATATAGGAGATTGTTTTAAATCAATAACTATTTAATATTGATGAAAAGGTACTTATTCCATTAGTAGATTATTTCACTTATAACATACGATAGATGTCTTGTTATGATTAAAATAGTCTGCCAGTGGAACCACTACTTCTTTTGATTAATATTAAGGAATTATTGACTTAAAGCGAGCTCCTATATCTTGCTCAATAGGTTACTTATAAGTTAGTTTTGTCTTTATGTCAAATGTACAAAGATATTTACACTAGAAACTAGACAAAAAATATCTAGTAAGAGTTTTTATTTTTTTGCAGTGCAGATTCCTGTGGCAACTCAGAATATTTTGAGGGCTTTGAAAAATGGCTGCTGATAAATAATGGAAGGCAGGGAAATATAGAGGAAATTCATTCCTCACTTGTAAGCTGCGCTCCCACCATTTTCATCTCCCAAGGGAAATGTCTACCTTGGAGGAAGAGGGAGAGAAACGGTTTCATACTAAAATAAAAAAATCCCTCTTTTATACTCGCGCTGCAGGAAAATAATTTTCTGTTATATGCTCTTAATAATAATAAACATGTACGGTAGATTCCGGATAATATAGCTAGACTTGTCCTGACTACATTCCACAATTTTTATCTTACTCATATTAAACATGTATTTTGCATGACCTTTTTAGTGAACTAATTTAAAGAGACACATGCAGAAAGCAGTGTTTCCTCTCTCAAGTTTGACAAAAATCCCCCAGACAGTCTAGATGTTTGTGAAAAAAAGGGGGAAAAAACATTCATTTTCCCACCGCAGTGTGAAAGGGCTTTACGTCGCCACTCTCTCCTTTAAAAAAAACAAAAAAACCCTAATTGTCAGCCAAAGCTGCCATCCTGGCTTCCCCCGTCTGTCCTGCTTGGCACAAAGCACCAACATGGCTGCCTGGAACAGACAGTGGCACAGTTTTTTAAGTACCCACTCACCCTGTGGCTGAGAGGCTCAGTAGAGCGTGCCAGCTGGCTGTTTGCTGCACCCACACAACAATATCAGTTCTTTCTAATTCACAAAGAGAAGTAGTGGAAACCTATGGAAAACTATGAAAAGCGTTTGCAGACACAGACTACACCCATTTAATGATTTAATGACCCTGCTCTTGGAAAGGCACTGAATTATTAAACCAAAAGAAATCTGAAAAGCACAGTAGCAGGCGGGCTGAACACACAACAGTGTCATAGTTAAAAAATAAAGCTAACTATAAACCAAAAGTGTCAGACCAACACACATGTTTCAATTGTAAATGACAAAAAGAATTTGTTTGGCCTTTCTTGTTGAGGCAGAGTGCACATTTTATTGAATTTGAACAGTATGTAGGTGAATCTGAATATGATTATACGACTCATCTTGAGCCTGGTTATGTTTGAGGTTTCTTCTTGTTGAGAAGAAATTGTTCCTTTCTACTCTCACCACATTATTTTTTTAGTATGAGGGACTGTTGTAAAGTTAAACAAACTTCCACTGTTCGGAAGGTCAACTCACTGCAAACTTAATTTGATGGTATTGTTTTATAACTAGGAAAGAATTGGAGTGGACTAAATTAAAATGAAATAAGTTTTGAGTTTAGAATATTTCTGCTGACAAATATACCATCTGTATAACTGCATAAGCCTAAAACAGTTATTTCTGTTGTGCCATAATGATTAATTTTGCAACACCTGTCTCTTTAATCTAAGTAATCATAGCATCAAAGTATTTCTGGGAGTGCTTTAATGATGAGAGCGTTGTTAATTAAATGATGCTTTAAATCACTGCCACCAATGTAATAGCTGCTCACTCACTTTATGAAAACACTTACTTTGTTATTATCAGTGAGGTCATTGTACAGGAGGAGCAGAAAAGGCAATTTGCTGATTTTGCTGTAGTCAGTGGCTATGCTTACCAGGAAACACCTTGAGTGGGCGGTTTTTCTCCAAATTCACAACTAAAGCTTTGGCGGTGATGCTGAAGATCTGCCTGGGAGTAAAATTCACACCGTCATTGACTTGGAAGTTAAATCCCCCAGACATGGCTCCTAGAAAAGACATCAAAACATCAATTAGTCAGAAACTGTCAAGAAAAAACAAGAATATCTTTTTAAATCCCCAAACAAAACCCTTAAAACATTATTGCATGAGTGTGATGTTTAGGGCAGGTTTCAACTTTTTCTGCATTTACAAGAAAACAAAACGTAAGAAGTTATATCAAAACAGAAATCACTATAAACATAATGACAAAAACTGCTGATGATTTAGTTGAGCTGCTCCTGATATGATATGAGTAAAAACCAAATCAGACCTTCCAAGAGCACCCTCTAGTGGAGGTAAAAGGAACAGAATAAATAACTAAGAAATCAGTTTTTGGACCAACAACTTCACAGTGTGAAATACTGTGCAGATGGAAGACAAAACAAAATTAAGCTATTAAACAAGTCCTTCTCTGTCTATTAAATCGCTTTACCTTTGTGGACAAACAGCAGCTGTCCCTGGTCTATGTGGGCCTGTGTGAAGTTCAACACTGCCTTCATGGGGCTGCTTTTAAGGGCCAGGTGTCCATTGCTAGGTGGGGTGACCATGAATTGTAGCTCATCTGCTGGTGTATCAAGATCCTCGACTTTAAGATCCTCCGGTCTGATTTCTGTGATCGACGACACCCACACCTGGAGAGACAACAAACAAGTGCCATATTACTTGGAAAGTTTCATTTCATGTGACTCATTATGCCCTATATGATTTAACTACTATTATTTACAGCTGTATTTGGTTCTTAATAGGGGATAAAGCTGAAATAAAATGAGCTAATTGGAAATCCACCCATCCATCTATAAATAATCTCGTAGGGTTTAATGTGGCTGGCGCCTATCTCCAGCAGTCAGGCATATAGGAAATGCAAAGTCAATTCATTTATGGTAAAGAAAGATTGTGTCTCATGTAGTTCTGCACAAATAAACAGTACAAATGAAATGTAAGCCCTACTCATTTTAGAAACACTACCTGGATTTCTGAAGTGGGAGAAAATCATAAAAAGCTGTCAAAATATTTTACTAATAACTATCTTGGTCAATATTTTGCAGAATAGCATTTTTCTATTACTACAGCTGGAAGCAATCTAGACACGTCTCCTGCAGCTTTAGTCTTAAACAATAGAGACTTAAATAATTTCTCATTTTTTCTTGAAGAATAGCTTTTTTATGAAGAGAGCCTATAAACACACATTTTTAAGTCATATTCTGTGCTTAACTCCATCCATCTTCCTATCAACTCTGACCTACTTTTCTTTCCCTGCTTAAAAAAAAGCACCCAGCATAATGCTGCCAGCACTATCTTTCAAGTCAAGTTTATGCGTATAGCACATTTCAGCAACAAGGCAGTTCAAAGTGCTTTCAGCATGGGGGTGGTGTGATCACACACAGCATTTGACATTTCGGAGAAAAAGTCAAAATTTGGTTTTATCTGACTAGATCATGTTTGCTGTGCCTCGTTGGATCTGTCTTTTTCCAACCATGTTTTACTTCTTACTACTTTTCCATAAAGTGAATCTCTGCACCTCCTCCAGTATCCTTTTACTTCCAGTTCATCATTAGACACTGCTTTCTGTTGTTCAGTTGCATGAAATCCCAACAGGTACATTGACATTTGGCATCAAGGTAAGATAAAACGTGAAAAGGACAAGAATACATTTGCTAGTACAGCATGTATTGCAGTTTAATTACTATACAAATAATTTCTAACTTAGACAATACAGATATTAGAGCAATACAGGCCTAATTCAGAATAGAGCATGGGAATCTCTGGGTCTCACCGAGTGCCATGCTTTCCAGCTCAAAAAAAAAGGCAAAAAATAAAAGAAAAAAATGATAAAAACACTTGAACGCTGACTAAATCAAGGACCCCCCAGACTAAAAGTACAGTACAGACTGTAAACACTCTTCAGAGCACTTCAGAGTGCTGACAAGCTGAGGTAAATTCCTGCTTCCATGCACACCAAAGAGCCTTGGGCTACCACAAAGTAACAGAGGAAGTAACTGACACACAGAGCATAAAACTACTGAAGCATGCAGGTCCTTGACAGTGAAGGATAAGTCTGTAGACCTCAAGCCAGAAGAGCTACTGTTGCTTGGACAGGTTGTCATTTCCTTAATTAATGCAACAGGGTGATATAAACAGAATGTAGGCATGAAACAGTGCCTGTAACTCAGTCAATATGCCATTTTCACAATATGCCATCAGCTTATGTGATTAAAGGAAAATGACATAGGCACCATTTAAACTATGAAACGAAGGAACTCCAATGGTTAAAAAATTTAAGAATTGCCATAATGGTGCCAGAATCCTGAAATTAAGAAAAATCTGATAACAAATTCAATTATTCATTAGACTGTTAACACAATTTACTTTTAAGCAATCAGAAAAAAATTATGAACAGCAAAAAAAAAAAAGTAAAAAAAAAGGTAAACCACACTGTCTGTAGCAGCTCATTTCATTAGGAAGCTAGTCAATAAAGGAGCTCCTGTGGCATGTTGCAGACCAACATGCTGCTTGTCCACTAAATCTGACAAGCAGGTAATAAGTTATACAGACAAACCAGATAACTCTGAAGAGTGTATACATCCAAGTAAAAAATAACCAACTTAGAACTAGGTGCGGACACAGTGAATGGAGGCAACAAGTGAAAAAGGGAGGATAGGGTTCTGTCTGTGTGTTCCACAGTCAGAGAAACATCCATATACTGGAACTGGAAAATGTTTCTCCATCTTATGTTCTCATTTCGCTCATCTGAAGCACGTAAGGGTACAGATTGCAGCAGTAAAATTAAAGTGTTACAAAACTTCATTGGTTGTATTTAAACGCAGGAAGGAGTTTCAAGCTACGTTGTTGTCTTGATCGTGGAAAAGCAGCACACCCAGAGACAAGACAATGAAAATGTGGTACTCAACACTTTCAAAGTACTCAAGTGCCACAACGCTAGAAGTTTCCATTTCTTGCATGACAAAATTTGAAAAAATTCAGGGTGCAATGTGTGACATTGTATATTAAGAATCTGATCTGTCAATTGACACATTGTTCACACCTAGCAAAAAGCAAGTTTACCGGAAGCTTTTGGGTGTGACAAGGCATCGCCAGATCTCTGGCAGGTGGTTAAAGTGAGAAACTTCAACAACAGATGAAGTGTGATTGGTGATAAATACAAAATGCCCCACACAATTGACAGACAGGAAGACGCAATCAGAAGGAATCAAAAACAAGTGGTTGTGATTGATTTTCCTTAGATTTCTGTCTTTTAAAGGGGCAATATTATGACTTTTATGACCTTTACATCATGATATAATGTTATTCCCTCATCAAAAACATACCTGGAGTGTTGCCTTTCATATATGTTTGAGAAATCATTTAATCTCTGGGATTCCCAAACAGTCTCACCGAGTGCCACGTTTTCCAGCTCAATTTCAAATTGCGTAATACTGACTCCAATATACTTATGTTTTGGTCAAGAAAACACTCAGGTGTGTTGTGACTGCAAAAGAGCCCAAATCATCATCCCTCCACCACCATGCTTGATATGGTGTGTTTGTGCTAATATACTGTTTTTGCCTATATTACCAAAAGTGACACTGTGCATTAACATCAAACATCTAATTTTTTGTGTGTTCTGTTATTGACAGTATTTAACATGCTGAATCATGAATTCTCTGGAGTTTGACATATAGTAAAATATATAGTAATTTCTTGGCATTGAATACTACACACTTTTTCAGATCATCTTAAACTGTTGCATTATAGTATTAGATAAATAAGTGGAGTTATTTTCTGATATTTGCATTTTGAGATTTTGTTTGATCTCAGATTAACATCTAGTGAGGACCAAGCTATTTTTTCTGGTTGATTTATTTGATTTAAAAAAATCTGTTATTGCCATAGCCTGTACTTATTTTTATGCTGATTTTTTGGGATAAATTACATTCTAAACATACAAACTGTCAGATATTACCAAGAGTAAAGTGTTCTTAAACTTGGTTTTATATGCAGATTATCAGAATAGAAGCCTGAGGGACTTCTTCAGTGAGGACGTGCACAACTACCCATCACACTTGTCGCACCAGGCCTACAGCAGAACAGCCCCCCACATGAGAAAGCTTTTCTCACATATGAGTGAGTGTTGCTCTGGAGGGGAGCAACTACACCTCCGGTAATCCCACCTTTAGCAGGAAGTCACAGCAGGACTGATAAACAGCATCAGGATGACTCACAAGATTAAAAGAAAACGACACATGAGATCGGTTTGTATGAAAAGCCTCCTGGGGTCAAGATTGCTTCTTAATTACAGCAGGATGTTTGATGTTCATCAGGCTACATCTTCAGAGGAGAGCATAATAAGCACAAAGGACGTGACTATACTTGACTTTTGGATTCATTTTTGTTGAAATTGAGCGAGTCTAAACTGCCAAACCTTTACAGCTTTGATGCGTCGTCGTTGAGAGACAGTTTTAATTATCTTTATCTTCACAATCTGTACCAGCAGTAAATAAAGACAATACCATAACTTTATCAAATTACAGGTTGATCTTATCATTCTTTTTTTATTCCAAGGCAAAGCCCTTTCAACTAAAATTGAGACTCAATCGTGAACAGCTGTATTCAGCATCAAGTAGATTATGCATGTATGGTACATATTCCTGTTGCACAGTTTATTGTCAGACAGTGGCAGACAGCCACCTTGTGGCCACTGATATATTATTTCTGTCTGAAAGGCTTGACTTTCACCAGACACCTACTAATGTAAACATGTTGAAAAGTGACCTTTATCAGCATTAACACAATTGCTAAATTGTCATGTAAAAATCAGGTCCCAATCACTATGAAATAAAATAAACAAAAATATAAAATAAAACTATGACTTGTAAGAGTTTCCTAACTACATAAAAACTGGCTTTCATATAATATTTCATGTTAGAAATTTCAGGGGTGGCTCTATTCTGATTTACCTCAAAGGAATTTATTGCAACTGGGACAAAGCTGGTCACAAAAGACACAATACTCTGAATTATTTTTCCAGATGGATCCCGTCCAGCTCTGAAAATGAAATCTGATGGATTTGTATTTGGATTATCATGCAGCACAAAGAGGTACTGTCCAACCCACTGACAATAAAAAAACTATTGTAATGTAAAACAGCTTTTATTACTTTCCCACAAGATTTGGCCTCCTCTTTATGCATGTCATTATCAGCTCTGTGTTGGCAGAGCCGTGGGATCCCAGATAGCAAACATAGCACGCCTCCCCGCTCCTCCACACCCCAAGCATGGCAACTACAGTAAACGACCCCATGGAAATCTTTTGACAGTGGTGCCAGATCGACTGGCAGAAAAAAAGTGTGCAGAGTTTAAATATAGAGCTACAGACTCACCCTGAGGACCCTGTTGGTGGTAATGACAGGAGACTCATCATTAACAGCTGTAAGCTCGATGTAAACCGTCTGGGCGGCACTGTGCTTCCTCAAGCCCGTGTCGTTGGCTTCCACCGTAAAATTATCGACTAAAGTTTCGCTGCTGTCATGGACATAGTAAATAAATTCATGTTCCACCTGTGGAAAAAAGTCAAAGAAATCATCCAGGAAAATGGAAAGTACTGGTCATTTAAAACAAAATATAAAAATTAAAATATATCAAAATATAGGCAAGAGTTGACACACAAAAAAGAAAACAAAAGACATTTCAGAAACTTAGTTTGCACATAATCATTAAGGTGAATAAATTCCAGCAAGAGTAGGAGGTCATGTCAAATAAGCCAGATCAAGCCAGGGCAACAGCTTTCTTCACTGAAGTAATTTAATTATGTAAGACTGCTAGGTTTCCAAGTCTGAAAATATGCAAGCATTTAATTTAAGTAATTGCTTTCAAGGTATGAAAGCAATTACTGCAATAATAACTAAAAGTCTAATTACTTTGAAGAAATAGCAGAATGTTGTAGGGATAAAAGCAAAGACAGAAAAAATCCTTATCCGGTTTTAGAAAATATTTCTACCAGCCTTGCAAAAAATTACTGATGCTCCTTAACCTTTTCACATTTTCTCTCTTTGCATCCACAAACTTCAATGCATTTCAATGGGATTTTATGTGAATGAACAACACAAAGTGGTGCATAATGGTGAAGTTTTAGCATAAAGATGTTTCAAAAGATTTAAAAAAATGAAACTTTAAACATAGAATCAAAGTTATTTCCGAAATGCATTAAAACCTGTTATTGCAGAGACATAAAATGTGAAAATGTTCAAGAGGTATAAAACATTTTTTTCACCATTGTAACCTTTCTCACCTGTCTCCTGGTGAAAGTGGTTATAGGCACACCAGGATGTCGAGAGTGCTCGATGTGACCGTGGAGAGGGGGTTTTGTCAAATTATAAAAGAAGTTCAATCCAGAAAAGTGTCTATTGGTGACTTTCAGTACATCCTCCGTCAATGCTTTTGAGGCGCCCTCGTTAATGGTGAAATTGGTGACGTGCAGAGGAATGAGCAGTGGGATGATGTCAACAGTTATCCTGATGTTGCTGACGTCGGTGATTCCATTGGTGGCATCCAGGACAAAGGTGTCGTTTACTTTGTTTGGCTCCACCTGAACATATTGGATGTTCCCTTTGTTAATGTCATCCTGGGTAAACGTCTTGACAGGCGACTGCTTGGTTCCGATGTAGCGCTCATCGGCTTCGAAAAAGCGCCGGAGAAAGCCATGAGATGGAGCTACTTTGACTGCAAACACGATCTCAGATGGCAGGTTGTCCTCGTGTGTGACCTGTCCCAATCCAAAAACATTCCCTGGTTAGATTTAAAATGTCACATTGCCAACTAAGATTTACTTCTCTTTGAAATCCTTATGATACATCAAGTAATTTCAGTGCAAAAACCTTTTGGGCTCGATGTTTATTCTTACACTGCTATTAAAAACCCACATTTTCAGGTAGGGTGACAAGAATAGGCCAAAGACAAAATAATGGATAGGTGAACAAACTTTTACAAATTTATTTGTACTTAGATAACACTAACATGTTTCTCATTACTTTTAAATACATGAAAGCACTAATATTTATTAAAAGTTATGACAAATCCAATCTCTGACAGAAAAGTGTATTATGGTACCACTTACCTCCAGTTTAGTCTCATCAATCTTCACTGGTTTTCCCTCTTCCACCAGTAAAGTCTCCAGATGCTGTATGATGGGTGGCCTCTGATGACTTTCAAGATAAACCTTCACATTAACTCTCTCTGTAATTTGCAGAACTTTAGCTTTCACAGTCAAGTTGAAATGGTCTGCCAGGTGTTTGCTGTCATCGTGGCTATAGGAGATTAACCCGTCCTTTAGGTCAGACTGAGTGAATGACTCAACCTTTGTCTTATTACGATAAATACTGCCATATCTGGGAGGCTCCTCCACCTTGATAATGACCTCCCGGTCATCCCGGATATCCATATTTGATACGACGCTGAAATTGTTGTTGGTAAACGTTACTGACTGTCCTTTCTGAGCCAACAGACCTGTGTTGTTGTCAGCCTTCAGGAAAGGGTCATGAGCACTAACATCTAAGAGACCTGACACAAAATTTTTTCCATCTGACACAAAGAGAACAAACCGGCCAATACTAGCACCTTTGTGAATGAACAACACTCGCTTCTCCTCCAAATCCTTCTGTGCAAACTGAAACAGCCGATGAGTCGTGTCATTGACCAGCACGAGGTCTCCCACTGGGATTCCACGTCGGGTGTAGATCAGCTGGCCGTCATCAAAGTCAGAGTCGTTATCGTGATAAAGCAAATCCTCTGTAGTGAGTATTTTCTGTCCATTTCTTACAACATGGAAAACTTTATCAATTATTCGAATCGGTTTTTGATCATTCACTAGCTGAATCGCGATGTTGAAAGTTCCTCCTTTGGAGCCAACTTCGTTATCCGAAATGGAAGATTTGAACCCTTGGTTGGTAGAAGCTATAAAAGCAAAATCATCTTGTGTAGTTTCACTATCATCGTGGATGTACATTAATCGCTCCTGCATAATATCCTGATTACTGAAGGTCAAGATGTTATCATAGCTGGCATTGGAATTTGACTGACTAACGCGTGCCAGCCTTCCATGTTTAGGACTGCTTATGACAGTGTAGAACATGTCCCTTGTGCTTAAAGTCTCTGCAAAGAGCTCATCTTTGGTGATGAGTTTACTCTCGCCTTCCTGAATCGAGAGGCCTTCATTTTTCATGAATACAGTGTTGATATCGGCTTTGATTGAAAACTGAAAATCATAATTTTCAGACTGAGCATGTTTGGAGATGAGCTGAAATTTGAATCTGTCCATTGTATCCTCGTAAGGTCTGTCGACCAGCTCATAATGGACTCTTTCATTTGATAGATCCTTTTGGCTAAAGGTTGAGTTCTTCATCAAGACTGTGGAGTCAAGCAGGAGTCTTCCTTTCTTTGGTGTAGTGAGGACCCGAAAGTAAAGGTCCTCATCTGAGAGGGCGACACCATCAGCTCTCGCCACAAGGCACTCCGAGCTTAGAGTCACTTTTCTAACTTTATCCATATTTATCATGACATTCCTTGCCAAATGATACCTCACCCACTTAACAGCAATTGGGAAAAGAATTTCAGTGTTTGCTCTTGCAGCTACATTAACCTTGCATTTAAAGTAATCACTGATATTTGAGGTCTGGATGTCTTGAAAGGTGCTAACGTACCTAAGGCGCTCTTTCTCAAGAAGTCTTTGCGAGAATGACTCTGTGTGCCTCCATTCACCACTTGAGTGAAGTCTCTGGAGTTCTCCAAACTGTGGTGGTTCAATGATATCATAGCGAATGTCTACAGTTTGTTTCATTGCATTTGTTTGCACGGCCAACTGCTTTGAACTAATAATAGCAGTTTCTCCTTGAGTGAGCTCAAGACCAGTGTTGTTGGCAATCTTATACTCAAGCGCTATGGCCATGATCCTTAAAACCACAGTGTTGCTGACCTTGTCTCCATCGCTAACTCTCAGAGCTATCCTTGAGTTTCTCACACCCGTGTGGACATAATATACCCTCATTTCATCTAGGTCAACATATGAAAATGAAGTCTCTGCCTTGCCTGGGTTGCCCTCTATTTCCAAATAGCCGGCATCAGCATTCAGATTTCCTAGAACTGAGAAAACAAGGTCTGTGTAATTGCTGTCTATGTCTGTTACTTTCAAAACCTCTGTGGTGAGATGTTTCTTAGATCTTTCCAATAAGACAAAGAGATTTCCTTCAGGGAGGCTTAATTCAGGTGCATCATTAGTTGGTGTCACAGTTATGTTGTAGCGGTATAATTTGTTGCTTTTCAGATAATCTGGAACCGGTTTTCTGCTACTACAATATATTGAGAACATGATGAAGTCATCTGGCTCCTCGGAGCCTCCATGGACATACATCACTCTGCCATGCCAAAGATCCAACATGCCAAAGGTGTTCTCCTCTTGGTCGTCATCCACATCAAGTCTTATCTGACCTCTAACTGGCTGCTCTTCAATTCTAAACATAATTTGAGATTGTCGAATACTAAGTGCCTTGAAGTCCAGGAATACCTTGATATGTTTGGCGTCAAGAGAGGCTCGACCACCTTCCTGGACTACAAGATTTTTGAAATGCACAAAATCTGAGCCGTACCTTTTGTCCAAACCAACTGCAAGGGTGGACATTTGAAGAGACGAAGTTGGAGTTACAAAATACAAAATTGATCTTGGTGTACTTGTAGGACTAACATGGGTTGATTCCTCTGACGGTTTTTCTGGTTCACAACCTACTGAAATATCTTTGGTGACTACTGAATTAGAGAGACTCATCTTAACTCTGTTTATTTCAATGTTCCTTAAACATCCTTTGAAGGAACCTCCTCTGGCACGTCTTCCTGACACAGAGGCAAGACCTACCTTTCTCACCTCTAATCTGGTACCATCATCAATACCTCCAACATAAAGAAAACCTTTAAGATGAAGCCTCTTTGAGTGAGAACTAATGCTACTCTTCACCATTTCCTTGTCCACGGTTAGCTCAAGGTTTCTGGAACTAAAATGCAACTTGAGAGAATGCCATTTTCTGTCATTGATGGATGTTTGAGAACGTAGTTCAGTTTTGACTCCATTCTTCCCTACAACAGCAACTGGAAAACCTTCCTGTATCTCCAGAGCCACAAAGCCTCCATCCCTGGCTGAACTGTAGAGGATTACACCCTCGTTGGCTGAGGTATGCACAACACACTCAAATGCAGCCTGATGATGATGATGATTCCAAGTTGGAAGGGATATATAGGCTCTGGAACTGAAAAAACTAATAGGATCTTCTTCAGTAGCAAAGAACTGGGGGCTGCAACCTAAAGAGACTTCATAAATGTTTTTGTATCCAGTGTACGGCCTCAGTGATGACACCAAGTCATGCTGATTGAACACTACCTCATCCAAGCAGCCTCGGAAGCCAATTAAGTTTCTGGGAAGGTAGATTTTGTCCAAACCTCCTGAGCCTCCAACATAAAGACCATCTTTAATGTGGAGATGATGATGAGAGCCAGGTATCTGTACACTTGTATGAGAGTTTTTGTCGACAGTCAGTGTGACATTTAGCTGCACATGGTGGACCTCCACTGAGTGCCAGGCCAAATCGTTGAGCTGAACCCCTCGCTCTGACTCTAAAACCTGCTCTCCTGATCCAAGATCCAATCTCACCTAAAAGAAACAAAGACAATTTTAAATAATATGATTAATCTACTATTGAAAACATGGAGCAAGGATTGAAAGTTGTTGTACACAGATGCCCTTTGGCTAATCTGCCTGAGCTTCAACTGAGAAAAACAGACTAAAAATTTCCCTCCGAAATGGGTTACAACTGTAATAGCAGCAAAGAAAGATGTGTTTTAAAAACACAAAGTTAAAGATAAATGTATCTTTTTCTTCCAATTACAGTGGTCTAAATCAAGTCCCACTAATATACATTGAAGGTTGTAGTTAGAATTTCAGTGATATAAAGGCACCGCAGACCTATATGTAAGATAATGCTTTAATATTCGATATAAATGGATTTACTTTACCAAATGCAAGATGACATCTATATTCTTAAATTTTATCATATCAAAACACTCATTCTTATATAAAGAATAATATCATACATTGCAAGAGTTTGCAGAAAGATAAGCTGTAGATACAGTGACACCTGGGATAAGAAATGCAGGATTCAGACTGCTTATGATGTCACCTGTTGTCAAAACAGTGAACTCTGTCTGGGCTTGAGAGCAGGAAGAGCACCATTATCCATTTGCCCTGGGCTACGACCGCAGAGCATCACAACACTGTCTCAGAATAATGCTGCATTTAGATGACGTGCTTGTCAAGGCTTGCTGGGGAGCTAAACATGTACGAGCTTCCAGGGAGCAACTCATGTCTGACTCACACAGTGAAACCCCAAGCTTGAAAAATGGTGAACACTACCATTGTATAGCCCATGAAGCATAGTTCACCCTTTGTGCTCAGTGAAGTGCAAAAATTCAACACATTTGTCAGTGTGATTCTTTCACAACAGTTAAAATGTAACTAATATGAGCTTAGTCTCAAGGATATTTTAGTCAAATGCACAAAACTGTCAGGTAAATCCCAGAGTTTCTTTTGTTTACTAAAGTAAGTCTAACTGCATCAAGTCACAACTGTGACTGCAACTGCAATATGTGCAATACTGTTTATATTGTTTATTTACAGAGAAAATGTAGAACATTTAATTAACCTTTTAAAAGCAGAGATGCATGGCACAAGTTTTTAGCAAAAAATGCTAAATTCCGACTGCAGCTTCTGGACAGGTTGATGTAATCAAGTAATATCACAAGGGCCATGCAGTCAAATAAATGGACTTTCTTTCCTTACACTTTAAACAGATTTCAGTGATAAAGATGCTAAGGATCAAATAAAGTGGTGCAGACACTGTAATGATGGAGCAAAAAGCGAACTAATTTTATTTTTCTACAGGAGAGACTTACAGCTTATAGTAGCCAATGTTTGGATGTGCTGATTGTAGCAAAACCCCCAAAAAATGTATTTTCAGAATGTAAAGGCACACATATGCTAATGTACTGCAGCCACAGTTGTACCGACCTGCAGGCGACCAGCATGGAGCTCTAGCAGAAAGTAGTTGGCCTGGCCAGCAGCGAGAAACATCAGGCCGTCGGTGCTGGAGGTCCGGAAGCGAACACGGAGAATGTTATGGTCAGACGATTCTGTTGCCTTAAGCTGTATGAAGCCATCCCCATAGAAGGAAGCTGCAAGAAACACATTTGGTAGATTTTTTAAAGTAAATAAATACACAATTATAGGAAAAGTGAGATCAAATTGCATATATATATATATAAAAGGTAGAGTCAGAGTGACAACAACAAACTGAGAGGAAGTCTAGGCCAACAGTGTGGGCTTATTATAGCCCACACTGTGACTTTTAGATATTAAACCAGGCTAATTATAATTGTTGGTAAGTACTTGATAAGTAAAGCAAAGTCTGTAAATGCAAATCAGACACATTCACTGAGAGTTACAACATAGGCTGTTCAGATATTACAGCGTTCCTGATTTAAAAACAGTTTTTATGGGGGAGTTTTCCAAGTTTTTCCTTCAAGGTGGGCCAGTTGGGCTTAATGTTTGAGCACAACCATTATGATTAACATGTATTAAAATACTGGTTTGATTTTTTACCTTTAAACTAATAAGCACCTTTGTCAGAAACACAGTTCCAGGCTGAACTGCAGTTTTATTTGTAGCTCCAGTAGAAAGTTGTTCATGAGCTCTCTGGTGCTGTAAGGACGACATATGCTATATTTAAGGTATTTGACTTTAATGCCATAATAGCGGGAAACAAAGGGACACACTGGAAGTGGAAGTGACTTGGAAAGAGTCAGACATGTTCAGGCTTGCGTTGCACTGACAGAAACCATCAACCGGAACATAAAAGGCTCTGACGTCCCCACATTGTCTGCGGCCTCTTGTTCTAGAAATGGCGTGGCAGACGGACCCAGCTGTTTCTTCTACCTCACTTCCCTGCCATTTTCCTCGCTCTGTAATCTGCACAAACGTGCTCTGAAGCATTCTCATGTGCCTCCATGCCCAGGCACCACCAGTTTTTAACAAGCTGCGGAGCACCACACATATTGAAAGGTCAACAAACATCTCTGCCTCTGTGGAGAAAAGCGCCCGTTTCACATTTTCATTCATTTGCAGTTTACAAGCCAGGGGGAGAGTCTATAATGGGTTAGAGAGAATCACTGGGCTGGACAAACTTAGTGTGGAAACATGCAATGTTTCTAAGCTCAATCTCATAGCACAGCTGAGTCTGTAATGGAAAGGATTAAATAAAGGTATGTCAATTACAGGACCCAACACAACATGAAAGGAAAGAGAAAAAAATAAGCATAAATAATCTATATCTATAAAAATCTAATCTGATCTATAAAAATCAACATGTGCAAGTCAAAGCAACTGACATTTAAGCCAGCTACATTACATAATTTTGAATTTGTTGTACAAACTGAGATTACAAGCAAATCGAAGTGCTGATGATGCTTTTTCACAAACGTCAAATATATTTCACTACTTTTCAACGTAACAAAGCAGACATTTTAAACCAGCATGAGCATATTAGCATAGCTTGCATTGTTTTCCAGGATGTATTCCCTAGGGCAGTGTTTCCAAACCCTGGTCTTCAAGGACACGAACCACCCTGCATGCTTTAGATGCTTCTGTGCTCTAACAACTGATTGAGATGATTGCAGTTCAGCAAAAGCCTGTTAATCACCCATGAGTGTGCCTTGAGGTCCAGGGTTGGGAAACACTGCCCCAGAGGATACAGATCCTTACTTTTCTCCGATATTTCCAAACGATAGCCAACTTTTCCTTCCATCAATCAATCAATCAATCAATCCATTCATCCATCCATCCATCCATCCATCCATCCATCCATCCATCTTCTCCTTGTCCCTTACTGGGGTCGGGAGGGTTATTCCAAATATTGGTATAAATAAACTGATTGATTTGTTTATCATGTTAAATTTTCAGATGTTGAAATCTGATAAAGGATACAGCAGACCACCCTTCCTGTTATACTAATCCTTCCTGTTATCTCTATTACATCTCACTCTCTTTCCAAGTCTGCAGGAACATCTCTACAACATTTGCATTGTCTCATGCATTTTCTACATGTACGGACATGTAGAAAATGCTATGTTTACTGCTGATCTAAAAAAAAGAAGAATGATTATAGGGTCCAATATTCTGCAAATTAAGCACTTAAAAGCTACTAATAAATTAAGCTGGTGTACATTATTGTATATTTTTTGGTTAAGTCTATCTACAAAAATCAAGTTAACAATAAATAAACGTGTCATATTCCTCTTCATAGATAGTTCGGAAGGATATATTTTGCACTAACTAGAATATTCAAGATAATATCGATTTATTCAAAAATACTTCATAAATACATAGAGGGTTTAATATTTATTGGTGTGGTGTGGTTAAAAACATTTAGAATGTAAGTGAGCATTAAAATGTGTGCACGAAAAGAGAAGCAGGTAATAACTTGTTAAAGGTTAAACAAACATGCACAACGAACAATTTAGTAAAAACAAAATCAACTAAAGAACACTGAACTTGACGGTGAGAGACAGACAGTTGGAGAAAAGCCTCATACACCACTTCATAGAGAAAGACCTCAGCTGACCAGCTGCTTCACTCACTTCATACCACATCTTCTTGCTGCAAGGCAGTATCCCATATCACTGATCCAAAGAAGGACAATAACTTAAGAGCAGAATGTTTGCTTTGTTTGTTTTTTTTTAGGTATAATCTCATCTAGATGGGTTAATGTGGCTGGAAGTATGTGCAAATATCAGGCTTGCAGGCATTAAAAAAAATAAATGAAAAATGAGTAAAGTGTAACCACCGCTGTGGGTGCCTGTCCTTTATTATTTGTACTTAATTTTCCTTCATAAGAGTGGCTTTATGTACAAAATAAAGATTAAACTAGTCAAGAAGAAGGCGACAAAATGTCTTGCTCTAAATTCACAGAGGCAGAAATGCATGCTTAATTGTGTCTTCTGGAGTCGCCATTAAAACTGCATTTGCATAAACAAAAATATTTGGTGATGACAGAAGCTCTTTCCTCCATATTCCTTCCATAATTTTGACTTCTTGACATGACAGAAGTGTTGCAACACGTCTATTTTTGGCAGGTATGTAAATGAAAGAGTACACAGCACACAGCAGATCAGACAAAAACCCACCAACCTTAGTGTGTCCCTTCACAAGAACAAACAGGACATTGTTTGGAGCACCATCCTGTAATCTACATGTCAACAGGGGCAAGTTTCTTTGCAGCAGTGACATTTTTTGAAACACTTCCCAAACATCTACCTTAACAACAAAGCCTGTGTGACCTTTTTAGAGAACACAGGCCTGTAAGTTAATTTGAGGGGTAGACCAGTGCTTGTCACTGCCTGTGCATTCAGTTTATTCAGCAGACCGGAGATGCAACATGACTGAATTGTATCTGAAGCCGATGCACTGTCAAAACCCCGAGATGCAGATCTTTTGACCAAAGGCTTGGTACATGGTGCAAAGGCAAAACAGAATCAGAAAGACAATGACATGAAGGGAAATGTCTCCATTGTGGCCATTTTCAATGAATGACAAAGTGAAATAATTTGTGATGATCCCCCGAGGGCAGTGCCTGGATGAAAGCTGAATTTAGATGACACATGTCAGGCTCAAATAAAGGAGAATAGCTAAGGGATGCCTACATGGATTTAATAATGCTCAATTGTGAAACAAAGACATCTCTCTCCCTTAGATGTCTCAGTGCAAAAACTAGGAAATCATTTGACTCCGTTTACATTTCAAAGTCTATTTCTGCACAGTGGGTATTCATGCATGCAAAAATCGCCAAATGTGTTTTTTACAGGAGAGGGAAACTGCATTTATTAGCCCTCATAACATCCAAATTAAGAAAGAGAGTGGAGTTTGTGCTGATGCTGGAAAGGGACTAATGACTCTGCAGCTTTACCCCCCACCAACACGTCTCCATACATATTTCACTTAATCCTGTTTGGTAACAGTGAGGTCAACAATTTAAGTCCAGTGAACCTTTGCAGTGACAAAAAACAAACAATAAATAGCAACAAAAATCGTTTAATCATCTTTTGTAATGATAAACCTGCTGTTGTAGACAAGCTTATTTATGTAGTGCTTTAAAAAAAGTCATTATCACTTTTGTTTTGAAGGATGTTTGGTTATTTTTAAGCTTAAGTTACAGTTTTAACAGGCAGTTTCATGTAACGAATTGACAATTAAAATAATAATAATAAAAAAACACGTAAAACTTCACGTAAAACTTTTTAGCACAAACATACATTTTTACACATCGACCCCGAATGTAACACCAAGTGTCTAATTTAGTCATTGTTTTCATTGGCAGAAAAGTCCAAAAGTAGGAATATTGTTACCTCCGGACGACAGTTCGAGCAGGAGCGACCACCAAAGGAGACCGCAGAACCACAACCTCTTCTTGGTGTTGTTCCCATTAGAGTCCATGTTTACTGTCTCTTTGGACACAGTTACTTTCAACGAAATTTGTATTCACATTTTTACCGAATGTTGTTCTCTCCTTCGTGCTTCGGTTCCGTCCAGATGACCAACAAATCACTTAAACGGAGCGGAGTGGAGTGTATGTCCCTTTCGCAGCTCTGCAGAAGCGGACCCTCTCAGAACTCCGCCTCGTGCGCGAACCATAGGCGTGAAATTTCAAAATAAAAGCTGAATAGTATAGAATAGAAATTCAGGAGTAACACCCGCATGTCAAAGGTAACTAGAAGCTTGCACATTCAGACTTAATTCAAAAAATGTATTCATAAAAAGTGAAAATAAGAATGAGACTGCACAGTTATCATTAAAAATAGCTCCGTTTGAAAGAAATGTGCAACTAAATAGTTGCTCAAAAATGTACAAAATGTTTATGTTTATTTCTGTATAAAACACAGACTATTTCCAAAAAATGTAAAAAAAAAAAGACAATAACATCAAGAATGTTATTTGAAACAACAACTATACAGATAATGTTTGAAAGAAATAACTCTGTGCAAATAGCAAGGATGTAAACACGAAGGATTATTGAGATTCATTTAAAAAACTAGGAAAAAAATCCGTATTATGTAAAACCATAAGGATCCATTGGCCTACTAAGAAAATAGGTCAATTTACTGTGTAGTATTAGTGTATGTCACATCAGACTGCTAAGGAAGCCAAGCTTGTTTTAATAGTGACCTTCATCTCATCTATATTGTCAGGTGGTGTCTCATCTTCCTCTTGACAACACAGGATAGATTCCCCACTAGGTTTAGGTCAGACCATTAAGCACAAGGATATTATACCATAGTCTAATAGAATTATACCATGACTCAAGAAACATTGACTCCATCTGTAGTCCATACATCTTTAAATCCCGCCAAACTATTAAATTCACAGTCCTGCTAGCATCCCTGTTACTTATCCAGACTTATCTATGACATTTTTTCCTTTCACGCAACTTTCTATGTTCTTTAATATTCTTGAACACAGCCAAATTCTTTATCAGTGACCCTTCCTGGCTTATCCTCATTGTGGACAGTGTCAGTGACTGTCTGCTGGGAAACTGTCAAGTCAGAAGTCTTCTCCGCAATGTCTGCATTACATTTCTGAGAAACTGAATTTTGTGTTTCCATGAACTAAATGTCGTAGTAAAAAAAAAAGCTTACATTTTACTCAAAAACTGCATACCAAAAATGATTTATACCCTTTTCAGTAATCTGTAGAAAAAGTCTTTATTGGTGTCACAGTAATCAAAGCATTTATTGCTCACATTGTTTTTGTATTTTTTTCACTGGTATTTTGACTTCATTTATCTTTAGTAAGAAACTCCACATTGTTGAGGCTGGATGGCCTTCATCCATCATCCAAGTTTCAAGTACGCACTCTGGCTGGGCAGCTCCAAAATATTAATATTACTTCAAATCAGAAGAAACATGTTGGTGAAATTAAAACTTTACTTTAAAACTAATTCTGCATGGAGTATCAACAATTTTGAGCTTAACTGCACATAAATATGAAGGACCACAGAAAAAAACAACATTACAAACAATGTGTTTTTATGCTACTTTTGTCATTTTGATTCAAAATAATGTTTTGTATAATACTTTCTACTGTGTTTTATTTTACACAAGGGTTATTTCATGTTTGAAATATTTTCATTTTTCACTTTTTTAAATGTTTTTAGAACAATTTGTAGAACATTTCTGACTATTTGAAAATCTGACAATTTGTAGAACATTTTTAAAACAAAATGACAACAGCAGCAATTTTACAACAACAATGATGAAATGTCAATAATGGACAATGTTAACATCCATTATGTGTGTGTGGGCATGGGGGGGTACGAAAGAGCACGTTTCTTGAAACTAGCTAGCTAACCAAGCTAGCTAACATTACTGTCTCTATTCTATTATGCTGTGTGTATCACGCATGTGAGTGTGTGTATGTGTGTGATCCATCCATCCATCCATCCATCCAATCCGCCTATCGATCTCCTGCTCCATTTTTCCCTCATTGGTGAACAAGATCCCGAGATACTTGAACTCCTCCACTTGGGACAGGACATCCTCCCCGACCCAAAGAAGGCACTCTATACTTTTCTGGCTCATTTATTTAAACATTTATTTCTATAGCTATAAATTTTTATTTTATTTATTGAGATGATAAAAGAAAGAACCTTGAACACATTGATCAACAGGTTTTGTATGTCATTCAACACACTCTCCCTCTTGGTTTTCTCATCCAGGGTTTCAGACACACACAGACACACACACAAATAATACACATGTACAATAAAGTACAGGTGGTAATGTTAGCTAGTTGGTTAGATAGCTAGTGTTAGCTAACTTTGAAGAAGGCTAATATGTTGATTCGTGACAATAACGCTGACACAGTACTCATGATTGACACACACAAACACATTTGTGAGATAAAAAATAAAGATAATACTTATATGTAAGAGTTCTTGCTGTGTAAAATAATATTATTCAGGGGTGACACTTAGGTCTCAGTGTGTTTGGTTCACAAAAAAATGGTTTCCTGACAGTCACAGTTGGTAAGAGAAAGATTCCCATTAAATTCCATAGGAAATGAATGCGGGTCATTTTGGACCCACACACGGAAGACTGGGGTCGTAATATAAAACATGCTATTTCTTAAAATGTATAAAAGGTAAATTAAAAAAATTTAATTGCATGATATCAGTAACATGTTTCTTGAGGAACACCTGGAATATGAAGTGATGAAAACTTTTCATTACAAAGATATTGGAAAAAGATGACCTCACCGGGTCAAAAAGGACCCAGTTACACATCAGAGGGTTAAGGTGCATTTAATATTAATAACATAAATGTTATGCTATTGGTATTAAACATCACAACATTCAAGCTGATTTTATCATACAAAATAAATTATATTTAATTATATTTAACACAACAAATAATATGATCAATGTTGTGCATCTGCATTCACTTCAAAACCATTAACCTAAGAATATGAGGTACTGCTTCTGCAATTTGACTCCAGTAGTAATAATAATAATAATAATACTATTTTAACATAGTATTATATACACGTCTCTTAATAAAACAGTTGGTATGTAGAAGTTTGACCTCACTTTGTATTCAGCTAATCTTTTTCAGTCTTGATTTCATAACAGGCAGCTGTGGCTCAGGTGGTGGTGGACGTTTTCTGTGCTGAACTCTGAGACGTACTGGCTGTCTGTGGTGAATGCAGCGTGTAAAAGAAACACTGCTTAGGGCTGTGAAGGCACAAACAGACCATTTATTGTTTAGGCTTTCTGATTTTGGATAGAAAGCAGCTAAATAATAATTTTTTTTAGTTTATTATAATTATAAAATCAAAACAACAAAAAAACTAAAACATTTTGTGGCATTAGAGCAGATGCTGTGCAATATGTGAGTCCCTGGCAGCTGATGTTTGCTGCCCTGATAGGCTGTTAACAGGTACCTAGGAGTTTCCTGAACTCGCGTTCGATGCATCTGAAGATCGGATGGTAGAAGCGCCTGGTTGACAGCATGAGGTCAGTGACCATCTCAGTGTGGTTGACGGTAGGAAGCAGGTGGAGCGACACATTTCCGGACAGCGAAGAGAAGAGCTTGTAGAACTTTGTGGAAGACTCGACCGGAACAACGATGTCACAATTCCCGTGAAGCAAAACGAACCGCGGAGCTCTGGAGAAAGGGAAATGTCAGGAAAGACGTTTTTGCTGCAGCAGTCAAAAACATTGCACAAGAAACAAATGTCATCTCACTTGCTCAACTTGTCACCACTAAGGTGCTGTACTATATGCATGGGTGAGTAGCGTGGAAAGTTTTTCTCCCCATTCATGGCCCTTGACATACAAGAGACGTACTCGATTCCTCGCTTCTTCTCATGCTCATAATGGTCCATGATGCTGTAAACACCACTCATCCCAATTTAGGAAGCACAAAAAGACAAGTTACATATAAATAGGAAAATAATAAAGGTTAAAAGCAATAAATTACTAAAATGGACTTATAATTAACGCATAATGATGTCAATTACAGAAACAATATATAAAAACATGAAATAGTCAGATGTTTAATTTATTTTGGGTCCTTTTAAAACACATATTTTGGTTAAAAAGACATATGGATGTTCATACCAATAACTCCTCGTATTGACTGTAAAATCTGCTGCTGTTTCTTTGACTCTATCACCAGCTCCTCTCGTGTGTCAAGGAGAAATAGTGCGGTCATTGCACCCAAATGAGCACCTGCTGAATGGCCAACTAAAACAATGTTGTCCTAAAAAGACAAAAAACAGGGTTTATTAAAGCATATTTCACATCAAGACCCTTGAATTTAACGTAATATATCATGACAATCATAACTATAATAACTCTCAAAGAAAACATCAGTATTAGAAGTTGTCGATAAATAACAGATCAAATAGGACCCATGCTAATTGAGAGAAAATAATTACAAAAAAACGTGGACATGAATATAATTTTGTCATTATACTTTTATTGTTTTATTTAAACTATTTTTGTGGCGTTTGTTCCAGCTGCACCAAATATTAGAAACAAGAATTGGGTGAACATTGTTTGAATTTGTTGTTGGTTTTCTCGGAGTTGCACAAAGACATTACAAACAGCAATCTGCAGCAGGACCACTTATTGTTACTGCAATCTTTCAATAAAACAAAGAAGAAGGGAACAAAAGGGACAAATCTGTTTGACACAATATTTTTGCTTACATTGAAGAAAAGTGCAGTTTCCTAACTTTTGGGTAAAATGTTCTCTATTTTGTTAGTCAATGAGATGTTTTTGCCAGTTTCCTGCAACTTTCTTGGAAATTTCTTTCAGTACTTTGTCAAGTTTAATGAATGCTGTGGTGTAAAATAAAATGGAAAGAAAACTAATTTGTGTTGGTTTTGTAATTTCAAACATCAAATACCCGTTTTTGACATCACTGATGTTTTTTTTTTTTTTTTTTTTTTTTACCATTCTCACTTAAAATGATAAATGAATTTGATCCTTAGCCAAGATAAGTGTATGTGACCTGAGCTTTATTTAATAAATAGATATGGAGTCAGGATATTCTCCGATTTATGCAATGATTATCAAGTCTGATCTACTTTCTTTAAAACTTAGAGAGCATCTTACCTTGTCAAAGCTGAACTTCTGTCCGTTCTCTTGAGCCCAAATCAAACAGTCTGCAATATCTTGAATCATCATTAGAACATTCCCCTGAAATGAGAAAGAATCAACAGTGCATTTTATAAACCAGTTCAGGTTTTTGAAAAGCTCTCTGACAAACCTTGGTTTATTGCTGCTTCCCCAAAGAGCCATTATTACTGGAGTATGTTGCAGTTGGAGCCTTTCATTTATATTTATTACACACAAAAAAAATGACCAGAAACTGACATCGTGCCTTTATTACCTTTGGATAAGTACAGTAATCTGGACAAACAACAGCTGCATCCAGTTCTTCAGTCATCTGCCTCGCCAGTAAACAGTAAATGGATCTGTGTCCAGTGCTCCACGCACCACCATAGATAAACACGACCAGAGGTGGAAGCTCATCTGTATTCTGTATCGGGGGGTAATACAAGTCCAGCTTGTTGCCGCGACGCCCATAAACAATGCCCTTCCAAAGGAAAGCAAGAAAACCAGAGGTTACTGATAAGATTTTGCAAAAACTTATCATATTTATTACGATTAAGTACAAAACTGACAAGTACATTTTTTATAATGTTCACACCTTTTTGCAGTGCTTAGAGTTCTCCTCGTTTCTATACCAGGACTTAATCTGAAAATGCAATTTCCAATACTGAAAGTATTTAAGAAGATCCAACGTAGCAAAGGTCAAACGGTATATCCGCCTGATTGAATGATAAAACATTTTAAAAAGACAATTAAAACCTCTTCTAAATAACCAAATATGTTGTACCAAAGGACATTATGTGGTTGTTAAGCCCTAAACAAAAAGAATTGCACAAATTACCTTGGATTTAGAGCTTCTATGTACTTTTTGTACCCAGGCTTGTCTGGCCAGCCACAGAACCACTGGGCCACAAAACAGACAAAGTACGGGAGGCCCACAAACAGGAAACCCACGATAACAGGCAAACACCAACACCTTTCAAAGAAATAAAAATATATAAACATATTTCAATTATTTAACAAAAGTAATTTTTGATGTTTAACATTCTGTATTTAGAAAGACTTACATATTGTGAATTAGTCTACTCCTTCTGCAGACAAAAAAAAGACAAAGAACATTCAATTCAGGAGTTGAAACATTTTACTGCAGCTGAAATAAGCAAAATAAAACTTTACAAACGGCTTCAATTGCAATTTCAGGCTCAACTTATGTGAAGTAAATTATGTATATTTTATAAAGAGCCCTTCATTTTTTTCTTCTTGCTCTTCATTTTTGTTTATTTTACTTTAAAAATTAAAGTCACTTCACCCACTTTGCCTGCAGGTAGTGGTAGCAAAGTGCATTGCTGCAATGCACTGAGGTAGCCAGTGCATTGCAGCCTTGCTTCCGTCAAACTGCTGCAGGGCAGCTGTAGCTACAACGTAGCTTGCCACGATTAGTGTGAATGTGCATGTGAATGTAGTGACAAGCCCTTTGGGGTCCTCGGCACTTGATAAAGCTCTACTTGAGTACTACCATACAAGCTCTTGCAGGATTTCTCAGATCTACAAAGAATTGTTCAAAGGTTAGAAAATATCCTGTGAGCAGCAGCTGGGTAGATGAAAACAGCCTTAATGTTGTTTGGAGAATGAGCAGAGTGCTCCAGAGGACAGAAAGACAGCAGCTCAAAAAAACAAAACAAAAAAAAAACTTTTTTGAATATTATATCAAAATGCAAAACATGTTTACCACATTGGGTGCCTCTTGTCAGCTAAGAACAGAAAATTGAGGCTACAAAACAGGACAATGAGAGATGTAATTTACTTAATTACATCTATTAATTGATCACTGGTAAGAAGACTGCAATAATGAACCTAAAATGTTTGAGAAAACCTCACCTTTGATGAAAACTGCCCTAGTATGCCCTCTAGCGGTATTTTACATTATCACTCATCTAGGCAAACAAAAATTGCTCAAAACATCTCTTGAGTTAAATCATTCAGCTTTATTTTCAACAGCAGATTTAAAAACAAACAGTGGACCAAAGTGCTGTAGTATTAGTCCAAGTAATAAGAATGGCGTCTGAAAATATGCAACAATCAAAATTATATATAAAAACCAAGTGAATACAAAATCACAGAAAGAAATCTAGCAGTAAAATCAACAACCAACTGTGGCTACGGGGTCTGACTGATGCTAAAACAAACTGAGTTATAACAGTTTAATCTGGAAGTTAAATAATGTGATTATAACTGTTTTATCAATAAAGATACAGTAAGTTAGCAGAAAAACTTTTCTTTCTGGAGGCAAAATGGGAGATTTGCTCTGGATCAATGTAACAGATAGTATGTAACACAGGATGGGTTTTCAGGACTAGGGGCATTTAAAGATGGTTATAATTTGCAGAAGAGTTGAAAGAAAAGTTATATTTATAAAATCTATGATGCAAGAGAATGAACAGTGTAATCAAAACTGATTGAGCCTTGCAGAACTCTAATTTCAACAGGGAACAACCAGTGATAGATAACACTCTAAATCCCAAACAGATCCTTGAGGCAACATAGAATGACAATGAAATGTACTATTAGAAGTATTAAGTATTGCTTAATACTAGGATGAAATGTTACATTTATAATATAAGGAGAGCAAAAATAGTCAGACCCCAAAACTGAGACCTGCTGAGAAAGATTAATTTCTGATTTCAACAGAGATGAATCTATTGTTTTGAAAGGGCGTCTTTCACAGACGAACCGAAACACTGAATCCCAGCCTGATATCCAGTGAATCGACAGATGGTATTAAAAGTTGCAGTTAGATCTAACAAAATAACAGTAGCACATTTACAACTTTGTAAGGACAGGCGCAGCAGGAGTTTGAAAAAGAAAAGCCACCAAGTTTCTGTAAAAGTAACTTAATCTCGTCACCTGCTTTTTACAAAGCAGGTCTCCGTTTAGGCTCACCTGACAAACAGAACAGTTGGATCTCCCGCTCAGTGTTTGCAAGCCTCAGCTGACTCACGTCTGAGAAATAGTAACACCCGAGGAGCTGACTAAATATAACTCATTGCTATCAGAGTCTGTTCCTACTATTTGAACAAAAATAGAAGGTAACTTCTTAAATAGCTGCCAAAGGATGCGTCAACAGTCAAAGTCCGTTGTTGGGGCTTCCCCGCTGATCTGGATAATCCATATTTAACTTCCGGTTTGGAAGCGGACGAGGTCAGAAATTAATTTACATTCATTTGCATCGGTTCAGTGTTTCAAAGTTTGCACACAGGTAAAACAGTTCGGATTTCTCAAACTGCTATCTCTACTCAGCTCAATAATGTGGAAACACTTCAGGTTTCCCTGAATGAATTAAATGTTGATTTAGTGATTCTGGACGAAAAGGCGGATTACTATCTTGAGCTTATTCACATCTCTGTATTGGCGCACCGGAAATCATTGTTGGAGTGAATGAGATGGTGAATAAATAAGTTCAAAATCAATCAATAATAATAAAATGAATAAATATTATAAATACCCATACCATCAAATAAATAAATGTGCCCAGGAAAAAACAAAATAAATATTGAAAATATATTTTTTAATATTTTCTTTCATTTCGTTGGAATATTTAGTCTGATGGAATATGTAATATATTTTATGTATTTAATTAATTTAGCAGCTTTAGTTGTATAGTATTTAGCCTTTTAGAAAATAAGATTTATTTTTAAGTTATTTAAAAAAGATTCAATATTAATTTTCAAATATAGATCCACCCACAATTTTGGCATTTTGACTAAGTATTTGATTTCCATAGCTGTACGCTGCTGACTCTAACCCTAATAAATCTTCATCAAAAATATAAAATTCAACATTTAAGGCATTTAAAATAAAATATATTACAAACAATAAAATATATATTCTTTATTAAATCTAACTTTTCTAGTGTGTCATTCAAAATTACATCCGAGTGAAAAAAAACCCCAAAACATTTACTATTCTTCTTTTTTCAGTTCAGCATTAATTTTCCATCCAGGTGAACTCTGACCATGTGTTATTCCTCACTACATCTGATTCATTCTTGCAGTGTTTGCAATGTCTTTACAGTGAAGATGAGAATGCTGATTGCCACCCCACCTGTTGTACCAGTGAAACGTCTATGTGACGGTCTGGCCAGTGGCCACTTTACACTGTTGACCTGACAAAGATCCAAACCTGTTCAAAATGCGCCAGCTACTGAAATATTATTCCCACTGCAAATATCAAGTGTTTAGGCTTTTCTCTACTCAATTTAAAGTCATTGGACATGCAGTCATTTATTAGTTTGCATAGCTACATCTTTTTATTTGGATTTCTGTAGTATTAGTGCTTATCATGTTAATAAAATACATACAGTGGAGGTTGATAGCACTCTCTATTCTGTTTAATCTCTTTTAGTGCAGCCAGTCTCCATAAATGGGCAGCAGTGGCTTCAGGTAGGGTTGTATTGTTATCTTGTTTCCTGGTTCATGGTTCAGTCCACACCCTCATAACTAAACTCTGAGTCAAACTGACAGTCTGCTGGAACTGGAGTGTGAATGAGAAACACTGCTCAGGGCTGAAATGTATTATTTACTTTTACCATTACCCTCCCACCAAGACTGGATAAATTAGGATTATTTGACGTACAAGTAATCCTAATTTACTAACCTTCATACATCTCTGGAAAAAATTAATAGACGACTTAAAACGATCAGTTTCTCTGACTTTACTACTGGCAGGTTTATGTTTGAGTAAAATGAACACTGTTCTTTTATTCTATGAACTACTGACAACATGTCTTATAATGTTTAAAATAAAACATTATATTCACCATCAATACTGATTAATGGTTAATATCATTTAGAATTTAAATACTAAATTCCAGGCAAAAAATTAGTATTTATATGTGGAAAATGAGAAATGGTCAAAATAACAAAAAAGATGCAGCACTTTCAGTCCTCAAGCAAGTTCATATTCATTTAGAAACAAGAATACTAACGCTTTATTTCAGGAAGAGTTCAGAAATCAATATGTGGAGGATAACTATGAGGTTTTCAATGAGGTTCAGTGCAGTGGTCTCTTAATTTTTTTCCCAAAGTTGTATATAAAAAGTACTCAGTCCAAGAATTACAAATAAAACAAATATGCTATAATAATCATTTATTTACAAGCTAAGACTCTAAATAAATTGTTAAGAGGGACCCAGAAGTTTCCTGAACTCCTGTTGGATACATCTGAAGATGGGCCGGTAGTAGGGTCTGCTTGGCAGCATGAGGTCGATGACCATCTCATTGTGGTGGACTCCACCAAGCAGATGGAGCGACACCTTTACGGACAGAGAGGTGAGGAGCTCATAGAATTTCACAGAAGAATCAGCTAGAACAACAATGTCACAATCTCCATGAAGCAAAACGAACTGAGGCACTCTGGAAGCCAAGAAAAATTAACACCGTCAATGACCATGTATGGCAGATTATTAAAATAAATACATAAATTAGGAAACAGATTTCAGGATATTGCTCTAGTTTGTCTCTCACCTGCTCAGCTTGTCTTTGCTGAGCTTCTTCACTATGTGAACTGGTGAGTAGTACGGAAAGTTTTCCTCTCCATTCATGGCTCTTGTCATCGATGAAAGGTACTCAATTCCTCGCTTCTGCTCATGCTCATAATATTCCACAATGTTGTAGATCCCACTCAGACCTGTCAAGGGAACATATAAAAAAAGCTTAACTGAATTATTAAGGATGATCTAAAATAAGCTGTAATGACTAATAAAAGCCTGTTTAAGGAAATGATTCATTTCTTCAACTTTTTTAGCATGGCCTTGTTTTCATACAGTGTGCAGATAAATGTAATACGTACCAATAACTCCTCGTATAGATGAAGCAGTTTCCCGCTGTTTCTTTGAGTCTATGAACAACTCGTCTCTTGCATCAGTAAGAAAGAGCGTGGCCAGAGTGGCCAGATGAGCTCCTGATGAATGACCAATTACAATAATGTTGTCCTATGAAATAAACACGGAGAAGAAGTTTTCGTCAATGGTTTTTTTGGGAGAGTGGGGGAAACCAAACAAATTATTAATCGTCCAAAATGTTGACAGTAAATGTTGCAGATTAGGAGGGATGTTAATGCACCTCTGTCTGCTTTTTTTTTACTTCTCCGCTCATTTCCAGTGAGCTGAACAGTCAGTTTCCACTGTAAAGCGGCCCAAACGTCACATTTTATGTTCATTATAATTGTTGTCACATAAGCATGATGTAATGTTAGGTATCTGCTTACTCAGTGAGAGTCCAACTGGCATTCGAAACGCTCCATTGAATAGACCAGATCACAGCAAACCAAACCGCACTGAACGGTGCCCTGCTGCTCATTTTGAGGCAGAATTGCCTTTTTAAATCAAAATGAGGCAATTTTGAGTTTTATCATCTAGTAAATTGAATTTAATATTCGATATTGGATGAGCTTTCTTGGCAAAATATCCCCCTAAATAAAGGACTTTAATTGCAAGTAAATCAATTGCTAAATTAAGATTAAAATATTTGAAATTAAATTGAAATCTGAATCAAAATTTTCAGGGCAAAGTTTTCAGCAAGACCATAATCCCAATGATTTTTATTTTTTAAGTTTACTTCTCTTAGGATTCCTAAAATGATGCAGCCAAAACACCTTGAATCTAAATGAAGAACAATGGAAAGAACTGAAGATAAGGTTCCACCTTAAGGCACCCATAGCATTCAGGACTTAAAGACAGTTTGTGAGGACAAAAAAAAAGAAAATCAAACCTAAGAAGAGCAAGGGACTAGATTCGTCGTGCAGAGATAAACTCAAAATATAAACTGATTAATGTGTCTTCGTGTGAAACTTTCCTTAAAAAATATAAAGCCAAAGTAAAAATATGACAGGCAGAAACGTTTCTTTCTTTGAAACTCACTCATGAAGCAATTCATTTAGTAAAGAGTTAGAGATTTAGTAAATCCTTAAATGTATAGAAAGAAGAAAGGCTTACCTCATCAAAGCCGAATTTCTGTCCATTCTCTTGCACCCAAATCAAACAGTCTGCAATATCCTGCACCATCGCTAAAACATTCCCCTGATAAAACATTCCCATATTGTTTTTTAAACAATATGTTTAAAAAAAATCACCTAAATATTCCTATTAACATGCCTTTTTGCTTTCCCTATAGAATGAAGATTGAATTATGAATAACATTACTCACACCACTGCTAAAGAACAACCTGAAAATAAATATGTATTTTTGGTGTCCCTTAGATTCCACTCCTTGTATCAGTTCTCTTAACACTGAGACATTCATTTTTTTCTCCTTTACCTTCTTGCCACCATATTTGGTGGCAAAATTAACCTGGCTTCTCATCCAGCTTCATTTTTCAGTATTTAACTTGTTTAACTTTTTAAAATTATTGCTCTGCTTGCATATATGGGTAAGTTCAGGCAAACAGGCAATTTTCTTGTAATCAATTTCTTACGTAAGAAGATCATCACACTCCTGCTTATATAGGATATTTTCTGGTCTTTCTCATTTTGTATTCATATGCAAATTTAGAAAACAGTGTGATCCTTACCTCTGGGTAAGTACAGTAATCTGGACAGATGACAGTAGTATTTAGCTCTTCAGTCATCTGCCTGGCCAGTAAACAGTAAAGGGATCTTTCTCCAGAGCTCCATGCGCCACCATAGATGAAAACCACCACAGGTGCAAGTGTGGCTTCAGACTTGTTTCTTTTAGGTGGATAGTACAAGTCTAGCTTTTTCCCTTTGCGCCCATAAACAATACCCTTTAAGGAAGACAACAATTAATACATTTTTTAATTTATTTAGGGCAAAATAAGATTATCAAGTATTTTACTTAACACACCTTTTGGTAATACTTGCTATTTTCCTCATTTTTATACCATGACTTCATCTGAAAGTGCAAAATCCCATATTTAAAGTATTTCAGAAGATCCAACGTAACAATTGTCAGACGGTATATCCGCCTAAAAGATTTAAAAACACAATTAATACTATTTTTAATAAACTACAATTGGCAAAAAAAAAAAAATCCACAATATTATGAAAGTTACCTTGGATTTAGAGCTTCTATATACTTCTTATACCCAGGCTTGTCTGGCCAGCCATAATACCACTGAGCAGCAACACAGACAGAATATGGGAGACCCACTAACAGCAAACCAGCAGTCATAAGCATACACCAAAACCTGAAGAAAAAAAAATACATAAATAATTTTATAGTTTCATTTTTGTTAGTGGTTCTTGATTTTGAATATTCCGTTTTCAGAAAGTCTTACATGTTAAGAATCCCTCTACTCCCTTATCTACAAACATCAAGAGACAGAAAATATGAGAAAACATAAGAATGAAATTTGACATTAGAAAACAAAGATGGCTCTTTCAAAGAGGAGAGTGTGCTTGCTTTTAAACTGTTTACTAAGGTATTTGATTTTCATGGCTTTAATCAAAGAACAACTTCAATAGACCTAATAATAAATGTGTAAATTGCAAAATGTCTGAACATAAGTTGGTGTACTAACAATTAAGATGAACTTGGAAGACCAAGGGGACTGATACCATATTTCTAGACACACTAATTGTCTATAACAATTATAAGTACTGGTTACTATACAACCACTTAATTATTGGCAGGTGAATTTGATTCACAAACCAAATGTTTTTAACATAAAGGACTTAAGCTTAACATATAGCTTCAAGTACTACGCCTTCTAGTGGTTCTTTACGCAATTACACACGAAGACAAAGAGGCCATCAAATTCCAACAGTAAAACACACAAGTCATCAAGTCTGGGCAAAAGAAATAAACTATTTTCTCTGCTTTACCGGATTGTGACAAAGCTAATGTAAATAAGAAACCACTCTGTGTTCATGCTTACCAGAAACACAGAAGACGGACTAGGATGTTGCAGCTATATTATCTTCCGGTTAGCCCGAAAATAATGAAAAGCACAACTGTAGAAGCTACGGGTATTAAAAAAATACGATGCTAGACAAAGACATGCTTTATGTACAACCAGATAGCATGGTAACTCATATATTAAGGGACGTGTCAACATCCAAAGCACGCTTAAACTTTCTACCGATATGCGAACAAAGACTCGCGAGATTTGTCAAGAGTTCTCCTTCTGCTAACTTCCGCTTCAGGTTTCAAGGTCGAAGGATTTTTGTAACAAGTAAATTGAAATTATTTAACATCTGCTTTGTGTCTTGAGGGATTACATAGATGAAAGTGAAATTTTTAAAAATATTTAACCCTCAGATTCAGCTATCTGCAAAAAAGTAAGATTTGAAGGAAATGTTGTGTAATGGAGATATAAAGGGAGAGTACTTATCTTGAGATTGTTTGTATTTGTACTGGCGCTCCGGAAACAGTTTTTGTGAATAAAAAAGAAATCAGGCAATCAAGTTGAAATGCATTTCACTACATGTTAAAATACCTTGAACGAATTTTAATACAAGCTATTGTCTGTTTAAAAACTGGCTGGCTCTTAATAATAATACCTCACTTCTCACTAAAGTTTACATATACAAATAAAAGACGAAATAAATAACTAAATAATAATAAAAAGAACATACGCATTCACACAGAGAGAATAAAAAAACGTAAAGCCAAGTAAAAGAACAGACTTTTATTCCAAAAACTTAAATTTTGTTTTTGTTAATTTTTTTGTTGGGCTTTCTTGTTTTTCTTTTTTTGTTTGTTTGTCTGCTGTTTGCTGATTACTGTTTTATTATATAACATTGTTATTTTAAATGTGTTAAAAATTATACTTGTGGGGAAGTTTGTACATAGTGTGTTGAATTTATAAAATGTTTTCATATGTTGTCATGGATAAATGCTGGTTGTTTGGAGCTCACAAAAATCAACAATATATTTTACTTTAAAACAAATGGCCTTAATGCAAAAAACAAACAAAGAAACAACCTTTCTACCCCTGAAAAATAGCCTTCACACCTTGTAAAAAAATCCCATATAATGGCAGATAGAGGTATTGTGAGTAATAGAATGACTTGTATTCCTGTGCTCAGGAAATCAGCAGCACATACAGCAAATATTCAGCAGGGGGAGGAAGATCTCTATCATCTGTAATTAAATGTATTTTCCATAAGACATGTCGTCTTTTGATCTCTATAGTTAAGGTAGGTAACCTCTTACATTTGTGAAATATTGGGAAAAACTCAACTTTGAACCCAAATGACTCAAATTGAATGATTAATTTAAACAAAAAATTACAAAGTAATCAACACTTTGCCAACGTGAATCAAAAGATACAGACATGAGATGCACCAAGCCATAGGTGTACAGCTCCAGTCCTCAAGGCCAGCGTCCTGCCAGTTTTAGATGGGCTTCATCTGCTCTGACACAGCTGATTCAAACAGACCAACTATGTCCTCACCATAAAGTTTTAAAGAGGCCTTCTGATAAACCATTATTTGATTAAGGTGTTCTGAAATAGGGAAAGAACTAAAACATGTAGAATGCATTCTCTGGAGGATTGACCGCTGCTAAGCTATTGGGAATGCTAATAACAATAGTATTTGAAACAGTAATAAACATTTTAACAGGGATTAATAGTCTTAGGGCTTTATAAATCAGCACACACCAGTGAAAAAAAAGCACAAAGGGTTTAAGATGTGCTGTCTCTAAGTGGCCTCATTGAGGTAAAGCTGTAAAAATAACTGCAGGACTATTTCCAATTATTACACCTCTTAGTTTCACCAAGGCCCGCCGATCACATCCAAACCTCAGTAAATACGTGAGAAGGACAAAGGTTTCTCTGGATTCAGCACTGCACATTCATGGAAAGCAGAGAAGTGGATGAGTGCTGCTGACCACACCGAGGGTTTATTATTGTGTTTGGCAACAAGGAGCGGAGGATCCAGCCATGAGTGGGTGTGAGGTTGTTCCTCCATCTGCCACGATGTGGGGAGTCCCAGGTGTTTTTCTTTTTCTTTTTTTTTTTTTTCAAATAAAACCACAGTGGAAATGGACTAATTCTGTGAAAGGCAGCCATTCAGTGGCTAATATGAGCAGCGTCAGCCCCAACTGGAACAATTATGGTGGTAAGAAGTCATAGCTTTTACTTGTTTCCTGTTAAACACTGGAATCCTTCCAGGCAATAAATTTATACATAGCGGTATTAAGATAACACAGTTAAACATGCACCTCAATTTATTCCACGAGGACATGAAGCGTGTGTAAACCCAAGCAGTTCTTCATGATCTTGTATTTTGCAGTCAGCTGCAAAATAGCTTGAGCATAAAGCAGCAAAACTCCACTAATGCCAACCTACATTTATGCATTAGTTGCAAAAGAAAGCTGAAAAGCACTGACAAAATGTCACAGCTGGCTTTTTTTTTTTTTTTTTTTTGGCTCCCTGAGCACTTCAGCCCAGTAATATCTTTAGTGCTGCAGAAAACAAAACTGAACCGTTGCTCTGTATGTTTATCAGCTGGAAAACGTGCCCTCAGGTCATCACAGCAGCATGGTGAGAAATCAGTTATGAAAAATCTCTTGCTGTATTTCTAATATTATGAAGAAAAGGCTTAAGTAGCTAAATGGAAAATCTGGAGAATGTGACGGTTTAATTGTGAGAATAAGATAGTCGTTGGTTGGTTGGTTTCTACAGTTTTCCAGGCGGAGAAAGGAAATTGATCAAATCCCTATGTTCATAAACAGTGTTGACGTTCGTTGGCTGTAAATCTCACTGCTCCATCATACACTTTACAACTTTTCTTAAGCAGCTCAGAGTGGACTTATTTAATCACGTCTATTACATGACGTTTACTTCCATGTTATTTTCAACATCGATAGGTTACCTTGAATAAAAAGTTACCTGTTGAAGTCAAACCTCTCTACTGCGTTAAAAGTGCAAGGATTTCTAAGAGCTGTACAAATGAACGTCATTTGCAGATAAAATTATATTTTAGAAACTTTACAGATGTACAATATAAATATTATAGAACCAAGAATGGGCTTTGAGGAAACCCACAGCTGATATTCAGTGTTCTCCTTTTCTAACACCTTTATTTCTCTTTAGCAATGAACTTCTCTTATGTGCTGGGAGTGAATGTTTGTTCCTATCTTCTTCCTGCTAGGTGAGACTGGCAGGTGCGGCCTCCAGCTGGTTCCAGACATGAGCAGTCATTCAGAGGAGCTGGCTCCCTGGGGCACCTCTGCATAGCCGCCTTCAGATGTCTGTTGCCTGCGGTACACTTACTTTGTATTCACCTCATTGCTCCAGTTTGAGTTTCTTCAAAGACCTTCATCCTTCAGTTCAATCTTCTCCAGCAATCTAGATTCCCAGATCAACACAGGGTAATTCTGACAAAACCATGATTATTAATGTCAAATGTCTTTTTTTCTAATCAACAAATATCCCCAGTGTAAATTCTGTATTGTCCAGTGTTGAAGAAACATCTCTGGCCAGTTTCATTCGTGTCATTGAGATGGAGCTGTTACTCCTAAAACCAAACTAATTACTTCTTAAGGAATCAAATGTATTAAGAAAAAGTATTTTACAATTTAAAAAAAAAAATGATTAAGCAAAGAAATTAACCAACAATTGGTTAATAGGTATCTGCTACCATGTTTATAAGCTGTTTCCAGTATACATGGAAATGCGATTGGTAGTATGTCAATGAGTTAAATTTCCTCAATTTTGTTTTACACCAGCATCAACAGAAATGAGTCGTCATCAATATTCCCTGAAAAAGCGTAAAACTGCCTTCATCACTGAAATGCAAAAGTTGCACAATAATCACTTCTCTTATTTCAACCTAAAAAAAAATCATACTGCTTCTAAAGTCACTGAACGCTCTAATGCATTTGTGTGTTTTTTACCAGATGGACCAAAGAGCAGACACAGTTTTCCCAGAAAAGGTCCTCTCAAACGGATGTGCAGTAACTTCTTATAAAACCAGAGCTGTTATAGAAATCCAGATTGCACTTTATCTAGAAGAGTTTTTGTTTTGCTTTTGATAAAGTTTTTGGGGGAGTGTAACTCTGGTTTGGATTACTGAGTATGCTGACAGCCTGGTGCTTGCTGCTTACTGGAGAATCTGCTACTACTGATAATTACTTCAGCAACTGAGATCCATTTTTCTTCCCCTTCAATTTGCAAGATAAGCAACGGTCGATTATCTTACTGGAGTTGTGTTCGCTTAGTGGTTTTTAGCTGCTGGTGTAGATTGTTTGACAAAAAATAAATAAATAAATAAATAAATAAATAAATAAATGTAAATGTTATAATAATTCTTCTCTGTATGTCACATTATGAAATTTATGACACACAGTATCAGTATCCTGGTGACCCAGCTGTGATAAATATAACTCTTTACATACATTAATGTATTTTAGTGTAACAATGCAGGTCAGAACTGGAGCAGAAATTACATCTACCCGAATGATCCCAGAACTGTATCTGTTTCAAATAGCATGTTAGTTTTGAGCAGTCACTCAATATATGGTGAACTACAAGTGAACTTGACTCTTTATATAGCAGTTTTAAATCAATTGGTGGTCTGTTAGGTCTCTAACCCGCTTTTTACAGACACTTCATCACATGCTTACTTCTTCCTGGGTATATTAACATACATATGTTCACCCAATGAACTCACATTGGAGTGAAACGCTTTTCTTTCCTCTTGGACATTTTGTTCCTCTCTGATGGCTGAGATTGGTGTTCCAAACATAACATTATTCCTTCATGGCAAATGTGTGAGTGGCTCCCTTTTGCTTGCCATTTCTCACCTCGAAGTTTTTAGTTTTGAATAATTATGTCTCACCTTCATGAACGTCCCTTAAAACATTTTGTTGATTCATTCGACACACTTTCTATTCAGTTGAAAATACTGCAACTAACTGCAACCTTTTAGTGTTTATCTTTGCAATTTGACCATATGTTTCCTGCATTGATTAGGCCTGTTTACTTCCCCTCTGCTTACCCCCTCGGTGACCCAGTCCCCCTGAACTCCTTAGTGATGCTCGGCCCTGAGCCAGGATCCAAACTTGCTGCTTCTGTGTTACTTTCCCCCCACTTTCTCCCCTATCTGCTGTCCAGCGTAGCTCTGGACTCGCAGAGGAATTCTGCTCTCGAGACCTCTGGACACAGAGCCATCTTTTCCCTTGGATCCCACAAAAACACACAAGGCAGAGGAAGAACACACCAGTGACAAAGACGGAAACCGTGGAAACTGGCACCAACAACACACCCTCAGTTCAGAATATGTTGGTGTCCGGAATCACACTTCGAGTCCCACCGACGCCAGAAGAGCAGCGAAGGCAGAGGTGTTGGCGTTCAGACTGCTGTGGTTTTTCATTTGGCCCTCTGATTGATTGGAGGGAACAGAGTGGCCATTCTTGTTAAATGCATCTGATGAATGCTAACAAGGCTGTGAAGATGCTCTGGGTTTATTTCTTAAAGAAAAATGTGGGAAAAGTTTGGCAAAAGTAAGGTAGTTGATGTGGGCATTACATAGCTCTGAACGTGCATGTCTGCAAGTGTTTGTGTGCGTGTGGTTGCGGGTTGAGGGGTTCAGATGGACGGCCTTGTAAATCTTAATTTAGTCGCAGCTCGGTGTGGAGAGGAAGGAGTCCAGTTTCAGTGCTTCATATTTCCTTTAGGTGCTAAATGAACTAACAGGAGCTAAGAGCTGCCTGCTAACATGCAGATGGGAGAATTTTCAGACTCTAAAAAGGTAGAAGTCTAAAGCTGTGGGAATAAAAATGCATGCAAAGTGGAGAATGCGATACTTGCGTGAAAACATAAACAGACATGCACTTTTATTTTTTCTTGTTATTTTGTGGATAGAAAGCAAACAGACTCAACTTCTGTGGAAAGCTTGTAAGTTAGCAGTATGTAAGGGGATCTTGTGAATTCTCCCAGCCAAAACACACAAACTGCTTCAAATCAAAAGCAAACCGAAGTAGGCCAAAACTGACAGTTCACAAGTCTGTGCTACATTTCTAACATTACGGTTGTTCTATGCTCAAACTACAACTTATCTTGCTGTTGGATTTCACTCCCAGAAAAAAAGGGTCAGTTCTGCTGTACCTGTGTGAAATTTCTCAGTATTCATAAACCAATCCTTCTAAAACCAGACTAACATTTGAGAAGTAGTGAGGATAAAGTTTACTGCAGATTCACTGATACCTCTTGAACTTCTAAAAAATTTCTCACAACCACAATGTCAGTGTATTTTATTTTATGTAGAAGATCAACACAAGCCATTGCAATATTGGGAGGTGAAGTGATATGAATTTGTTTATAACTCCCTTTCAACGATATCCCAAAAGAAAATCCAGAGCAAGCAATTACCTCTGAAAGTGAGGTAGTTTTTCATATTAGTACAAATGTAAAAAAATAAATAAAAAACCTGTTACTACCTTTCCACTTCGCAAGTGGAAAGGTAGTCACTAGTCCAAATATACACTATTTGGAATTGGTTTATCATATAAATCCCAGTAAGATGCATTTGTTTGTAGTTATGAGGTGACAAAATGTGAAGAGGTAATGGGTTTTAAATGTGCCTGCCATGCACTGTATTTGTGTCCCATGAATATGCAGTGTTAAATAAAAACTTCCAGCTGGCTCAATAGTATGCATCTGTTTAGCTGAGAACTGAATACTAATTTGCCCTATTTGAACACAAGTACGACACTGTCTGGCTGAGCCCTGTGAAATGTTGCCGAAAGTGACCTGAACGCCGACCTTGGGAGCTGAGAAATAACTGCATAACTCCCCGCAGTGCCCAGCGAGACCACTTGAAAGTGTCCTTCAAACGAATACAGTGTTGTACGAAAATAAAATGACGTCTTCAGCCTGATTAAGAAGCACAACTTGCCTGTGAAACTAACACCAGGGGTCAAACAGTGCATTTGCTCTCCAGAGGTCAGCTTACGGACAAGCTGGGGTTTCTCCTTCTGGCATGCTCAGTGATGCACATCTTCAACAATCTATTTTTAAAAACGATTCCCAAGCTTGACTATTTTGCAAAGGTTTCAGCCTTAGAAATAAATTTAGAAATGTAAATTCATTTAATTAATATAATTAGTCATGTATTTAGACATTTTGACTATATCCATCCATCCATTTTCTTACACCCTTGTCCCCAGTGGGTTTAGGAGGGGTGTTGGTGCCTATCTCCAGCGAGACATTTCGGGCGAGAGGCGGGGTGCACCCTGGACAGGTTGCCAGTCCATCGCAGACTTTGACTATAGTATTTCTTAAAATGTCACTTCTTATTTTACCTGCTGCTCTCCAGTGTATTCTCTACGCAGTCCTGTGGGTGAAAAAATTCCCTGGTAACCTGAACGGTTCGCTCTTTCACTATTGATTCCAGTCAAACAAGCTCTGGAGCTGCAGAAAAAGAAATCATGGGAAACCAGTACTGCCTGGTAAACCACTACTTCCTGTTTGAACGTCCCTTCCTGGTTGTGTCGCTAGTCACCAAGAAATCATGGGAAACCAGTACTGCCTGGTAAACCACTACTTCCTGTTTGAACGTCCCTTCCTGGTTGTGTCGCTAGTCACCAAGAAATCATGGGAAACCAGTACTGCCTGGTAAACCACTACTTCCTGTTTGAACGTCCCTTCCTGGTTGTGTCGCTAGTCACCAAGAAATCATGGGAA